>NC_077223.1:17492242-17819542 GCF_024763615.1 Phlebotomus papatasi | reverse complement strand
ATGACAAGTACATTCCACAATACACACTTCTTTGCAAATTTTCTAGTTCGGAATTGTTTTTCGATTTTTGAATGAATTTATTCGTCAATAAACCGGTATAGGGGAAAGTGAGCTACCTTCGGACAACTCAAGCTGTGGACAATTCCATTTTTCTCTATGTTCCTTATGGATATCACCCATAGGTCTTCTCTGAAAATTTGAAGCATTGGACTAAGCTATTGCAATATAATATTATAATGGGCCAAATTCATTTATAACATATTGAAAAAAAGAAGATTTGTGTGAAACATAAATCGTTCGAAGGTAGCGCGCTTTCCCCTACACCCAAAAAGCTTTTAAAAGTTAATTTAAGGACAGCTCTATCTAGTGAGTTCAAGCATTTCACAAAGGTGGGATGCTTCGATATCTCTTTTTTACGTGAGGGAGTAATGTTTAAGAGTTGTTTATTTTTCATTTTAAAAAATTGTAAAATCAAATTTAGAATTTGAGTGCACTGGATTTTTTTGCCTAGTATTTATACAAATTTAATTTTTTTTAATTGAATAAAAAATATTATGTTGTGTATTTTTGTCAAAAGGTTTGATTTTGTAACTATTTCAGTTTTAATATTGGTGAATTGAAACAGTCATGAACAATATTCGCGAGATACTGTCAACTTGGAGGTTGTCAAATTTAGAGCAGGCGATTGAGCTTGTGGAAGGTACATAAAATATATTTCTATTAGAATTTAATTTACTAACGCGTGATATATATGTGTATATATACAGATTTTGTTAATTTAATAAAGTTCTTGTTCAATTTTGTTCCCGTAAATTTAAAAAAAAAATGAAAAAAAGTATTCTGAAATGAAATCTAATTGTCAGAAAAAAATACTATGTTAAGAATATTTCCATGTACACTACACAATTTTTGTTTCGTCAATATATTTTCTGGACTACCTGTACTTTCACTCACCTGAAATACCCCGTATGTTGTGTATAACATAGAAATACTTTTGTTTTACTAACATTTCTGTAATTAAAAAAAAAAACATTATTTGAAATATTAATTTTATAATAGAATTTACGCCATACATCATTGAAACAAAATGGGTCTCTCTGATTCTGAATCAATTTTTTAAATGTCTTTTAAAGTACATTTTGACCAAATTTGATATTTAACTATTAAAATACACTGCTTAAAACGTTAAATGGTTTTGAGGCCCAAAGTTTTTTTTCACTTGGTTAATTTTCTAACAGAGGACATGTTTTGGGAAAATGTTAAACGTAACACCAAAACATTTCCTTAACCCTTAAGAAATCAAGACTATCGATGACGGGTATAAACCTTTCTAAAAATCGTTTAACAGATTTTTTTTCATTATAACACAATATTCTGGAATGGTTGTTATAAAATATTTGTATCTGTAAAATAACACTTTTCAACTTTGTGATTTGACTGAATTTTATTTAAAATATATACACATAGGTCATGAATTAACAGTAGACGATCTGCGAGATATTGACGGTGCTGATTTGAATACTCTCCTTCAATACTTGCCGCTGAAGCAAAAAATTCAGTTCAAAAGGGAATTGAAAATTTGGCTTAATGAGGATAAGAACCAAAATGTTCAGCAAGACGACGTGCCTTCAGATTTTCAAGTAAGTGTACTGTGCTCCATTACTGTATATGAATGACATTTTTTATCTATAATTTTCAAGCAAGGTCATTTTTAAGATGAATGATGTAGATAATATTATTTTCATGCAATTGCTTAAAATAATTGGCGGGTATTTTCTTTAAATTAAAACTACTTGTTTGTAAGTAAAAACATTGGATTTAAATTATTTAATGCAGTGGACGAGGGGGTTAAATTATAGTAGCTCAACAGTTTGCAAATGCTGCCTCATAATTTACATCTCTTACATATACTAATAATAAATACATCAGCACTTTCTTTTTTAACATTTTTTCTTCATATCAAATCATAAAACAAATAAGTGAAAAAAATATTTGCGATTTATTTCTCTTGATAATGTTCACTGTTTTTAATTCAACATTCTCTAACTCTTCTAACCTAGTTTTGTAATAATTAAGCATATCATTTGTGGGTCCAAATACGTCATTAAAAAATCAAATAAAGGTTTTTTATTATTTTCTGTTATTTATATAGAATGCGCTTTGAATTAGTAAACGTCTCTTTAATAATATGACCAAAAATTCACTACATACAAAATAAACTATTTTTCTCAAGCAATTGCATTATATCAGTATTAAATGCTATTTTAATAGGAAAACCTTGAAAAAATTTTGATGACATCTGCAAAAGGGCGTAATCTGTTAAAAGTTGCGAAAGATTCCCCGCTTGACTCTACGCAACAAAAAGATCTTACGTGGAGCATTGTAACTTTTTTGGGTGATCGTGGCCATAAGCTGAGAACGTCGAATGGTCAATTTTATGCAGCAGAAATTGCCCGCGTTTTTCCTCACGAAAATCCAGTGAGTGTTAAATACTTACATACTTAATGTTCCTCACTAGAATATTTCGTATTCTAATGATTTTGCTCAAATCTCTTTATCAGAAATTTTATTATGAAATAATAAACGGTCGTCCAAAAGGCAAACTTTTCAATAGAGCCAAAAATAACAAGTTGAAGGATCCCAGCGAAGAAGAAATTGAACAAATTGCAAATGTGCAGGAGGTGATCATTCCAGTGATTGAGATTGAAGGTACTGTAAAATTTTAACTTTAAATTGAATTTAATTTAAAAACTTATGGTGCTGGCACACCTTTTCAATTGAGTGAATTTCAATCGATTGAAATTTTACATCTTAATCAGATATAGGTGTCTCTTTCTGTCAAATGAAATTTAAATTTGAAATTGGGATTTAAATTTCAATTTGAATTTTCATTTGACAGAAAGAGACACATATATCTTATTTTACTTTGAAAGAGTAAGAGGTAAAATTTCAATCGATTGCATTTCACTCACTCAGTTGAAAAGATGTGCCAACGCCATTAGAATATTTCTAATTTTAGAGAAAGGCACTCATGTCAATATACAATAAGAACTATGATTTTTAAATTCTTAATATTTACCGTTGAAACATTTTTACATCATAGTATTAAGGTTTTTGTAATCCTGGGAAAGATTCTAATGGTCTTGCAGATTGAAAATCAATGTGAATAATTTTTGTTTTGACTGAGTGATATTTTATTTCAAATTTTTTTCAATATCTTTCTCTATGAAATTATTTAATTTTTTTTTTAAAGAACAGGGGATTTGAAAAAAATCCTAAAATGTTTCTTACTTAAATGCTACTTTCTTAATGACCTTCTGATTGCGTTTATTTAGCAAGTTAGTCATAGTCTGACATTTTCCAACTATTTCTAGACGATATTAAAAGTAAAGAGTGTAAGCAGTGGTTGCGGCATCATCGCGAGCCCTGGTCGGAAATAATAGAAAACTGGCGGGTTACACACAGTCTGCGTCGCAGAGACCTAAAGTCGTGTAAAACCGCTGAGTTATTCTGTGAGTGGCCCCTCCTAAAGCATAGTCTTGCAAACCAGCTGGTAAGTTTGATTTCATTTTTCATATTTTTTGTAAGATATAGTTTCTCTTTATTATTATTTATTTTTATATCGGTGTTATTAAATGATTGTAATTGTCATTCTGAATATTTTCAGCTCGATATTGATTTCGATATTCTATTTCCTGGGAAGAAATATTTGCTGCTGGAGAACTGGGATCTGCGAGTGGAAAAGCTTCTTCCCATATTAGACAAGGAAATAAAGGATGTTATGTGTCGCACGTACCTGTAAAAAATCAAAGAGCATCCCACAAGGTAAAGACATCATTCGGGACTAAAAAAAAGCCGGATTCACTTCAGTGATATAAAAAGGAATTTCAGGTAAATACGTAAGAAATATCGATATAGGATATAATGGAAATATAGGGTATAATGTAAAGCATTCCATGTGCTTATATATAGTAGATCTAGTAGGCAAAACCTATAAAACTGATTAAATCTGTTGTCACTCAATGCGTAACTTTTGACCCCTAAGTCATTCGTAACTTTTGATTTTGACCAATTTAGTAATAAAATTATTAAAATTCAAGTTTTATTTAATCTACCCATTTTTGATTAAAAATTAAAATTTTCTAATATAAAGCGAATAACAGTGTTAATTATGTACAATTGTTGTTTCTGTAGTAGACTTTTCAGTCATCTAAATAATTTAGTTAATCACATAAAAATTGGTCATAAACAAGAAAGTAAGATTTACCAATGTAAGCAGGGACATTGTAGTCAAGTATTTACTATTCTCAAAAGATACAAAAAACATTTACAGTCAAATCATACCAGTGACATATCATATAATAATTCAACCGATAACCCAGTCCAGTATGACATTCCAATGCGTTCTGATTCTCCAATTTCATCGTTTTCTTCCCTTTCGCACAATCGTCCAGAAAATCTAATAAAATTTGATATTCAAGCTCTCAAAAAAGAATTAAATGACAATGTGACTAAGCTTATGCTTTCATTATACGACATTGATCATTTTAATCGCAAAGATGTACAAGTTGTAATAAAACTTTTAAAAGAGTATTGTTTTGAGCCTCTATGCTCTTCTCTGAAAACAATTACTTTTTGCGAGGATGATCAAAAAGAGTTTGAAAATATTGTTTCTTTTCTAGAACAACTTTTAGATTGCAAAACAGAATACAAATTTTTGAAAGAGATTAATAAGAAAGATATATTTTGCTACCCTTCATGTTACTCAGTTAACAACGAATTGGTTTTAAATACTACTGGAAATGGAGTCACTTCTTTGTCAGAGGAAGACACAAAGGGAGTTATCATGCCTATTAAGTTTCAGTTAAAAAAATATTTCGAAGCAAATGGAGTTTTTGATGCAACTCTTTCGAGATTGAGAGAATTAAACACCGGTGCATTCAACTCAAATTTCGTCTGTGGTGACATTTGGAAGCAAAAGGCATTTGATTTCGAAGATAAATTAGTCTTCCCATTATTCTTATATTTCGATGATGTTCAGGTGAACAACCCACTTGGACCACATAAATCTTCTCTGTGTGCAGTTTACTACTCAATCCCAATAATTCCTCAAGAAAATCTTTCCCACTTAAGTCACATTTTCATAGCAGCATTAATTAAGACCAATGATCTCAAAGAATTTGGAAATGATTCTTTTTTGTATCGCTTGATTGAAGTATTAGACGACATATACAACAATGGTATACAAATAAATGTCAATGGAAAGGAACTGAAAATACATTTTGTTCTTGGCCAAATACTTGGCGACAATTTGGCCCTTAATGCAATTCTTGGATTCAGCAAATCCTTTAATGCAACGTTTTACTGTCGCAATTGCTTATTGCCAAAGTCTTCCTGTCAAAAGAGTAATAGTGAGTGTTCTGATAGCATTCGTACAGAGACTAATTATAATATTAACGTTCAAGACCTATCTATGGGAATTGTCGAAAATTCAATTTTTAACACTTTGCCGTTCTACCACGTAACGCAAAATTTTGCGTTTGACATACTGCATGATTTTTATGAAGGCATATGTCATTATGATATGGCAGATATTATTTATTACTTCATCAATGACAAAAAATACTTCACGTTGCAACAACTAAATACAAATAAATTTCTTTTCAAATCGGACGGGAAAAGCCTTGGAGGTCCAATTTCATCAAAGCATATATCTGAGAAAAAGTTAGAATTAACTGCCTCTGAAATGAAAAATTTCGTTCATTTTTTCCCCTTTCTTGTTGCACATTATGTGCCAGAAAATGATCCGGTGTGGGGATTTTTCCTTACATTATTAAAAATGATCGACATCCTTCTCAAAACAGTTATCACAGATCGCGATTTATTGATACTAAAATCCCTTATCGCACAACATAATCAATTTTATCAAGATTTTTTTAAAACCCATCTGAAGCCGAAATATCATTTTCTAACGCATTACATTACAGCCATACAAAAAGTTGGTCCCCTGAGGCTTCTTTGGAACATGAGAAATGAAGCGAAGCACAAAGAAATTAAGTCGTATGCTAAGAATACTAATTCCCGACGTAATGTATGTTACTCAGTTGCTATGAAGTTTTCCCTCAAGTTTTCGAATTTCATTCACAAAAACAGTGATGTACTAATACCTGCATTGGAGTATACTACAAATGCAGATGCTTCTCAATTAAATGATAAACCCTATTGTGATTTAATAAAAAATCATCCTGATATTGACATTTCCGCAAGGATTTCCTCAATTCATGATTGCAAAATAAAAGGAATGAAGTATAAATTGAACGACGTGGTACAAGTTACATCTAACGACAATCTCTTAGAGATAAAAGATATAATCATAGTGACCGATACAATTTTTATTGTCACGGAGGACTTTGAAGTCGAAATGAACAATCATATACAAGCAATTCAATTGATCAGAACGACTGGGAATTTCACTATACACAATTACAACAAAATCGCTACACCACCCCTTTTGAGAATAAAATACAACGAAAAAGAATTTATTAGACTACAATACTTTTAGTAAGATAAAATAATAAATATATTAATATATAATAAATATAATGCATAATAATATAGTAATATATAATCTAATAATACATATAATAAATAAATAATATATAATAAAAAATAATTAATAATAATTATAAATAAATATCTATTGTATATTATGGTTATTCTGATAAAATTTAAAATATCTCATAAATCTATTTAATTATTCTTAAATTTACAATCATTTAATTCTAAAATAAGTATACTTAAGTTTAGTTTAAAATCACAATTTATTTTTTATAACTATACAAAAAAATACATCCAATATAAAGATCCGAAATACACCCGTTCTTATTATGCTCGCCAATTTATATATACAGAAATCATTTGAAACAGAAGCAGTATTTGGAGGAAACGCTTTACAATTGAATACCAGGTAAATACGTTCTACTTGATATTTTTTACTATTGAATGCTATTTGCTAATGAATAACAGAATACTTGAAATTCAATAAAACATAATTAATAACACTATAAGCTAAAATCAATACTACAATAGGATAAAAATAGTGCTAAAATGCAATAAAATCAATACCGAAATAGGATAAAAAACCAATAATAAAATAGGATAAAATCAATACCAATATGAATCAATACCAGAGTGGAATAGAATCAATACCAAAATGGGATAAAATCAATACCAGAGTGGGATAGAATCAATCCCAGAGTGGGATAGAATCAATATCAGACTGGGATAGAATCAATACCAGAATGGGATAGAATCAATCCCAGAGTGGGATAGAATCAATCCCAGAGTGGGATAGAATCAATCCCAGAATGGGATAGAATCAATACCAGAATGGGATAGAATCAATACCAGAATGGGATAGAATCAATACCAGAATGGGATAGAATAAATCCCAGAGTGGCATAGAATCAATACCAGAATGGGATAGAATCAATATCAGAGTGGGATACAATCAATCCCAGAATGGGATAGAATCAATTCCAGAATGGGATAGAATCAATCCCACAATGGGATAGAATCAATCCCAGAGTAGGATAGAATCAATCCCAGAATGGGATAGAATCAATCCCAGAGTGGAATAGAATCAATATCAGAGTGGGATACAATCAATCCCAGAATGGGATAGAATCAATTCCAGAATGGGATAGAATCAATCCCAGGGTGGGATAGAATCAATCCCAGAGTGGAATAGAATCAATACCAAAATGGGATAAAATCAATACCAGAGTGGGATAGAATCAATCCCAGAGTGGGATAGAATCAATATCAGACTGGGATAGAATCAATACCAGAATGGGATAGAATCAATCCCAGAGTGGGATAGAATCAATCCCAGAGTGGGATAGAATCAATCCCAGAATGGGATAGAATCAATCCCAGAATGGGATAGAATCAATCCCAGAATGGGATACAATCAATACCAGAAAGGGATAGAATCAATCCCAGAATGGGATAGAATCAATACCAGAATGGGATAGAATAAATCCCAGAGTGGCATAGAATCAATACCAGAATGGGATACAATCAATATCAGAGTGGGATACAATCAATCCCAGAATGGGATAGAATCAATCCCAGAGTGGGATAGAATCAATCCCAAAATGGGATAGAATCAATCCCAGAGTGGGATAGAATCAATCCCAAAATGGGATAGAATCAATCCCAGAATGGGATAGAATTAATCCCAGAATGGGATAGAATCAATCCCAGAATGGGATAGAATTAATCCCAGAGTGGGATAGAATCAATCCCAAAATGGGATAGAACCAATCCCAGAGTGGGATAGAATCAATCCCAAAATGGGATAGAATCAATCCCAGAGTGGGATAGAATCAATCCCAGAGTGGGATAGAATCAATCCCAGAGTGGGATAGAATCAATCCCAGAGTGGGATAGAATCAATCCCAGAATGGGATAGTATCAATCCCAAAATGGGATAGAATCAATCCCAGAATGGGATAGAATCAATCCCAGAGTGGGATAGAATCAATCCCAAAATGGGATAGAATCAATCCCAGAGTGGGATAGAATCAATCCCAGAATAGGATAGAATCAATCCCAGAGTGGGATAGAATCAATCCCAGAGTGGGATAGAATCAATCCCAGAATAGGATAGAATCAATCCCAGAGTGGGATAGAATCAATCCCAGAGTGGGATAGAATCAATCCCAGAATGGGATAGAATCAATCCCAGAATGGGATAGTATCAATCCCAAAATGGGGTAGAATCAATCCCAGAATGGGATAGAATCAATCCCAGAGTGGGATAGAATCAATCCAAGAGTGGGATAGAATCAATCCCAGAGTGGGATAGAATTAATCCCAGAGTGGGATAGAATCAATACCAGAGTGGGATAGAATCAATCCCAGAATGGGATAGAATAAATCCCAGAGTGGCATAGAATCAATCCCAGAATGGGATACAATCAATATCAGAGTGGGATACAATCAATATCAGAGTGGGATACAATCAATCCCAGAATGGGATAGAATCAATTCCAGAATGGGATAGAATCAAGCCCAGAATGGGATAGAATCAATCCCAGAGTGGGATAGAATCAATCCCAAAATGGGATAGAATCAATCCCAGAATGGGATAGAATCAATCCCAGAGTGGGACAGAATCAATCCAAGAGTGGGATAGAATCAATCCCAGAGTGGGATAGAATCAATCCCAGAATGGGATAGAATCAATACCAGAATGGGATAGAATAAATCCCAGAGTGGCATAGAATCAATACCAGAATGGGATACAATCAATATCAGAGTGGGATACAATCAATCCCAGAATGGGATAGAATCAATTCCAGAATGGGATAGAATCAATCCCAGAATGGGATAGAATCAATCCCAGAGTGGGATAGAATCAATCCCAGAATGGGATAGAATCAATCCCAGAATGGGATAGAATCAATCCCAGAATGGGATAGAATCAATCCCAGAGTGGGATAGAATCAATCCCAAAATGGGATAGAATCAATCCCAGAATGGGATAGAATCAATCCCAAAATGGGATAGAATCAATCCCAGAGTGGGATAGAATCAATCCCAGAATGGGATAGAATCAATCCCAGAATGGGATAGTATCAATCCCAAAATGGGATAGAATCAATCCCAGAATGGGATAGAATCAATCCCAGAGTGGGATAGAATCAATCCCAAAATGGGATAGAATCAATCCCAGAGTGGGATAGAATCAATCCCAGAATAGGATAGAATCAATCCCAGAGTGGGATAGAATCAATCCCAGAGTGGGATAGAATCAATCCCAGAATAGGATAGAATCAATCCCAGAGTGGGATAGAATCAATCCCAGAGTGGGATAGAATCAATCCCAGAGTGGGATAGAATCAATCCCAGAATGGGATAGAATCAATCCCAGAGTGGGATGGAATTAATCCCAGAGTGGGATAGAATCAATCCCTGAATGAGATAGAATCAATCCCAGAGTGGGATAGAATCAATCCCAAAATGGGATAGAATCAATCCCAGAATGGGATAGGATCAATCCCAGAGTGGGATAGAATCAATCCCAGAGTGGGATAGAATCAATACCAAAATGGGATAGAATCAATCCCAGAATGGGATAGAATCAATACCAGAATGGGATAGAATTAATACTGTTTCCTAATAAATAATGACTTTCAAAAATCAATGCTGCAATGGGATTAAATTAATCCCACGATTTCTAAAATTCAATCTCAAATTGAGATAGAAACAATACCATTTCCTCCTCAAAAAATTAATTTCATAAATTTAATACCAATATGTCCTAAAAGTAATCCCAATATTTCTTAACTTTGTTCTAGAAATTAAAATCAATCCCAATATGCACCTATTTTCAAGAAAATTTGGGATAATTTTGGTATTGAAATGGTGGGATTAAAATCAATACCATGGGTATTGAATCTGGATACTTGAAAAATTTTCTCTGTGAAGGAATAAAAAAAAAATCAATTTTTATTAAAGATATTACACTACAAACTTGAGACTTTTGCGCTTGCATGCAACTATGCCGAAATTTGGCACACTTACCCCATCGGTTTTATTTTATAATTACTGAAAAACTCCCTAAATATGTTTAATGCAAATCAACTAAGATTCCAATAACATTCCTTACCCACTAAAAAAAAAAAGAAATTCTTCGGACAAAACATCAGTATCAACATCAAAAGACAGAGTTTTGCGATTGCAACATGAAATATAATTAATTTATTTTTGCATCAAAATATTCCAATTTTTAAAGTTCAAGATAACCCTCCAGATAAAGTTCAAGATAGAGTAAGGGTAGGACATTAGCGAAAACAGCAAGATAGGCTTCTAAATCTGGTGTTGCCCTTGCTACAGGTCCAGGTTCTGGTCTTGCCTGAATTCCTTGGGTACAGAATGTGGACAAAATTGCCACAACAGCAAAGATAAGGAAGATATTTTTCATTGTAGGATAATTACTTTTTCACTTTACTTCAAAGTCTGATTCTTCATCAATTTTATCTTGGTTTTTATACAAAGGGCCCCAAGATCAATTGTGGATTAAAAAAAAACCCTGACCATTGTTGCTTTTCGTTTAGATATTTGTACAGCTTTTTCCTTTTAATATTGGGCCAAGGTGGGCTTTATTAAAAAAAAATATAAATTGTTTAATTTAATATTGAGCAAAACTATTGATGTCAAGAGTAATTTAATAATCAACATAATTACATTTCATAATATCATTTTACTTATTCCCGCTTTGAATAAAAACAAATATGATAACGTTTATGGCGCAAAGGCACAATATTTTGTTTGCATGAATATTTCTATACTTTTATTTTTAACTTTGAAACGAAAACTAAAAACTGTCCAAAGTTTTGTAAATTTCTTATAGAAACACTATAGTGTACGTCGTACATTTTAGATTTTATAAGTAATGAATTGTACAATTTTCACCCGTGTACAATATATCACTAATAACTGTAATATTAATAATAAAATATAATTTCTCATAGCCATATTAGGGTAATTTGGATATCGAAAAGCCATTACCAATTTGAGACTGAATAACTCTTGTCAAATTGGTGTGAGAAACATTCTTTTGATAAGCAAATTCAGGAATAAGAAATTTGAATATTTTATGTAGGGAAAGCTGTTCAAGCTTCGCACACACTTCGCCTTCGGACTCTTCACTGACTTATGGCAATATATTTTAATAGCTCGTATTACGTCACACATTTACCGAAAAAAGTTAAGCTATATTTATTAGAGGAAAATGGGAAAAAATGAAGTGTTCGAAGCCTGAGTATGTGTGAAGCCTGAAAGCCTTTCCCTATCCAAATATTTAATTATTTTAGTATACAAATACAAACTTGTACAATATATTAATTTGTATATATATTCATATTTATTATTGCTTTTTGTTCAAAAGAGTCAAAACCATAAAGGTGTCTACACATTGGGAGTAATTTTCGTCAAAAATTGTGTTTTTGACAGAAATTTGACGTTTCCCCCTACAACGCTGAAGGGAATTTCCTTCAAAAAAGCAATTTTTGACAAAAATTGCTCCCAATGTGTAGAGGCCATAAGGCTTCTACAGACTAGGAGAAATTTCTTTAAAAATGCCTTTTTTAAAGAAAATTTCCCATTATCCTTGTAGGCAGAAAAATTTCAATCGGACCTGAGAAAAATTTTCAATTGAGATTGAACAAGACTCAAATGAAACGCGTTGTAAAAAGGATTACAGACTCTTCAAAAATTATTCCTATATAGGGGAAAGCGAGCTACCTTCGGATGACTCAAGTCCGGATAACTCGATTATTTTTTCTATGATCTTAATGGATTTGACACATTTCTCTTTTCAGGAAATTTAAGACACTGGACTGACTATTAAAGTTATAATATTATAATACAGAAAATGAATTAAAAACATATTGAAAAAATAAGTTTTTGAAGCTTGAGTCGTCCAAAGGTAACGCACTTTCCCCTACCTCGGTATCTGAGAATTTACATTTAAGAAGGGCTTTTACTTCGAGAAGTTTGCATTTTAATTTTCATAAAACACTCTATACTAAGCACTCTGTAAGATTTCTTTTGTCAAAAAGCATTTTGACATAAATTTTGGGAGTAATTTTCATCAACAATTGCATTTTTAATATAATAGACTGCATCCATACGAAGAAAATTTTCAGAATTTCGTCAAAAAGACAATTTTTGATAATTTCTCGTAAACTGTAAAGGTCGCCTCCGAATAGGAGTATTGTAAGTGTAAAGGCCTCTATACATTGGGAACAGTTTTCATCAAAAAATGCTTTTTTGAAGAAAATCGTCTGCAATGTTGTATATGTGAAAATGTCAAAATTCTGATAAAATTGCAATTTTTGAAGAAAACTGCTCGCAATTTGTAAATGTTTTAATGAAACTTTTTAGGTAAACGCTATTTAAAGGTCGATTACGCAGGAGCGTATGAGTACAGTGCTTAGAATAAAATGCAATAGAGCCATCGACATATGAAAGTGATTTACTTCAAAATGCTCATTTTGACGAAAATTTCTCGTATGGCCGCTACAGACTAGGAAAATTTATGTACATATTAAAGCAAATTGTTTATGCTTGTATGGAAAAAGTGTCAAATATGGACAAAAATTTATCTAGTATATAGCGGAAAAGCTTCTAGTTCTTACTTTTTGCCTAGTTTTGATTAAAACACATAGCAAAACCTGTTAACTTTGTAATTACGCAAAATCGTGATTTATAGCCTCTGCACAATATGAGAAATTTATGCTTATATTTGACAGTGTTTCTTACACAAGCGTAGGGAATTTGCTTCATTATGGATATAAATTTCTCTAGTGTGTATAGGCCATTAGAAAGATTAGATAGTAATAAAGCAAAAAAAATAGTTTCGCAATATTTTTTCATATCGTCTTCAAGTTCTAAGATAATTATTAGGGAATACTGGGACAGATTAGCCAGCAAGTAAAGTGTTTCTTTGCCTATAATACGTCAGTTAAATCAGCATTTGTAATAATGTAAATCTTATTGTGTTTCTTCTGCGCTTAATCATTTTCTATATACTTTTTCGGGTTAACTTAAAGTTTATAGTGCCACTTTTTATTATTTTAATTCGAAAATGTCTTATTCAGGGCAAATTTTTAAGAAAACTAAATTTGAACTGAAAATTTCTCCTGAGAAGTTGTCGAATGGAAGTTACGACAAATGCGGATTAAAATGACGAAATTGTAAAAAAAAACATGTTTCAATCAGACTGATAAATATTTCAATGAATAGACAGGAAGTTAATTTTTCTGAATAAATAGTAGTTTGCTCATTACTCTTTCTATGGAAAACTATAATAGTCCACTATCTAATTCTACCCCTGACTAATTCTTCCCCAATCTCCCCTACACCAATTTGTGGAATAATAACTTTGAATTCTGGACAAACCAATTGCTAGTTCGAACTTTGTTAACATAGTAATTATGAAATTCTAGACTTACTTTGAAGATTATTAAATATATTTTTTTATTAAATCTTTAAGAGAAGTGTTTGAATTCTAAATTATGTTTTGTCTGAAATTCCGGGTTGGCAGCTCTTCTAAATGTTACTCCTTAAATTCTATTTATTTTATTAAAATTTATCTGTTCATTTTGAAATATTTTCATTAAAAATAGAGAATTTTTAATACGATTTCAGTGTGCATTATGGCGTCTACACACTAGAGAAATTTATGTTCATATTGAAGAGTTTTTCCTACTCAAGCATAGGGAATTTGCTGCAATATGGACATAAATTTCTCTAGTGTATAGAGGCCATTACATGCACAAAAGTTTTACTTCAAAATGCTCCATTTTGAAGAAAATTTCTCACAAAATCTGTGGAAAAATATATGTTTCAAATTCTGTCAAATTCCTTCATTTTGACAAAACTTTATTACAAATGTAGAGACCGTTAAGACTGATATCCACACCTACACATTTTGGGAGTAATTTTCGTCAAGACGTTTCCAACAGCTCAGCACGGAAGATTTCCTTCAAAAGAGCAATTTTTGACGAAAATTGTTCCAAAAGTGTAGACGCCTTTACAACATAAAAGAATATAATTTTTGTAGTTAAAAGATAAGGGACCTAGCTCTCTCTAATTCTATTCCCGGCATTTCCTCATTAATAACAAAGATATGGCACGTTATCAAACGCTTCGCCCAACTCTAAAGATTATCTCCCTGAATACCTTTGTTTCAAGAGTGAGTGATTCTGCATTGTCTGCAGCAATTGTTTCCAGGAGATTCTCCTCTGCTGCTTCATGTGTCGTCTCTTGCGGAGGCACAAAGTGCGTCCTTGTCACTTCCAGTGAATTCATCTGGCTGTGGGCGTCAATCTCCTCCAAATGTGAATCTCCCCACTTTTGCTGCGTCACTCCCAAATATCTCCCAGAATTTTAGAAAGGAGATATACCACATAAAACAACTCTCTAGTGTCTATCATAAGCACTACACTCAATATCAATTAACACTTAGACAATATTAAACCGTGTGACTTTTACAACTATGTTGCAATTGGGAAACACAATTGAGAACTGAAACATTGAGCAAAAGTGTGCGCAATGAAACGCGGGCACAAACAATAAGGCAAGATAAAAATGTTCCACCACAGTATTTGACTTTATCTTTGCTAAATTGAGAGATTTTATGTTCCCCACATCTTCTATATGTGACCAAAAAAATCACAAAACCACTGCGGACAAGTAAATAGAAGAAATGTGCTTTTGAGGAAGCAAAACAGCTGATTTTTGTAAATAAACCCCACTCCTCTGCATCCCAATATACGAGCTACTGAACTCTCCCAATAAATACTTTGTCTGCATATTTTCGGAAAATGAAAATAGGACATGCGCCACAGAATATTCTACTGAAAATCGTTACTTAGATTGGTTATATAATTTATTAAAAAATGCTCTTAAAATTTTAATCTAAGTGATACTTTAAGTTTAGAATTTTTAGTCTTTTTACATTCGATCTCGGCTTAGAACATTTATTTTTTCTTTAGTGTCTTAACTGTCCTAATAATATTCAACACGGAAACTATAATTAATTTCAATAATCCAGTGCTTTTACTGGTATTAATACACACACATTTTTTTCAATATTAAAAAAACTAAAATAGAGTTTTATTTTAAATCATAAATCTATAACCTCTTGATAAATCTATAAATTCTCATTGAAAATTCACAAATCAGAAAGAAGACACGGAAAACAAGCTCACGAATGGCACTGATAACATTAAACAATCTTAACGAGAATACGGAGCGGAGAATAAATCACAAAGCAAAATAGGAATAAACAATTGTTTAATATTTTATATCACTTTAAAATTTATTTCGGCAAATAGGGTACAATAAGCCCTTTTGGCCATGTAAGCACTTTTGGTCACCTAAAGTAAAATCACATTGTAAGGCAATTATGAGTTTATTTAGAACAGGAAAATGGGTCTTATTTCGTGACCTAATCTAACGAATCAGAAAACCATATTTGATTTTGTATCGACTTGATTAATTCTAAGTTATTGAAAGAAATTCCCGACAAGGTAAACAATCACTAAAAAAACATAGGATTCTTAAGAAACTTGTTAATGTTAAGAGAAATTGTTTTGCATTATTTCATTTTTTTTTTATGAAAATATTTGATGTTATTCAATGAAAGTCCATTTCTTAATTAACTAAATTTTATTGTGATATCATCCTTAATAAGGTTTTCTAACAAATTAAATGAAAATCGGATGTGGCTAAAAGAGGTTACTTTTTTCGGCTGTGTAAGTACTTTTGGCCATTCATTTTCCCATACATTTTACACGTGGCGCACCTCTCGGATTTCAGTAAAAACAATCATGACTTTTGACCGATTTTTACATAAAATAGAAAATGTGCAAAAAGTCGTTTAAAATACTCTAATAATCACATAAAATTGGTGTTGAATAAGAATAGGACTTGTGCTGTGTATTTGTGAAAGTTTTCGAAAGATATTTGTTCTGTTATTTTATTAAAATTCTATTGGAAACAAGTGGCCAAAAGTGCTTACACACAATGGCCAAAAGTACTGAAACATGCATAGTTGCATAAAATGCATTTTTCAGTAAAATATCTAAAAAATTTTGGGAATTCTCTTGGATTATTAGGAAGAAACGGATTTAAGGTATCTTTGTTCAAAATTTCATTTTATTTAAATAAAGATTATAAAAATTACAAGCACAAAAAACCTTAAAGTGGCCAAAAGTACTTACTCCACCCTAAATGCAATACTATTATCAACAATAATCCGATGATCGTCGGATGGGAAAGTTCAGTTCAGAATAAAAAACTTTTCTTTTTGGGAAGAAAAGTTTAACAACAATAATCCTGGCGATCGTCGGTTGTTGTTAATAAAATTTTAAGTCGGTTCCTTACCCAAAATACAATACTCATAGCCAATATTGAAAGAATAATACGGTACTGTTATTCGAATAAAAAATCTGTGCCACTTGTCATAAAAAGTAATTTTGGATCATAAAAAATAATGTCATGAAAAATAATGGGTTTCTCAAGCGATGCATTGGTGAAGTCATATTGTGTTTAAAATTCGACTTTATATCGTCGGTTAGATCAGAATCTGTGCTAAGTGCATATAGATTCTTGAACATTGGACTTCATCACTGAACCCTATTCACACAGTGAAGAACAATGAAAAACAGACACGTGAATAGAGTATAAGATCGACTTGAGATCAGTTTTCTAGGTCGCACAACTTGCTTTTTTTTTAAATTGCCAACTTGTCTGTTCCGTAGTCTTTCCGCTCAGTATCTTTGATAATGCATGATTATAAAAAAAATATTATATGTCATGGTTGACGAATCAAAACAAACAATTTTCTTTGTTCTTTTTTATTTTAGCTTAACGAATTCTGACTAAAAACATACATTATCTTAAAATGACTACAAATTTGCAATCAGTATCATTAATTGCTGCTGAAATGCCACCAAATCAGCGTGAGGAGATTAATCCTCATCACGTGTGGAATTGGCGTCTTGGAAAAAAGCGACCTGAATCTAAAAAGGTCAAGAAAAAGCCAAAAAAAGCAAAAATGTCATCAAAACACTTTATATGCCAACGCAAAGGTGTTAGTCTTGATGATGCAGAAATGCTTCATGATCTATGGTCACAATATGCTGAGGGTTTTTTGAAGCAACATAATATCAACGAGGACAACGTAAAGTCACGGTCAGATTTAAAGTGAGTCGACAAATTTAAAATGATTTGCAGAAAATTTAAATTCATGCGTATTTTCTAGGGATATTGTGCAAAAGATGGAGTTGATTGGTGCAAAAATTGAAATAAAAAAGGCGAAATGTTCTTCCATCGTGGGAACACGTGGCATAATAATTATGGACAGCAAGAATATGCTGACATTGGTGAATCTTGCCGGCAGAGTGATTCGTAAGATTTTTATAGCTGAAAAGTTTAGATAGTTGGGAATTAGATTTTAGAAAAAACTATTTTTCTTTTGTAGATTTGCCTAAAATTGACTGTGTCTTTGAGATGTCCATTGGAAATTTGACATTACTGGTTTTTGGAAAGTTCCTGACCATGAGAATTGCAGATAGATGTGTTAAGACATATAAAAATGTTCTAAGTCATGAATTATAGAACAATTTTTAATATAATTTTTATTTGATATCGCTCCTTGGAAATTAGAAAGGGCCTATACATTTTCAGCCATTTTTCAGGAAACAGCGTGAATGATATAACTTTGTAAATCATTATCTCAATTTAATGTCTATGCAAAGCAATTTATTTTCTATTTGATTAAATGTAAACATCGAAATATACATATTTTTCTTACAAAATATGTTTTTATGAGTTAACTCCTTGTCATTCTCAATGATGACCAAATTTTCCTGAAATTTGAATCACAAGTGATCAACTGCTAGAGTTGTGGACCCTACACCTCGCCCTAAACACTGGAGAAATTTATGTCCATATTGAAGAGTTTTTCCTACACAATCGTAGGGATTTTGCTTCAATATGGACATTAATTTGTCTAGTGCGCAGAGGCCATTAGTCTCTTGTTTCACAAAAATTTGAACGAAAATCTATTTTGTGCCTCTTAACTTCAAACAAAATTTCACAAGCAATCAAAAAAGAGTATAATTTTGATAAACTTCTAATGGATCTTGCACACCTTTTAGGTCGGGAAAAATTCATGCGATCGAAATTTCTATCTCTTTTTTTCTAAAACGTCTTGCATATTTGTATTCTGCTCTTTTGTAGTAAGATCCAAGTTTAATTTATTGTGAGAAATTAGGTACGTAAATTTCCGTCGTTCAATTTCACTAAAACCTACAGATTCACATGTGGCACCCCTAGCGCTGAATTTTCTTTTTACATGTTTGACAACACGTCCCATATGTATAAACAATACAGAACAAAGATGCTGTGAGCGTAGAAAAACGTGATTTCCTCATAAATTTGGTCCAAGAAGAGAAAGATATTTGTTGCAAAAGCACCAAAAACTACAGGAGAATGGATCTTGTCAAGGAAAAGTGGAGAAAAATAGATCTAGAACTCGAAACAACTGGTAAGTCTGAGAGACTTCTATTACTCCCTGAATTCGGATGCTCATGGGACTTTTATTTTGTAAGTGACGAAGCTGAGAAAGAATTGAAGAAATTGAAAAAATCGTATTACTATTGCAAAGGCTTTAAACTACCCAGTGGAATTGGTGGTTGCGGGAAATATAAGACTGCAAACTCACAATTCATGGAAAAATTGTCATTGCTCCAAGAAAACATGAAAGTTAGGAGATCAATTCATTAAAAAAATGTGAAAATTTTGTAAAAGTTCAAGTAAAATTTAATTTTTCAAGCAACTTGATGTTATCAACGAAAATTCGTCCAGCGATAGCGTTGATTTTCCAGACTTTCCCCACTCTTATCATCCGAGAAATTCTTCCGAGTTTATTGCCTGTACATTCATCAAACAATTCTACCTTGGAGCCAACGAATTCACACAATCAGATAACCTCGGAGGAGGACATTTTTGGTCCAAATACACCAGAAATTGATGATTTTTCAGCTCAGAATGACAACTCAGATCCTTCTCAAGCCAATAATTATGCTGAATTATCAATCAGGCGAGAAAGATCGCGATCACGTCCTTTAGAAAAGAGTCGTAGAGAACAATTATACGCTAACCTCAACAATTTCATACAAGGACCCGTTCAAGAAAACCATCGACTTCAAGCACTACATGTAAAATTCTCAATATTTCATTTAAATTATATATTCTATTTTGTATGCTTTTCCTTCTGAAACTTACCAAACTCATTTTTATTTCACTTAACTGAGATTATTAGAGGGTGCAAAAAGTATGTTTTTAACAGTCAGTGCGTATTCAGCGTCCTAATTTCATCTAGTGAAAAGTTGAATTTCACTAGATCTAAATTCTAAAAGGTGTGCCGGGGCCATAATAACGCAATTTAATGAATTAAATTTAATTAAAGAATTTATTTAATTTAGAAGCATCTGAATATCTATTAAATTCTTTTTCTACGTGTATTAAAATCCCAAAGAGAAAGTGACTCGGTCCCTTGTAATTTCGAAGGAGCGATAATGGTTCTTGTATTTGTCATAGGACATTTCCGCGGAAAAAAATCTCAGTATAATGCAGAAGCAATATTTAATGGGATTGTTTGAGTGAAAAATTCCGAAAATCACAGGGTGCTACAAATTTGCAAACAAAGTTTTTGGATTGTTTTTTAAGTGCACAAAAGGAGGATTTTTACCTCGAAAATGACCACGAAGGAACTACAGGACGAGGAGGCAGAGGCTCTTTTATCAATTTACGAAAGTGATCAAGCGTTTAAGCAAATAAATCCCACAACATATCAATACAAAGTAAGGTTAGAGACTCCATCAACTTTCCCAGGGTTTAATCTGGGCAATTTCTTTCAGTACGGTGAAGAGGATAACAATAAATCATTTCTGGTGGAGCTGGTGTGGACTCCAGAGTATCCCAATGAAGCTCCTCAAATCAACCTGGACACATTCTACAATAGGAATCTCGTGGTAAGCGTAAAGGAGAAAATTCAGGGAGTTCTTGAGGAGGAGGCACAGCAATGGCTGGGCTGTGGGATGACCTATACACTGTTTGAGTGTCTGAAGGAGCGTCTTGAGGAGCTGACGTCAGCTCAGCCAGAGCATACAAAGGTTGTGGCAGAAGTAACGGAGGAAGTGGAAAAATTGGAGGTGTCAGGAAAGGCGCCTAAGAAGGAGCATCTGACCAAGGCCCAGAAGAGGCGACAGTGGGAACGGACAGATCACAAGGGTGAGCGTCCACGTGGATGGAACTGGGTAGATATTATTCGACATCTGTCGCAGACTGGTGGGAAATCTCAGGATAATCCTCAGAGCTGAACATGCCTCAATCTCTAAGTTTAATTTTTGAGGTGTCTCCGCCACTTTCTAAAATACACAGAGTATATTTTACAATTATTTAAAATTTAAATAAAAAAGCCCGAGATTTTATCTCAGTTGTCAAAAAGTCCTTTGAATGTCTGCATGTGCTTTGTCTTTTGCTTCTTTCCAGGAGATTCATACTCTGCTTTCAGCTTCCTCCTGTTCCTCTTTGGCCATTTGCTCATCGATCGAGGGATTACTACTTGGTCGTCGGACAAAGGACACCAGATCCATCATTGAAAGCGCTGTAGCTTCCACACTCATCACAGGGTCCTCAAAGAGCATGAATAGGGCATGGCAGTAGGGTTGATGGAACAAATGGAAGACGAACTTAATGTCATTCACTGAGATTTCGCGATAGAAATCTCCGACAAGGGAACATGCTCCCTCGTATGCTCGAATACTGATCTTATACTCCTGTCCGGGTTCAATGAGGATGGGATCTCTTAAAAAGAGGTATAGAAACTCATGTTTGGTGTTATACAGACGCCGCATGCCACTCGAAATGCTCTTCTCCAGCAATCGGGAATGGTTTGAGATGAAGACCACAGTCATAGCGGCTTCCTCTTCCTTGACCACTGGCACAGCAAATCCGTGCGCAATGACTACCTTATTGCTCGTGAAAGTGATTGTTGTGCGATTGAGGCAGTCTCGTGTTTGGGGCATTTGTATTTCCCGGATATTTTGCAGAAATGGTACTTCGAAGATTCCCGACTTTGGACCTGATGGAGGGAGAAAGGAAGTTTGGGTAAGTCTTTTATTTTTATTTATTGACTATTTTTTGTAATACATTTTTTAACTACTTAAAAATTCGTTAACTCTCAAAAAAATATTTCTTTTCAAACTCATGGTAAGTTTTAGAAAAATATGCACTAAAGGTTTTTTTTTAATAATTTTATTATAAACATTTTAAGTTTAGTAAACAATTTTCCCTTTATGTCCTCCCTAGAAACTAAATTTATTCATTCAATTTTAAGACAAATAGGGCAAAGTGGTACAAGTTGGACAGGGTTTTTTTTCTCGATAAATTTAGTACTTCATTTTTATTTGTATATTTTTAATGCTTTCGTTTTACAATTTGGTTCCTTGTGCTTAAAAAAAAATTTAGTACTGTATTTATCAAGAAAAAAGCGAAAAAAGCCATGTCCAACTTGTACCGGCGAATTGTCCAACTTGTATCACTTTACGCTATTACAAAATTTTTATGGAAACTTAAGACACAAAAAGAGCAAATGGGAAGTAATGGGTCAGGCATAGAGGAAAGTGCTCTCCCTTCGAACGTTCATGCCTTCGAATAATGTAAATTTTGTTTTACTTATGAGACTTACACTAAATTATCACGGAATTATCAACAATTGATGATAAGCCAACTAAAATTTAGTAGAAATGTGTAAGTCTCTTAGGAAAACTAAAAGAAAATTCACATTATTCGAAGCCATGAACGTTCGAAGGCAGAGTACTTTCCCCTACCTTTTAAGCCAGTAAAATTTCATAAAGTCAAAATTCACGTCCCTTTCTTTCTTAAAAGAATTGCATATGTATATTCTGCTCTTTCGCAGTCTTTCTTCTTTTAAACATCACTCCAAATTAAATTTAGTTCAGCCAATTTTGAGTCCTTAATGGCTCCGGCACACCTTTTAGATCAGAAAAATTTCATGAAGTCGAATTTCGGATTCCTTCCTTTCTCACATGTTTTGCATATGTCTATCTCATTCTTTCGCGCTCTTCTTCTTTTAAACATCACTCTAAATTCAATTTAGCTCAATCGAATTTGGTATGCGAAAGAATGAGACAGTTATATGCAAAACACGTGAACAAGAGAGGGATTCGAATTTCGACTTTATGAAATTTTCCTGATCTATAAGGTGTGCCGGAGCCATTAAGGAACGCTAATTTTGATTTCATAGAATTTTATCGATCTAAAAGGTGTTCCGGATGCATAATTTTTCGCAAACCAAATTTGGAATTTTGCTGACCAAAAATTATTTTTCCAAAATTTTTTGGTCAGTAAAAAAATGTTTTTTTGTCAGTAAAATAATGACAGAATGGGACAGACTTTAGATAAATCTTTTGAGAAATACAGGGACGTGAATTTTGATTTCATGAAATTTTGCTGATTTAAAAGATGTACCGGAAACATAAAAACTTAAATTTGGTCTGGCTCTGGCATACTTTTTAGATCATAAAAATTTCATGAAATTAAAATTCACATCCCTTTCTTTCTCACACGTTTTGTATATGTCTATCTCATTCTTTCGCACTCCAAATTCGATTGAGCTAAATTGAATTTGGAGTGATGTTTAAAAGAAGAAGAGTGTGAAAGAATGAGCTATGTATATACAAAGCGTGTGAGAAAAAAAGGGATTTGAATTTCAACTTTATGAAATTTCCCTGATCTAAAAGGTGTACCTGAGCCATAATGAGCAAAAAGAAAAATTGGTCAGGTGTCAGATTAATCAATGTTTCTGGTACATCTTTCACATTAGGAAAATTTTATGAAATCCAAATTTAATAACTTTCTCTCTCAAATGCCGTATTACTTCTATCTATCCTTACGTTTTTGCACTCTTTGTTTTCTTCTTTAAGGGGGGAGTGTCAATTATAAGGCCAAAACTTAGCTCTTTTTCGCGATTTTGTTTTGAGGAGAAGGAAACGAGCAAGATTCTTGAAATTTTTGGTATAATGTTTATACATATTTAGAGTTCGACAAAAAATATTACAAAATGGTAGACTAATGCGTAGTCCAATGGAGCGCCTCGTCGCAGTACTCCCTTATTTGCGGGAAATCTGCAGCTCGTAATTTTTGTCTAAGAAACGAAATCTATAAAAATAATCAATTTTAATTAGTGTTTCATAGTCAAACTAAGAAAATCCGAAGAAAATTGTGAAATCGGAACTTTTTTTCAAGGTTTTATCATTGATTATATATTTAATAGATGCGCAGCCTTGTGGCGCCATCTAACCAGTAGTCCATTTTAGCCCGCGAAAATCGAGGCTGCGCATTTATTAAATATATAATCAATGGTTTTATAAAAGAGATGCATTTTTGGGTCAAAAATTTAACTTTCACATGCTGTAATAATCGAAAAATAGGCTTTCAACAATTCTTTTATTTCAACTAGAAGAGAACTCAATGGTGAAGAAAATAAGCCTTTATTCATTTTATTCGGTCCATAAGTTTTTTTATATAAAACTTATGGAAAATATAGACCGCTTTTGACTTTTTAATTGACATTCTTCCCTTACGGCATCAAAATAATTTAATTAAGAGAATTTCAGTTGAGATTTAATTAACTAAGAAGATAATCGAAGGAATACAAATTTAAAATGATGTCATTTTGAAACTTGTAGAGAGAATTATACTTTAGGAGAATTTTAGGAGAAGAAACGTTTTTGTAAAACAAAGAACAAAATTTGTAAAAGAGTTGGAAAGAAATTGGAGGAAAAAAAATAATTTTAATCCAATTTTAATAAATTTAAACATATTGAAAAATCAAAAATCACTAAAATCCTTTAGTACAACCTTAAATCTTTGGATAACCATTTATGAACTGTTCTTTGAGAGAATTCTTTGATTTATCTTGGCACTGATTTTTGATAATTTTGACAAACTTAGACTCATGAATCTGAATACCTTTTATTCGGGGAAATTGCGGTTTTAGATTAAAAATAATATACAAAAAGAAATTTTCATTAAAAATGCAACTTAAAAAATGCTCGAAAAAATGGCACAAATCCTATTTTAATCTCATTTAAATTATATGATATGTTTCGGATAGCTATTAAACTATTTCTTTAGTTATTCAAAAAGAGAATTATAGCATTTTTTTGGTTTAAGGAAAAGCAATCAAAATTAGCTTGATTTTTCCTTTCCAACCACTTTTAAAAGGAAATGTGCAAGTTCTTTCTAAATATTTTCTTAAAGAATTCTAGGAATTTTCTTCTACCTAAATTTGTCTAAACCATTTCTAAATTTCAATAAAGAAAAATATTTTTTTTAATGAGTTTTAAAAGTCAAATAAAACCTAGTCTTGATTAATCTTGTAGTTTTCGCAAGTTGAAAAGATTGTTAAAGACATCAAGATTTTTCTTGATGAAAAATCCCGGTAAATTATTCAAGAATTGAATGGAAAATACTCTTTAAAAAGTCCATTTTAAAAACCCCACTAAAAAAGTTAATATACCGCACCGATTTTGATTATTTTGGGATCAAATATGGAAAGCTTGAAAATTTTTTGTTTTAATTTTAAATTCGATTTTGTGGAACGTTTCTTTTAAAAAATTATACTATATACATAAGTCCATTTTAAATCTAAATTCAATAATTTGTGGCATTTTGAAAAGCTCATAAAACTCATCAAAAGACATTCCAAGCCACACAGAAAAAAATCTACTAGGGACTGACGAAATGTTCATCAGTCGTATAATCCACTAAAAAGTTCGTAAAAGTTTGTATTTTTTTCACAAACATTGTTCATAACATGATCATTTGACATAAAGCTCAATGTTGAATATATCATCGCTTAAATCAGCAAATATCGTAATTTCCTTATCATCTATATTAGAAATTCTCGTATAGTTGTGTATTTCCCTATTTTATACAGAAATTGGAGATATAAGAAGTGATGTGAAAGTCACCGCAATCGCTAATCCTACCGACGATATAGGGCAAGTGTGCCAAATTTCGGCATAGTTGCATGCAAGCGTCAAAGTCTCAAGATTGAAATGTAATATTTTAAATTCAAATTGATTTTTTTGATTCTTTCTTCTGAAAGAGTGTTGCTTGGAACCTTGTATGTAAAGTGTACCGTCTTTATTTACTCTAAAATCGTTCTTAATACATTTTAAAATGAATAAAAATATAGACATAGCTTTGGTGCCCTATTTCGGCCACCTTCATTCTCATAGTTCTTTGCCCTTCGGGAATTCTTTCAATATCTTTCACGCGTTTGTCGAAGCTATATTTTTTGTTATTCTTTTGCATTGTATAATCTCTAGAGTACGTAAAATATAAAAGTTCATGAAAATTCGAGGAACAAAAAAGGTGGCCGAAATTGCAAGCTGGCCGGAATTTAGCACACTTACCCTAGTTCAAATAGAAATAGAAATATAGAATCATAGGTCGCATAAAAGCAACGATGTAATTACTAGCTCTTTTCTGCAACTTACTTTGCGTAGAAATTCCGCTAAATTGTCCAGGATCAGGAAGCTTCCGTCTCTCCTCGATTGCTTTGCGACGCTTCTGTCTGGCATCTGCTTTAATCTTCTGAATTTCACTTTGAGACAAAAGTATCTCACTGCAGGCATTGACGCAGCTGAAGAATTGTCCTGGTGTCATGGCGGGAAAATTGAGTCGAGGGCAGCGATGGATGAGAAATTGATAAAGTGTATGGTATTCCCTTGGCATCTTGTGCAACTCGCATTCACTTCTGAACCACGCAATGACATTGTTGAACAAGTAAGAAGCTTCTAGGTTGCGCAAATGCGTCACCATTAAACGTCTCACCTCCTTGGAGCCTAATCCCTGAATGCTCAGCACAACGGGATTCCGCCACTGAATCGTGATTACGGAAGTGGAATCTGATGATCGTACATCGCGTCGTAATTCAATGGCTTCTGTTATGGTGACGCTATTGAGCATATTCAGCTGGATGTCATCGTTCAGGAGAAGGCGATTCGAACGGATGAAGTAGGCACATTTGTCCCTCAGAATCCTCAGTTTGTACCTTCGAGCACATTTCAGGCATCCCAGAACATTTTCAGGTGTAAGCATAGTATCAATGGGATGCCCATACATAAATTGAAGTACTTTGAGCCAGATTTCACCTGAAATGTCCGGAATGACAATTTCCGGATCAAAAGGATTCATGCTCTGCATCTGACTGTGGAGTACTGACGAGGAGACACCGACAATTAATTTGTGACCATGCATGATAACCCGTTGAGCTCCCACGACAAAACACATATCTGAGAGATTGGGATTGTTAACGAGATGCCTGTAGCGTCCAGGAATTTTTTCCTGAAATCCTATCCAGTGTTCATCGCGTGTATCTTCGATGCTAGGGATTTTTCGCCTGAAAGAGATTTTGATGAGTTCGATTTTTATTCCCAGGAATCCCTCAACTTATCCTACTTTGTGCCTCTTTTGAGTTTTGGCATTTTCTTGCTTTTGCACGAGACTAAACACAATTTTTTCTTGAGGATATCACAAAAACTTCACAACTGCCCTGACGATTGATGGACACTGCCAAAATTATAACGGAAATTCGAGTGATTGTCCCATCAATTAATGATTATCTCTAAAAGCAATTTAATTCAAAGTATTAACGAATTTATTTAATTATTTACTATGCTGATGGCTTCTTAAATTATTCAGATAAAAAATCCATAAATTTGCAGAGGTAATTGAAAAAATATGTTCTAGTCGTTCTAGTTATTAAATTTTTTTGTTTGTTGTATTGAAAATCTTTTTGTTGCATTTTCACTATGGAATAATTAGGAAGGCAAATCAATCACTTCCATCAGCAAATATCGTAACTTTATCTTTGGTAATCTTCTGATTTTTTGTGTATTTAAAATCAATTCTATATTTTCTTCTATCAAAATTTTCAGAGGATTTTTTTTACTGGAAAAGAGTTGATATTATATATTTTTCTATATATAAAAAAATCCAAAAAATTTTCTAACCTAGCGATCTCTACTTGAGATACCTTATCGCATTTCTTAGTTTTTCCACAAGTTTAGAGAAAATTCTATAAATTTTTGATTTTTAATTGAATTATTGCTTTTTAACCCTTTAACGACGATACAGTTTTCGCGGACCGAAAATCAGCAATAAAAATGAAACCGATAAACAAAATCAGTAAAAGGTCTTACATCTAACCTTAGAAAATCCAACAGAGTCTGATTCGGTGTATTTTTTTCCTCTATGAACGATAGGGACAAAAACAGCCCAAAAAATTAAGTAACTTTTCTGACAATACCAATGAATGATAATTTTCAATCTAATGAAAAATATTATGTTTGAATATTGTAGTTTATTTTCCCAAAAAGGTTTTGCTTAAAAAAAATTTTAATTATAAAAAATATTTAAAATTAATTTTCATTATGAGGATTTAAAAATTCCTCATTTTTGATCTTACAAATTTACTATATATAGCAAATAGCTGTACTAAATAGCAAAGAGACTTCCAAAAAATATCCTAGATTCCTTCAAACTTCTACTTTGCAATTACGTACAAACATAAAGAAAAAATAACTTTAGGTAGTCAGGAAAAATTATTTTCTTTATGGGACACCGGTGTTCCAATCGTCCTTAAAGGGTTAAGTGGAAGGAAAATTGTTTGAAATCGTCAAATTTTTTCTTGAAATGTTCTCAAAAGGATATTGTGATACTAATCTGACGAAAGTGATAAGTATCACTACCGACTCAACCGACAAGTTTTGATAATAAACGACAATGAAAATCTTAATATCTATAAGAGTAAAATGCACGAGATCTACAAGATGACGTAGTCGCCATCTTGATTTGACGTTTCTGTCCGCCATTTTGAATAACTGTCGGAACCTAAAACTTATCCGATTGGCTTGAAATTTTAGTATGTTGTATTGTAGCTGATCTCAAGACCTTTTCAGAACGTATCTATGTTCCAGTCTACGTCAAGTATTTACCTAGGATACAGTGCGATCTTTATTTTCTAATCTTGAATTTTAAAACCTAAACGAAATGCCTTAGCACCCAATACAATAAATAGTAAATAAGTATAAAATAGTAAATAATTATACAATTATTTACTCTTACATAATTTAAAACAATAAACGAAAATTGCATTTATTTATTTTTATTTTTTTCGTCTTTGCATGAACAGTTTTCCTGATACTCAAATAATATGCTGTTATAAACAAAAACATTACTTTTCTTTTTGTTTGTATATTTGATCTCATCGCTTAACGATAACGCTGTCTTTTTTTGTGAAAAGAAAATTCACATTATTCGAAAGCATGAACGTCCAAGGGAGAGTACTTTCCCCTACTGAACTTTTCCGAACCTCAGCATATGCTGCAACTACAAACCAATTTGACTATTTTTATCCAATAATGTCTTATGTAAGTTCAGAATTTAATCAACATCCTACAAAAAATTTGCATATTTAAAATTAAATTATACATTTAATTAAAATAATATGCAAAAATGTTATAAATGAATAATAAAGCTCTTAAGCAAAATAACTCATTAGTTATTTTTTTTATCATTCATGAAGTTTTATTATTATTAATAAACAAAAAAAATTAAAGTATAATGAATATTTTGCTTTTACATTATAATTTATATGTTTTCTGTTTGTAAGTATTTATTGCTAATTAGAATCCTAAAATATTCTGATTCTTTTGCACTTGAAAGTTATATAGTCACGTGTGACCCTTTTAAAAATGTTTACAATATGATAAGAAGTGATAATAATTTAATAAAGACTTTGGTGCGCAGTAATTTTAGCTCTGGGATTCTTTACTTACAATCCCAGCTTCTGTGATCGAAGGTGAAACCTTTTCTTGCTTGATTTACGGAAACGGTGCTATCACACTAGGATTTTTTAAATTTATAAATTCAAATTAATTTTCAGTTGAATTGTTCCAATGCGTTATTTTGCATTCATAATCAATTAAATTTATAGTTTTTCACTTATTTATTGATATAAACTAATACTTGGTCCGCTAAAATACGTTTAAATATGTTAAAATAGCATAAATATGGTTGCTCAAATTAATTTGAATTTAGCAAAAAATCCTCCAGTCATTCGTATGAAATTAATGTGCCAAGAAATCACCTGTGTATATGACTTCATACTTCATACAGATTTTCAACAAGACTGTATGAGAGTCGCTCCGGAAGCCCCTTTGCCTATAACCCTTCATTCTGGTTTTATTGGGGGTCCTTCTGCATAACAGATAAGTGACAAATTTTGAATACTATCAGACATTTTCCGGAGTCATTACAATCAAAAATATCGCTGCACTATTTAAAATTGAGCAAATTTCTTGCAAAATATGTTCTGGCTGTGATAATTTTAAAATAAATTCTAGAAATCTAATGGTGCTATCATACTAGGATTTTTCAGGTTTTTTAATTTTAAATTCAATTGAGCCAATTGAGCATTAAGATATCTAGGATTTACTTGAAAATTCTCAAAGCCAGGACAAATTTTGCAAGAAATTTGCGTAATTTTAAATAGTGCCGCGAGATTTTTGATTGTGATGGACTCCGGAAAACGTTTGATAGTACTTAAAATGTCTTATAAGTCACTTTTGTGTTACCGTCGTTGCGGGTGACTTTGCACGTTTTTTCGCTGTTTTTCAACTTTACTCTCTAAAAGTGGATAGTTAAAGTGAAAGGAGGGGGGTGAATGGGTAAAATTATTTGTATTCAGTTGCTAATGAATGGATTTTGTGCCACTAACATTAATTTTATAAAATTTTACTATGTTAAACAAAATCAAGAAAAAAGGCTTGCACTTGGGATAAGGTGCGGGTGACTTTGCACTTTTTAATAAATACTAAAAAAACAACAATTTCTGATAATAAACGACAATGAAGATCTTCATATCTAAGGGTAAGATGCACGAGATCTACAAGATGACGTGGTCGCCATCTTGATTTGACGTTTCTGTCCGCCATTTTGAATAACTGTCAAACCCTAAAACTGGTCCGATTGGGTTGAAATTTTAGTATGTTGTAGCTGATGTCAAGACCTTTTCAAAACATATTTATGTTCCAGTCTACGTCAAGTATTTACCTAGATACAGAGGCTCAAAGTTTAAAATTTTGTAATACTCACATTTTGGCGGTCTTTATTTTTTAATCTTCAATATTTGAAACCTAAACGAAATGCCTTAGTAACCATTAGATATGGTTGGGGCATTAATTTTATATATTTATTTACTCTAATATAATTAAAAAAAATAAACGAAAAGTGCATTTAATTAATTTTTTTTATTTTTCACCTTTGCGAAAACAGTTTTTAAGATTCTCAAATAATGCGCTGTTATAAACAAAAACATTACTTTTCTTTTTGTTTGTTTGTTAGATCTCATCGCCTAACGATCGCGCTGTCTTTTTTGTGATAGTTTTGATAAAAGAAGCTCCCTGTAGTTCTGTATTCATGAAAATGTCAAAATTTAGAACTTGGAGCCCCTATATCTAGGCAATCACTTGACCTAGGTCGGATTTTATATATGTTCTGAAAAGGCCTTGACATCAGCTACAACATACTAAAATTTCAGCTCAATCGGATAAGTTTTTTGTTTTGACAGTTATTCAAAATGGCGGACAGAAACGTCAAATGAAGATGGCGACCATACCATCTTGTAGATCTCGGTCATTTTATCTTAAGTTTGCACAAAATTGGATAATTTTTAGCCAAATACTTCTATAATAAAGCTTTAGAAAGACCAATATATGCAATTTTATAACATAAATCATGTGTTCTTAGGAAGATAGTAGGAAAAAAAATATATTTTAATAAAAATAATCAACAAAATCGAAGTGGATTATTCTAGCCAGATAAATTTAGATTGGATTTGGGCAATTTACTATTCTGAAATCGATTTTGGAATTGCACCTTCAGATAACTTTTTCACGGAGGCATTTTTTGACAAAATACCTATATTAGCATTTCATTGACTGTTACTGCAACTACAAGAATCCTTTTGGGGATCATTGTACCTTACTTGGTACATAACATATCCCTATATACTTTGACATGGTAGACCGGATCGGCGAAGACCATCAATAAGTGCTAGAATTTATGAAAGTCTTACGGACAGCAGAGTGCAAAGTCACCCCCCGAGTGCAAAGTCACCCGCAACGACGGTATGTAGAACGATCCCCAAAATCAGAAGAAAGAGTTGTAGGTAAATGGGGCTCCTGAAGCAACTCTCATATAGTCCTTTTGAAAATCTGTGTGAAGTCCACAGAGAAGATATAAACAAGAGCTTTTTTGGCACAATAATTTCTTTCGAATGGTTTTGGATGAACTTAGCAAATTAGGGGAAAGTGCCCATGCTTTGAACGATCCCAAGCTTTATAATGATTAATTTTTTCCTATGTTTCTGAATAAATGCGACTCCGCATTTTAAAAACGAGACAATTTCCCCTAGTTTTTAAAATATGGATGAGATAAGTCACATTTATTGAAAAACATACGAAAAATTTAGTCATTGTAAAGCTTGGGATCGTAAAAAGCATGTGCACTTTCCCCTACTCCCGATACTGAAGCTTCATTCCCGTACAACTTTATCACTAAATCACTGTACTTATCTTATTTTTTGGTCACAAATAATATTAAATTAGAGTAAATAAATACAATAATAATAATTTGGTTCAAAATACTACTTGTTTAACAGCAATAAAATAGAAATCAATAAGCAATTTTAACATTTTAATTTGCTAAATTCACATTAATTTGAGCAACCAAGTTTATCCTATTTCAACATATTTGAACAGGTTTTGATGGACCAAGCATTTGTTTATATTAATAAATATGTGAAGATCTATCAATTTAATTGGCCGTTAATGTAAAATAACGCATAGGAACAATTCATCTGAAAATTAAATTGAATTTACAAATTGAAAAAGTCCTAGTGTGATAGCACAGTAAGGGTTTTGACAGACCTGAGGATTAGCCGACAGATGGCTTAGCGTAATTATATTGGAACTAATGATTAACCCTTTAAAAGTTGTATTTTGCTCTAAAAACTTAGAAAAAAATGATTTTTTCTGACCTCAATTTTTGACCTTCTCGTCCTTAAAGGGTTAAAGTACATTTCTATCATTTTCCACTAAGTCATCTCTCGGCTTAAGTCGTAAGTGTGTCGAGGGCATAAGGGTTGTTAATTGACTTTTTTCCATTACTGACCTGTCTACCTATTTCTTCGTAATATCAGTGTTACTTATAAATGATCTTAAGAACTGTAGGCTGAGCGTGCCTTATCAATGATTATTCTATTTTAAGAATCTGTCTCGATTTTTTTGTAAAATTTTTTATAGCAGAATAACTCACTCTTTGATTGAGGATGTGGCTTAAGAAAACGACGAAAAGGTTTTTAATTAATAAAGACAAAGGTTTCATACTTTGAAAAAGTTAGTCCAAAAACATCATAAAAGCGGTTTTGAGATAGTCTTTTGGAAAATTATAGCTGTTATAGCAAACAATGATCCATTGACCTCTTTTTCTCTATAAATTTTATCAACGCTTTTCACTTTGATATTTGATTAGAAAAAGATCCACGTGTATGTCATACAATAACTTATTTATTTAATCCTTGTAGAAATATATCAAATACAGCTTAAAGTTTGCTTACTGACGTCTGTGACGGTTTTTATCGCTTGTAATCTTAAAAGCATTATCACACATTTATTATTCTCCCCCACAGTGACTAAACAAGATTGTCATCTAAGATGAATACCTAACGGAGAATTCGGTAGAGAATGGCGGGAATTGCGGCAAAATCTTGGAATTTCTCAAAATGAAATGTGATCTCTTCCTTCCTCACGGATTCCCGCACAATTTCATCCACGCAGCAAACATTGGCACAATTGAAGAAGGACAATTCGTAGGATGTCGATGGTTCCAAGGTGAGTGAATGTTTGAAGATAACATAGACTATTTCATAGTTTTCCCACAATTTTCTGCGTACATCTGGCTTGACATCGGGAAAATGGAAGCCATACTCTGGATCCCACATAGAACACTTGCCATAGATTGACTTTCCCTCCTTTACAACAATACCAAAGCCATATACATCGATTCTCCGTGAACTTGTCAGACGAATCCCATGACGATTGTGATCATCAAATACCCGATGAGCTGTAAAAGATTCATTTTAGAGAATTAGAGATCTAACTTCAGTTGAATTCCCCTGAATTGACAATTATTAAGTAGTAGGCTCTCCGACACAGCTTTTAGATTAGGAAAATTTTGTAAAGTCAAAATTCACATCCCTTTCTTTCTTAAAGATTCTGCATATGTCTATTCTACTCTGTCACACTCTTCTTCTTCTTCTTCTTCTTTTGAATATCACACCAAATTAAATTTAGTTCAGCCAATTTTGGGTCTTTATGTATGCAGCACACCTTTTAGATCGGTAAAATTTTATCAAATCAAAATTCGTGTCCCTTTCATTATCGAAAGATTTGCATAAGTCTATTCCACTCTATCGGTCTCGAAATTGGACTGCACGGACTGAACTATATTTAATTTGTAGTGATGTTTAAATGAAGAAGAAGAGCGTGAAAGACTAAGACAGACACATGTAAAACTTTTAAGAAGACTTAAGAAGAGGGTCCGAATTTCGACTTCATGAAATTTTCCCGATCTAAAAGGTGTGCGGGGGCCATTAAGGAACGCGAATTTTGATTTCATAGAATTTTATTGATCTAAAAGGTGTTCTGAATGCATTATGAACTATTTCAATTTTTCGTAAACAAAATTTGGTATTTTGCTGACCAAAAATTATTTTTCCAAAATTTTTTGGTCAGTAAAAAATTGATTTTTGTCAGTAAAATAACGTGAATTTGGTCAGAAAGATCAGGAATCGATTTTAATGGTATTTCTGAATGGTAAAAGGTCCTTAAATTTTCCTTAGTCATGAATATTTCACATTCATGCATTAAAAATTGATGTTTTTAAATTGCATTTTAGGGTAAGTGTGCCAAATTTCGGCATAGTTGCATGCAAGCGCCAAAGTCTCAAGTTTGAAATATAATAATTTTAATACAAATTGATTTTTTTGTTACTTTTTTATAAGGACTGTTGCTTGGAACTTTGTAAACAGTTTATCGTCTTTATTTTCTCTAAAATCATTCTTAAAACATTTTAAAATTAATAAAATGTAGACATAGCATATTGGGAAAAATCTTTTATTCCTCCCTTCTATTCCCTCCGTTCCTTCCTTCCTTCAGGTCCCACGTTCGGGGCAAGGACTATGTCCCACACTCCCCTGTGTTCTCCGGTGAGAACACTCCCACGGAGGTTGAGATGGGAATTTGGGAGAGGTGGATGTGGCAGAGGTTACTCCGGAAAGCTCAGCACTGGGCTTCGTGTTCTTGGGGGCTCCCGGTGGCTTCAGTGGCTTCAATGCTTGGTGGTGATGATGGTGTTGCTGCTGGGGATTGGGCTGGTGGATATGGGCGAGGTGATTGATGTTGCCTCCTCGGCGGTCAGTGGTGAAAGAGATCGATTGGCGCTCTTTTTCTTATCAGCTGCTACTGATTTTTCTACCTCCTCTCCTCGTCGCTAGCGCCCTCGTCGCCTCAGCAGGGCAACACACTCCACAGTTTTAAATTTAAATATGTTGCGCTCGCAACACACACCCCGGGGTCACCAAAAAAAAAGAGAAAAAAAAAAGATTTCGAACCCCCCAGGGGGCAATAAGCCACAATCTCAAAAAAAAAACAAAATATAACAAATCTCATTAATAACAATAACAATTAATAAGTAGTAGAGCAAAACAAAATGAGTAGTATTAGGCTGTCTACACACTATGAGCATTTTTTAAAAAAATTCTTTAAAAAATAACCCTAAAAAGGTTTTTAAAAAGAATCGGCTCTACACTAGTGAAAATTTTTGTAAAAAAATGGATTTTTTACAGAAATTTGCCTAGTATATAAGCAATTTTGTAAAAAAAACCGACCCATTTTTATTTTTTAAAAATTTTTTTAAAGAATTTTTTTAAAAAATGCTCATATGTGTAGACAGCTTTAGAGAGTAACAATTTCGAGAGAAAAAAGTAAAATTTAGAATTAATAGTTATAAGTCAAAAATGTTAAGGATTTCGCATCGATAGGCCGACCTAATTATTAGCGCCAGCGAAATAACTTAACTATAAGTTTAAAGTGTGTGTAAATACTTTCAAAAGAATAAGATATTATTACTAAGGACCACCCCATTTCGATCACCAAGGCGGATCATTAATATACATGATCTAATAGGGAATTACTCTACACGAATGGTCACGATTTTATCCCCCCAAATCTCCCGCCTCAGCACCATTATAATCCGATCAGGATTTCAGCTATTCCGCTGAAGAGCATTCCGCGTAAAAATGTAGAAGCGGGAAGGAGAGTCTCAGCCGAATTACAATGTTGGGGAAAGAGAAATCCTGAAGGGCAAAGAGAAAACCCCTTTTTCCACCGACACTGCCCTATTGCCTCGAATATTGAACATGATAAAATTTTACTCGAGAAACTACATCCCGATCAGAAAAATGTGGCTGCCTCTAACTGCAGAGAAATGGGAAACAAATCGCGACCGAATTCAGTGCATCCCAATCGAAAAAAAAGTAAAATAAAATAGATAATCGAATTAAGGTGTCCGAAATTATATGTGACGTCAAAACTGACGAAGGAGAAAAATAATTAAAGTATTGGCCAATAAAAATTGATTGGTTTTGTCGTCTTGACGAAATACCGAATCAAAATACTAGTGACAGCAAGAAGTGCTACTCACTTTAAATTCCCAAGGGACACTGCTAGCAATGTGTCTTAAAAGGGGATAACAGTTTGATGATTGAAATAGCCGAACATAGTTCGCTTCAGCATAAGGCTGGGCTATATCTGTATCAATCATCTCGATCAAAATGAACACCTAAAGGCGAACGACCATAATTTTAATTTAGGTCTATCCATAATGAACGATGGCCTACTTATGAATTTCTCCGTTCACAAGAAATAGAAATTAAATAAAATTAATAATATGGTCTCTCTACGTTACCCGCTCATACACCCGTACAAAAATCAAGTTACGTTAGATACAAAAGAAAGTTCCAGTGACGATGCCGATATTGTTGCCAAAAAAAATAATCCGTCCTGCTGGCAAAAATCCCTTAACCTGGCTTGATGTCCTTACGGTGGAATACTGCCTTGCGATGAGTGTTCAGGTCTTCCAACTCGTAAGTTTGTCCGTGAACGGACAACACCTTGCTCTTCACCCATGGACAAAATTTCGCCTGAATCTTTTTATTGGCATCAGACAACACAAAGGATCGCCTGTAGACCACGTCACCCACGGAAAATCTACCCGGCTTCTTACGTAAATCGTATCGCTTTTTAGACGACTCATGGCATTTCTTCGACCTATCCATGGCCTTCTGTCTGGCCAATTTTAACTCCTTTATCCTCTCTTCGATCGATGGAATCGTATTAGCATCGGAATGCGTATACTCATCCCCATGTGAAATCATATTTTGCCCAAAATTTAAATAATACGGAGAAAATTGTGTAGTGTCGTGTACCGAGGATCGCATAGCCATCCCTATTTCGGCTAAATATTTTGGCCAATTTGTGTGTTTAGACCCTATATACGACCTGATAGCAGTAACAATAGTCCTATTTGCTCTCTCAGTAGGATTGGCTTGTGGGGTATACCCTGAGGTAAACCATTGGGCAACACCGAGATTTCTCAAAAAGGACTGAAGTTGAGCGGATTTGAAACTACTACCATTATCGGTCAGAAGGACACGAGGGACTCCGAACTGTGGGAAGACATTTTGAGACAAAATTTTGATAACAGAGTTTGCAGTAGAATTTCTAAGAGGATATAAAAGGACATACTTGGTCAGCTTGTCGATCAAGACCAAGATAAAGCGATGGCCCATAGTACTAGGTACTAAAGGTCCGATAAAATCGGCTGATAGATGTTCCCAGGGACGTGATGCAACTACATGATTACCCATCGGAGGTGTTAAATCATAATTCGGGGCCTTAGATTTCTTACAAGTTTCGCATTTACGGATATAATTGCGCACGTCTGTGCGAAGGCAAGGCCAATAAAAATATTCCGTAATTCTGCGGAAGGTTTTAAAGAACCCGAAATGTGCCGAAGTGGGATCATCATGGTATTTCTGCAAAATGGCCTGACGTTCACCCTTAGGGACACAGCATCTCCACCTAAAACTATAAGTTCCTAAAGGAGTTTTATAGCGGATATACTTGTAAAGCCGGCCGTCTTCTAATTTATACTCCGGAAGGCTGCTCGGGGATTTCGAGACTTGGTCATATAGAGACGCATACCATTTATCTTCCCGGGTCGAAATGGTATTAACGTTCCGTGAAAGGAAATCAGCTATCACGTTACTTTTACCGGGACGGTGGACTATGTCAAAGTCAAATTGCTGAAATTCCAACAACCATCTACCTATACGACCACGGGCTTGCTTCTGGGATAAGATCCACTGGAGTGCAGAATGATCTGTCTCCAAAGTGAACTTGGTATGAAGCAAGAACTGCGAAAACCTTCGAAGACAAAATAGACAAGCCAAGGCTTCTTTTTCCGTAGTAGAGTACTTCTGCTCAGCCGCCGTGAACTTTCGCGAAATATAGCAAATAACTCCTTCCTCATTACCTACTCCCTGAACAAGGACTCCCCCCGCCCCAACATCACTAGCGTCAGCACGCACTATGAAGGGTTGAGAATAGTCGGGAAGTTTTAAAATAGGGGCAGATACAAGGAGCTGCTTCAATTCCGAAAAGCCACGGTCGGCCTCCGGAGACCATTCAATCCTTAAAGGATTACCTTTTAAAAGGTCGGTTAAAGGAGCCGAAATACTCGCAAAATTTGGGATGAAACGCCTGAACCATCCTGCCATACCGAGAAACTGACGTAATGCCTTGGGTGTTTTAGGGACAGGAATATTGCAGATGGCTTGGACTTTACCATCGTTTGTACTTAGACCCTGAGTGCTTAAAGTGTACCCCAGATAGTCTAACTCTGACATACAGAATTTAGACTTCTCCAGGTTGATGGAAAGATTGGCTTTTTTCAAACGACCAGCGACCTCATTTAAAATTTTCAAATGGGATTCAAAATCTTGAGTGAGAACAATGATATCGTCCAGAAAACAAAAGACATTGGGCTCTAAGTCGCATCCAATAACCATATCCATCAGTCTCGCCATCGTCATAGGACTATTTACTAAGCCAAAAGGCATTCTTCTGTAGCAGTACATCTTTCGTCCTGGGATAGCGAAACTAGTTTTGATCTGAGATTCTTCATCGAGCGGAATTTGCAAGAATGCGTCACTCAGATCAATGGATGATAGATATTTGGAGCTTTCTATACGATTAATAATGCTTTCAAGATTTGGAATAGCATAAGCATCTCTTATTGTTACTTTATTTAAACCTCGAGCATCAATGCAAATTCTAATTTTGCCCGATTTCTTCATTTGAATATTAGGAGGTGAGTTCCATGGAGAAAAAGAAACTTCCCGAAGTACCCCCATCCTAACCAGTCTCTGAATTTCAATATCCACTGCGGGAAGAAGATGATATGGGACAGGATAAGATGGTTTCCTTACGGGAGGGTTGTCACCAGTATCTATCGTGTGCTTTAAAATATCCGTGCAACCGAAAAAGTCCTCAGTAGTGATTAAAAAGTTTTTGATGGATTTTTCTAACTCCAGTCGTTCTGACTGGGAGAGCAGAATTTGATTATCCTGGGAATCAGGGACTGTTGAAAGTGCATTCAACAAAACTGGTTGTATGCCAAAGGCATGCCAAAAATCCATCCCCAAAGTAAAGGGTATGGAAATTTCAGGGACTAATAGGGTGGGAATCAATTCTGTTCTACCATTGAAAGTTATCATTAAATCGACTACTTTGGTGGATAAATAAGTTGAACCATCGGCTACACGCACAACGATATTCGAAGTTCTTGGGACTAATTTTAGAATTTTTACTAAGTTCATGCAACCACATCCTAATATACTCTGAGACGCTCCACTGTCCAATAAAGCCATAGCCTCCTCAATGTCAAAAATTTTAACTTTAATATAGGGACGATTTTCCCCGTTAGGGTATATAATAAAGGATTCTACCTCTGAGGGAGGGACAGAATCATCAGAAATTAAGGACTCATTGTCTGACTCAAATTGTATTAAATCTCCCACTGTATTTGAATTTACATTAATGGTATCAACAAAAGAAATGAGATCTTGGTCATTGGAATCATCCATAGAGAGGTTTTTTGGAGATTCCGCGACCTCAGACTCTCTGTCTACTACTGGGTCGCATTGGGTTCCCCCTGTTGAGGGTTACAAACTGGACAAAGTCCATAAATAGTGCCGATCTTACCACACTTGAAACAAAGGTATTTGGGTCTTGTTGGGCAACTTCTAACATTATGGGAATTGCTCTTACAATGTATACAAGAATTTTTTCTGAATTGTGAATTGGGGTTGGAATTGGAATTGAGATTGGAATTAGGATTGGAATTAGAAGATTGAGAAGTACCCTCAGCACCATTGGATGAGTTACTCCCCCCACCCTGTCTCTGAATTGAGGAAGAATTGGTGTTTCGCCCCCCATTCCGCCCATTATCACGTGAAGAGGAATTTCTCCCCCCACCCCTTCCAGATTGCCTGGAATTGCCCCAGGATGAGGAATTGTTCCCCCCACTTCGCCCCCTTTGATCAGAAGTCCTGGCCAGGGACTCTGAATTATTTGTGGATGATTCCTGAAAACTCCCTATCTCATTAAATCGCACATTTCTGGGACGATCGAGAAAAGCATAGGAGCGGTTCCTCTCAATAAGTTTTAATTTTTGGGATAGCTCCGCTAATATTGGGATTTCATATAGAAGAAGAGCATTAGACAGAGAGTAATGGAGATTTCTACGGATGAGACGAACTTTCTCGACTTCCGAAATTTCTTCATCCAGCTCCTCGAAGAGAGCTAACATGGATGCAAGAAAGACTTCTGCATTCTCCCCCACCCCCTGCTTTCGATCCTCAATTTTCTTCCTAATAGCGAAATCGCTCTCAAGATTGCAAAAAGCACTTAGAAATTTCTCGCGGAACTCCTCCCACGTACAACTTAAAAGATATTCCGAAAAGGAATCATACCACGTTTCAGCCCCATCGGAAAGTAAGAGTCTTATAGACCAAACCACCTCCTGCAGAGAAACGCCCTGGATCATGGCCATTCTCTCAACATCCCGCAAGAAGATTTTGGCCTTTTTCCCCTTGCGGTCACCAGAGAACCTAATTCCCCAGTCCTTTAACTGCAGGGGTTTTAATCTACGTGGAGCTGGTGTAGGAAACGGGTAGTGGCGTGACAAATTTTGGGGTTGAGAATCCCTAAATTCCCCAGAATGGACAGAACTGGATCTGCTGGAGGATCGAGATCTTCTACCAGCACATGAGAGTCTCAATTGCTCCATCGAATCCTGAATATTTTTCAGGATATTCTCAAGACCTTTTATTTGAGCATTCTGAACATTAAATTGCTCAACCGTAACAAATTGGGATTGGGGCCTATCTTGAGGCTGAGACACCGTGGATCCAATATTTGGGATGTCGAAAGTATCCCTACGGTCTTGCGAAAGGTTCAGATGTGGGTGCTTAAGAAATTCTGGGACAAAGGACTCACTGGAGGCAGAAAGTTTAGATGTGGGCTTCTCAAATGGTACCTTCTTCTTCTCCTGGACATAACAGTCCGAAAATAGGGACTTTTTTGGGCTTTTAAGACGTTTAGTCTTTTGGACAGGTGAAGCAGGACGAGGAATAGCACCCCCCACTTTTCCCGAGGCAGCATAATTCTTCAACTGTTCCCTGAACTGTTGCCTAAAATTTGCAAGTTCAGCAAGAGCAGGACCATAAAGGGCATTTTTGGGATCTCGAGGGTCTGATGTGAATTTTAATTTATTTTCGATGTGCTGAAACATTGTGAAAATCTCAACTTGCTTCGAAAAAAGGACCTCGATATTCCCTACTTGCTCTCTAAATTTTTTAATAACTTGTAAGGTGTCATCCCTAATTTTTTTAGCATCGCCTTCAACGGGAAATAAAGGGTTTCCGCCAGCAATAGCAACCTTTAAAAGATCGCGGGTTTCTTCTAATGAAGCTGGCCATTTAATTCCCCTGGCCTGTAATTCCCAATCCAGTTGTTCTTCTGAGAGAAATTTTGGATTGAAATCCTCCATTTCTAACAGAGAACTCCCCAAAAGAGGGTAAAAATAGCCGAAAAAAGAAAAAAAAAATCTCCCAAAAAGGGAAAAAAAGAAAGAAAAATATCCTAATACACTCCTATTCCAGAGAAAATGGATGAAAAATCCAGAAAACTACACCCAATGGAGATATAAATCACGAAAGAAAAAAAAATCTCCAACGGAAAATTACAAAGAATATTATACGGAATAAATTACACGACGACAAGTAACAAATTAACATTCTCTTCCACGCGCCAAATTTTTTATTACCCCACCGTTAGGTCAATCGCATTCACTCCTAATGAGTTGCAAAAATCACCAAAAATGCACTGATAAGAGGTCAATGAACTCTGGGGAACCGGCAAATTAACCATGGGATAAACTTGAAAATCTACTCACGATTTCCTTTTGCGTCGGGCGCCAAAATTATTGGGAAAAATCTTTTATTCCTCCCTTCTATTCCCTCCGTTCCTTCCTTCCTTCAGGTCCCACGTTCGGGGCAAGGACTATGTCCCACACTCCCCTGTGTTCTCCGGTGAGAACACTCCCACGGAGGTTGAGATGGGAATTTGGGAGAGGTGGATGTGGCAGAGGTTACTCCGGAAAGCTCAGCACTGGGCTTCGTGTTCTTGGGGGCTCCCGGTGGCTTCAGTGGCTTCAATGCTTGGTGGTGATGATGGTGTTGCTGCTGGGGATTGGGCTGGTGGATATGGGCGAGGTGATTGATGTTGCCTCCTCGGCGGTCAGTGGTGAAAGAGATCGATTGGCGCTCTTTTTCTTATCAGCTGCTACTGATTTTTCTACCTCCTCTCCTCGTCGCTAGCGCCCTCGTCGCCTCAGCAGGGCAACACACTCCACAGTTTTAAATTTAAATATGTTGCGCTCGCAACAAGCATTGGTGGCCTATTCCGGCCACCTTCATTCTCATAGTTCCTTGCCCTTCCGGAATTCTTTCAATGCCTTTTTCAGATCATCTTGCTCGTCAAAGCGATATTTTTTGTTATTTTTTTACATTGAATAATTTCTAGAGCAGAGGTGTGCAAAAACCCTTGAAACCGAATTCGTCAAAATAAGTTTGTTATAGTAGCGTTTTGATTATTGACGTACATGTTTCATTTGACGTTTATTCGGTTTCAACGGTTTTAGCACGCCTGTGTTCTAGATCAGAGGTGTGCAAGAAACCGTTGAAACCGAATTAACGTCAAATGAAACATGTACGTCAATGGTCAAAACGCTACTATAACAAACTTATTTTGACGTTAATTCGGTTTCAACGGTTTCTTGCACACCTCTGTTCTAGATCATGCAAAAACATAAACTTCATGGAAATTTGGGGAAAAATTAATGTGGCCGGAATTGCAAGCTGGCCGGAATTTGGTACACTTACCCTAATTGATCAGTTTTACGAAAATACGGCTTAGGATTTTTAGGGGATTTCTAGGGGTGCTTAGCCAAGGATTCTTATAAATTCGACTAAATGTATCGATCAATTTCTAAACTAAATTGTCTAAAAAAATACTTCAAGTTGAAAGAACTATGTTTTTTGTAAAAGTTTTAGCTCTTGTTCTCTGAAACCTGAAACGGTCTAGAATTAAAAATAAGAAAGTCATACTCACCTTTGGTGATACGTCGAATTGTAGCCACTTCCTGGACGCCATTGTCTGTGTAGAGAGATGTAAAGGTTGCCTCGAGCCGTGGATTAACATTGAAACGCACTTTGGCTGCTGGAACTGTGCTAAAAACCATTATCTTGGTCATTTCATCTGCCGACAGCAATTCCGGGTACATTTTGTTGCATTCAGCAAATTCCTGCGTAGTCATTGTGGGGAAGCGGATTTGGTAGATTATGTCACCCAGGACTGTTCGCATGTTCTGTGGTGTCATAGGAAGGTCGCAGCGACTGCATTCACGACGGGACCACATCATTACGGCATCAAAGAGGGACTTTTCATCACATTGCAGTGTTTCCAATTCCACAATCCACTTCACTGCTCCATGTGGAAGCTCTGGAAAGTCTATAGGGACACGTTTGTTGCTCAAAACTTCCCCAATGTTCTCTGCCAAGTGCTCCTGACACTTGTGAATGAGTCTCAAACAGTTTAAATCCCAGCTTTTTTTTAGGAACCTCAAACAATTGGTTGTCTTCATATGTCGCACCTGCAAAAGGAAAATATTGCTGATAAGGAAACGGTGTGATAGTTTAATGTATATAGGGTAAGTGTGCCAAATTTCGGCATAGTTGCATGTAAGCACCGAAGTCCTAAGTTTGAAATGCAATATTTTCAAATCATATTGATATTTTTTGTTACTTCCTTTTCGGGAGGGTTGCATGGAACATTGAAAACTAGTTTATCATCTTTGTTTTCTTTAAATCACTTTCTAAAATATTGAAAAATTTATAAAAATATGGACATTCCTTTGGGTAGTATTCCGGCCACTTTGAATGTAATTCCGGCCACCTTTTTTCTGGCCACCTTTTGTAACGCAACGGATAGAAAATTTCAAAACGTCAAACGGAACGACTTTAATATTTAGTTTAATACGTTTATATGACCCAGAAGCCCTGAAATCTTCCGTGTAATTTGTCTTGAAAACCTGAAGAGTAGCATCTCAAATTTACGCGCAGATTCCCGTAGCAATTTGTCCTTCCTGAACTCTTCCAAGACCTTTTCCACATCTTCTTTTTCATAGAAGCGATGGTTTTTTCTCTAAACATTGTAGAACTCATTAATTGAAAAAAAAAACAGAAGAAATTTAGGAAAGGAAAAGATGTTGCCGGAATAGGCAACACTACCTCACCGGAGAGACGCTCACAAAGTATATACTTTTTTACGCGAAATACAGGATCCAGCTGGAAAATTTCACCCGAAATTTAAAGATTGATTCATTATTAACATAAACAGAAACAATCTTTAATGAAAACTAATCAATTTTCATGAAAAACACCGAAGGAAAACCTCTTGCACTTCACCACAAATCGTAAGACTGTTAAGAAGATTTAACGGTCTTTGTGTTAATACATCCTCAAATGAATAAATATTTAAAAGCAAAATGAATTCATTGACTATTCGAAGATTACATACATTATTTTAAATAATTTATTTGCATGGCCGAAATTACACTCAAAGTGGCCGAAATTAGAAGCTGTCCGAAATTCGGCACACTTCCCCTACATACATTACTTTCGAGAATGCACATTTTTGGGATAATTATCTAAAAATCGTGCAGTTATATACATTTAAAATAACCAATATCCAATACAAAGTAATGATAGTTTGAGTAGGGTTCATAATGGTTTACGAAATATTTATATTCGTTTTGCAGCAAAACTGAAAGAAGAGTCGTTCTCTTATTACGGATTCACTGACATTAAATATCGCTTGTGCGGACTTTTGATAACTTGAGATTTTCGTGTTACCTACTTACGAATTCTGAATGTATTTTCCAATTTCAAATGCTAAAGGGACTCTGGGAAGCGTATTTATAAACCGATTAGAGCAAATTTGAATTCATTGGAAAGGTCTTGAAGTTCTGACCAACTAGAATCGGATTTACTCAAATATGGACTGGTTGTGAACCGATAATTAATTTTTATATTGCAAAGTGATCTAAATATGAATCGAGTTCAATCGTTTCAATTGATGCTAAAACTTATGAGCAGTTACGACACTTTTCTCATGAAATAAATTGCTAAACAGCTATATTTATCCAAGAATAAATAATTCAAAGCACGAGTTAGAAGTTCCAACGCAAATCTTATAACGCTATCTATTTATTTATTTATTTTTTTGTATTAATTGAAACAGTTTACAGTATTTCTAAATATCATTGTTTTGTGTTATCATGATTATTATAAAATTTCTTTTATTGCACAGGTTAATGTATGTCACATTATTATCTATATCGTCAATATCTATTAGCTCAGTATTATTCACGATAAGAAATATTTCACTGATAATGATATTTTTCAAAAATTAGGTTAAAAATCTTTAAACACGCAAAATAGGTATTTGTTGGATACGTTTTGAAGGTCAATTCGCCTACAATTTTACGCCTATCTTATTTAAATTTTTAGTTAATGTCTAATATTTTTAATCTTGAACTTTACTTGTCCTATGAAACATAATAATGTGCCCCTTATCGTTGTTTATTTCTAATCCAACTATATACCTTTATTACGATCATTTTATCTCTGTTTTGCTTATTATTTACGAAGTAAAAAGAGAATTAAATGTTCTCTACATTTTTTTTCACATTTCTCAGAACAATGATCGCAATTTAATTTATGTAAAAAACGGCTTTATTGCTTGAATTCAATAATAATTCACAAAGAAGCTTATGCTTCATATAAGTAAACGATCACTTTGCACTTTTATTCAATTTTAATTGACTGAAGCACTATTTGTTCAGATTATCTACTAGACACCAGGCACATTATTGTTATAATTATTGGGATTTAGAAGTTTTTAAATGAAATTAAACAAAGAGGCTCTGAACCCACCACAAAATTCACACAGGTACCCTCTAAGTGTCTCATTTCGTAGCGCATCGCCAGTTTTAGCACATCAAAGACCTTGTCCATTTCCAGGTGTACGTGACCTGTGTAGCAGTACTCGAGGAATTTTAAAAACACCCCTACGGATACGTCCTCAATTCGCAGCTCCATCCGATCTGGCCGCAGCCGATAGAGGACATTGTAGAAGTCGTGACTGTTAGCCGCAAGGATGAGCCTATGGCCTGGAATGCGAGTCTCATTGGAGCCCACCAGGAAGGTCATGTCGGCCATCAGTTCTTTGCCCAACAAGTGCCCAAAGCGCTCTTCCAGGGACTTTGTTGTCTTCTGCCAGTTTCCCAGGAAAGTCATTGTTCTCTCACTCGCTCTTCGCACAAATTGTCTGTGCGCGCGATCACATTGAACTGATGACTTGGACGGTTGAGGAGAGTCTCGGCAGCTAATAACACACACTGAGGGGCTGGCAAGTGGCAGATTTTAGGGGTAAGTCACGAGTATATTGAACTTTAAAAAATAGCTCTAGAAGATTTTTTAGTTTTATTAAAAATGGTCAACATAAATCAAAATTGGTGTGATGACAATTAAAGTGAAAATCATGAATTTTCATAGCAAAATCTTAGCAAAAACATGGTTTAAAAATTAAGCATAGTTTAAAGTCATTTCTTATTAATCTGGCGTGCTTAGAATCGAATGTCTTTCTGATCATTTAGAATTTTTACTGATAAAGGTAACTTTTTCACTTACCAAAAACCTAAAAAACAAGGTAAATCCAAAATATCAATTGAAAATAGGGAACTGACATCTAAAAGCTAAACTAAACTATCAACTAAGCATGTGCTATTTGACTTCAACCTTTTTACAGGTAATTGTCTCAAAGCACAAGTCACAAAAATAACTTTTACTGCAAAGATAAAATTTTTATTTATCTATTTAAAATTGCTTTAATCTCCTTTCACAGAAAAAGTTTTTCATAAAATTGTTTGTGAATTCCTTAGGAAGTTACGAAACGCTTTTGCATCATTATAAGACATTAAAAAATTCCTAAATGTTTTTACTTTTTTTCAAAAACATTGTTCGTAACCTCATTACCTCACGAGCATTTTTTGTTCTTTTACAACATTTGTTCGTAAATGTTCGTAAAATTTCTAAAAGAACAAAAAATGTTCGTCAATTGAACATTCCTAAATCATAATTTTACCAAAAATCTTCACCTATTATAAAATTAAAGGTATTAAGCCATACTGATAAATTATTAAGCCTCAAACAGACGAAATATCGTTGAATTAGTGTCTTTAAAATTGTCTATTTAGAAGAAGAATTAGAAATGTTAACTTATGAAAATGTGAGTTGTTCTATTCTTGTTTCTTCTTTTGATCTTTGGATATCCTGGATACCTGTAAAGTTTAGTTAGGAGATTCGCCCAGGGTTTGAGGGCTCAGAGTGTCCAAGTTTCAAGGTGGTTGTCTCTATCGATCGTTCTTTGTAAAGGGCATCACTTTATTTAATTAAAGTAATTAATGCGAGAAGTAGTAAGTAATGCGAGCTCTTTCAACAATGTAGATCTAGATCCTAGGTTTCTGATTTCAATTTTGCTTTTAGTCAATCTGTTCTTTTAATTATCTTAATTCCAAGAGCGATAACCTTACTTTTGTATAATATTAATAATAATTAGATAGATTCAATTGTTAATAGGTAAATAGATAATTCGATTTTATTACCAATCCCAGGTTAACCCAGGTTAACTGCAGAAACCCTGTTTTAATAGTTAAATAGTTCAGCAACCATGAGTTTCCTCAAAGGGAAAGAAAATGGAATTCAATTTCCTCTATAAAGATCATATGTGGTAATTGTAAAATTTGGACTTATTTTTGTAAATAGGGTAGAAAAGCCTAACTCAGAAACTGCTTCAAAAGAGAATACAGAAGTTTTTCTTAATAAACACAGTACTAAATCTTTATGTCATAATCTTATTAGATCAAGTAAAAAGTTTTGAAAATATTTCTTTAGTGAGTAATATTTCATGATATATAAATTGGATCGGGTCATACTAAATAGTGTTGAATTGGATCGGCAAAGGAGCACTTATTCTATTGCTCAAGAACTGAAGATTAGCTAGAAAACATTTTGGAACCATTTGCATAAGACTGGTTTTGCGAAAAAGCTAGATATTAAGTATGTGTGATACTCGAACTGAAATCTGCGATTCTTTGCTGAAACGCAACGAAATCGATCCATTTTTGAAACTAATGTGATAAAAATGTCGGTAAAAATCATGGTCCAAGCATGATAAGCCAGCTAGCCCAAACGATTCCATAATGATTGGAAGGGAATTATCCACTATAAACTGCTGACCAATGGCCAAACGCTCAATCCGGACCTCTATTGTCAACAACTCACCAGATTAAAGTATTCAATCGACCAGAAGCGCACAGAATTGGCCAATAGGAAGGGTATTGTATTCTATCAAAACAATGCCAGACCGCACACATTTTTAACGACGCTTCAGAAGGTCCGACACTTTGAATGAGGGGTTCTATCATACTCACTGTATAGTCCAAACATGGACCAAGCGATTATCACCTTTTCAACTACTAACTTACTTATCCGGTGCTACAACCAATTACTGGTCTTGGCCTGACTCAGGACAGGACCCGTCGCCACTCGAGCCTGTTACGCGCCACTGTTCTCCAATTCCGCACCCCTAATGAGCTGGCGTCCTGGTCCACGCCGTCGGTCCATCTGAGGCTGGATCGGCCTCGTCTCCTCGTACATTAAAAACTCAATTTCAATTGAATTCAATTCAATTCAATTCAATTTATTCAATCTTTAAGAACATACAGTTCAGAAAGAGTGTACTACATAGTCAGCCATTCAGGCTGTCTACAGTAATAAAGTATGGAAGAAAATATAGAGCAAATCATAAAATTAATTATATCTCGATTTGAGAAGACTCCTGATAGTATCTCTAGAAGTGACGGACAGAAATAGCTTGGTATTGCTCCATGTAAATTCTAGGACGTGGTCACGGAGATTATTGATCACTAATGGAGCCAGATAGAATAGCAACCTTGTAAATGCAAAAAAATTAATTAATTTGAAGCATTAGCCATCTGTAGGTAGCGTGCTTTCTCCTATGTACATTTTACGTTCAAAATTAAGCTTAAGAAGGCTCAAGACTCTTTACTTGACCAAATAGATCTATATCTGATTCTTTGTGCAGTAGATAAATCAGAAATCTATGAAATGCAATTTAATATATTTCTCCTAAATTTTTAATATTAATAAGTTTTAATAAAAATATTTCATTTAGAGCAGGTTCTGAATTAGGCTATTCCACTTCATTTATTTAGATCTTTTACTATCAGAAAATAAATAATATACAAAATCTTCTCATGCTACTTATTAAAATTATTCAATTACTAGAAAAATTTTATTATTTTTACATATTAATAAATTATTTATCTTACACTTAACGAAAAAAAATAATCCATCGGATCTATTACCCGGTTTTAATGAAGTTTAAAAGATCTAAAAAAACTGAAATTACTGAGATTTTAGTATATTTTTTTTTTAAATTCAATAATGTTGGACTTGACTTTAAAAATTTCAGAAAAAGAAAATCGGGTTTTCTTCTTATTGTGATTTTGATGAGAGTCTTTGAAGTGCTTTCTTAGAATTCTTAAACTATTTAGCGTTTATTTAAAATGCAAATAACAAACTCCCGCTATTGCTTAATTATTTTGTTGTTGCATGAACTGATTAGCACTTATTAAAGTGTCTTTTCCAGAAAGGTCAATGGATGTTGTCACAGAAATTGGGGAAATTATTAGCCCTTCGTGAAAAGGTGTATAATTGACGACGCAGATGAGAGAGAAAATAGACGAAAATTGCTATCTTATCTGGCTTTTTCCTCACTTGTTTCTATTAAAACACATAAAGTTTGAGTCATGTATGTGTCTCTTTCACAATTTCATCAATTTTTTTATATTGATTTTCTGTACGTCAAAATGTCTCAATTTTCACGTGAATTTTCACTGTTTATTTCGTCAATCTCCCTGCCACTTCTAAAGAATGGAAAATCACGCATCAATTACGAAAACTACATGACACACCTGTTGTTCTTATTTGCACGAGAGAGGACAGAAAAAAAAACACCAAAAAGTAATTTTACAACAAATTTATTGCAATATCTCTTCTTTTAAATATATATATATTACTTTTTTTCTTTCTTCATTTTATATAAGAGGTATTAAATTGTATTTTATTTCCCTTACACACTATTATTCGCTAATTAATAAAATTGAAAATAACCAGATAAAAAGAGGAAAATCCGTTAAAATTCACAAGTTCCTTTTTAAAAAAAAAATTAAAATTAAAATAACACAAAAAAAGTTATTCCACCTTCTGCTCTGTTGCACACCAAAACATAGATTGTTTTGTGTCTGATAAAAGTTTTCCTGCCTTTTTTTTTAAATAAAAGAAATAAAACATAAAAGTTTTGAGAATTCACTGAGAGAGATTAAAAGAGCAAGAATGAGAGAGATTGTTTGGGAAAAGAGAGAGAATAGAAAAGTTAGAATTTTACATGTACAACACAAGCTTACAATAGTTTGATTATATTCGTTTTCCCCGCGATCTCTTTGCTCAATTTTGCTTGTTTTTTTTCTTTTCTCTTTCTAATACCACATAAATAAACAACGTCATGTGATGTGAAGAGTGTGTGTGATTGAATTTTGTAGAATTATTAATTTTTTTTTACTCAGCTATTTGTCAGAGTTTCCGGATACTCCGATCAGCAGCGGCAGAATTCAGCTTTGACCTAGAAGAATCAGAAGAATTTCCATTTAGATTTTTTTTTTATCATTTTGACTTGGTAAATAAGAAATAGCTGAACAATTGGATTATCCTTGCATAATTCATATTTGTTAATACATGTTCGACAATTCCATTCCATACTATTCTATTCCAAAATAATTACAGTTTAGAATAAGATCGATTTACAGTAGGAGAATCTTGGTAAAAAAAAAGTAGAGTGAATTGACCACGTTTCGCCGTTTTAATGAAGACTGTAGTAACTTTTAGTTAAATAGAGCTTAAGATTTCTAAAAGGACGAGAAAAAAACCTACATACAGTTACATACAGTTTAAGAATTATTAAACGAAATTTGCATTATTTATGTATAAATATCGTTCGAGTTTGCCACAATCCGAATTTGCAATGAAGGAATCGCACCTTTATAAGCTGATCTAGGCTTATCACTGGTTTTTCAGTAAGAAAACAGAATTAGCCCTTTTGTGCCATTTTTGCCCACTTTCCTGCACCAAAACAGTTTATTCTCTCTACCAAATTTAATTTATCAAAGATGCACTTAAAAGATAATAAAGGCTGAACTTGCTTGATTAAAACATCTTAACTGGAGATTTCATATTTTATTCTCCTATTCCACTTAAAATGTGACGAGTTTTGGGCCAGATCAGAACCAGTACTAGATCATACACTGAGAGATATCCGAAAAAGTTAAAATAGCATTCCGGAAATGTTAATTTTACCCTGCATTATTGATCCGAAATCGGTGTAAATATTACCCTTTTTAGGTTATCAGGGGTTAAAGTTACCCTTTTCTATTTTAATTTTACCCTTAAAAAGGTGTAAAATTAACATTAAAAAATGTTGATATATTTTTACACCTAAAAAGTGTTAAAGTTACGGGGAAAAAAGTTAATCGCACCCCCTTTTTTTCTCAGTGTGGATCAATTGAGTAATTTAATAAGGATATAATTTCTTTTTTAAAGAAACATTGAGAAATCGAGTCACATTAAAAGTTGTCGGTCTAAAATCTTTGTATTTACTCATATTTTCTCCAGACTTAACTATCCTATTTTTAGACCATTAGAAAGTGGTAATTTCTTAGAATCCTCTTACTACTAACCCAAAAGACATTTAAAGCACTTGACTACCTCCATTAGCTCAAATAACGCGGAACTTTCATTAAATTTTCGTGTAGCTCACACTTTAATTAGATATGTTCAATCCCTTTTAATACTCAGATTTTAAGGACTTTCGTAAACTAAAAAACTGTAGGGGGGACTGGGGCAAAAAGTCACAAATCGAAAAATTCAAAATTCAATATCTTCCAAGGTAAAAAAGGTAGCGGCTCAAAATTTTTTTCTATAGATAGCTTCCATAAACCTTCTTCAATGTCGTAAGTTTCTTAGAATTCGAACAAGGAATTTAGAAAATAGAAAATATCGAAATTTTTAGCTCTATTTTTGAAATATTTTCCTTGCAGAAGATAACAATTATTACCTACTTATTTTCCAAAATTGATGCACTGGTGAATGTTTTCTAAATAATTTGGATTCTTTGAATACGAATCCGCTATCTATTTTAGAATTTCACGAAAGTTCTTTTCTCCAGAAATCCTTTTATTAAAAATGGCCACTTGGGGTAAAAAGTAACAAAAAGCGAAGCAAATTCTGATGTCTCACGGCAAAAAGAAACGTCATTATCATGTCTCGCCGCTTGTTGTTTGCATTGGTCAAACGATTTGCAGTCTTTTGTATTTTTTTTTCAAAATAGTTTGAAAAGCGCTTTTCTCGTTTTCTCACTTTTCTCGTAGAGAAAAAGGTGTTTTACAATGGTGTAGATGAATAAATTTTCTATGGAACACTGAGAGAAATCCGCAAAAGTTAAAATAACATTCCGGAAATGTTTATTTTACCCTATAGTATTGATCCGAAATCAGTGTAAATATTATGCTTTTTAGGTGTATTAGGGGTTAAAATTACCCTTTTTCATGTTAATTTTATCATTAAAAAGGTGTAAAATTAACATTAAAAAATGTTGATATATTTTTACACATAAAAAGTGTTAAAGTTATGAGGAAACAAAGTTAATCGTACCCCCGTTTTTTTCTCAGTAAAATATGTCCTCTGGGTATTTTTTCAAATTTACGGAAGCCCGTAATGAAGCGAATCAAAATGTGATAATACCCAATGTCTGGTACTATTTGCCCCAGCATTTTTGAGAATAGTCACAAAATTACCTTTTAGAAATTGGCTCGATAAACGTATTTCTTTACAAAATAGAGGAAAATTACTTTCACAAAGTTGTAGAGCGGTAAATTTCCTATAAAACTGCGCTAATTAGAAATTTTTGAAGCGCTCGAGCAGCTTGTAAAAAAATAAAATATCCGTTTTGTGACTTTTTGCCCCAGTCTCCCCTACAGAATATTCATAAGATCAACCAAGTTCTTAAATTTATTAAGGCATCTTAAGATGTGAGCCTTAACTCCCAGATACATCATAATGATTCTTTTCTTTGGGTATCTTCATTAGGCAGTTTTGTGATATACCAATAGATTCCACAATAATTACAAAATCTATTTTAAATCGATTAAGAATAGTATGGAATGGAGTTGCCGATAGAAATTTAGTTCTATCAACATTGAATTCTAAGCAGCGGAATCGCTTAGCAAATATATATTCGAAAGCAATATATTCTCAGTGGATGAAACATGATTTTCAGTAACAAGTTCTTGGATGAAATGTTGATCATTTTTATAGGAAACTAATTTTGTTATTGACACTGCTGATCTTTCAAATAATTCTTCTTATTTTTGTATTGTCATAAAATTTTGATAAGGCCGAAATTGTGTTCTCTTTGCCACTGAAATTATCCACGGAATAACTGGCAACTGGATGTTACTGTGAACTTGTTAGGAATGCACAAAAAGCTCTGATAAGCTTTCGCAGCTGATGAAGTAAAAGAGCTTGAAATCTTCCGTAAATTATGTATAGATTTTGAATTTTGATATTGTTATCAATTTAAGATTGAATAGTCAAATATATCTGCCGATTTAAACAAAATTTACGGAGTTTGAAACAAGGTTTTGTTTAATAGAAACTTGAGAACTATTCTCAGTTGCCCTTTGCATTAATATAACAATGAAGCACATGATTCATGTGAATATAAGATTATGCTTCTTATGGCCTCTACACACTAGAGAAACTTATGTCCATATTGAAGCAAATTCCCTACGCTTGTGTACACTAAGAAAAAACCTAAAAAGTTAAAACAATTCTATGGCAGAGTTGAATTAACTCTACGAATATCGATGTAATTGTTACTCTTTTTTGTTGTAAAATTTCATTTCGACTGAAGTATATGCTTAAGTGTTTTCGTTTTAAGAATATACTTCAGTCAAGAAGATTTTCGTGTGACAAAGTTCATATGGCACATCAACTAGAAATATGCCTAACAGTGTTTCATGAAGACATGTGCGAAAATGATAAAAATAAAAAAAAACACATAAAGTTACAAGATATATTCATTTTGGGATTTGAAAGAGTTATTTTAACTCCAAAAAAGATTTTTTTAACTCTTGGAACGAGTTATTTTAACTCTTAAAATGAGTTATTTTCAGTCTTAAAAATAGTTATTTACACTCTTTTGTCATGTAAATTTTAGGAAAAAAAAAGTTAAAACAACTCTTCCGAATATTACATCTAAATAGAAGTAAAATCAAATCTAAAATATAGTTAATCGAAAATCGCAACGAAAAAGAGTCAATTCAACATCGATTCGAGTAAGTTTTACTCGATTATTTTTCTGAATGTACACTGAGAGAAATCCGAAAAAGTTAAAATAACATTCCGGAAATGTTTATTATACCCTGCAGTATTGATCCGAAATCGGTGTAAATATTACCCTTTTTAGGTGTATTAGGGGTTAAAGTTACCCTTTTTCATGTTAATTTTACCCTTAAAAATGTGTAAAATTAACATTAAAAAATGTTGATATATTTTTACACCTAAAAAGTGTTGAAGTTATGAGGAAAAAATGTTAATCGAACCCTCATTTTTTTCTCAGTGTAGGAAAACCTCTTCAATATGGACATAAATTTCACTAGTGTGTAGAGGGCAATAGACTCATTATTAGCAGAGATTTGTATAAAGAAAAAAATTTAAGTATTTAAAGGTGTTAGAAAAATATTTTCTTTACAGTACTATAAAAGTCCTTAAAGGCTTAACGCGATTGTAGCGCCATTAGCACTTCTTACACGAACTTTTAATGGTCCAAAAAGTTCAAGATTAATCATTAAAATCGGTCAAGCAAAAATATAACGTATAGAATCCGACGAATTTTAGTTAAGGGCAATTGAGAATAGAAAAGTAAATGCTAGTGACTCTATAGAAACATTATAAGAAAATGCAGAACAAAAGTATTAGTAGCATAAACATAAAAATGTGAGAGAAAAATAAAAATAAATAGCCTAGATTGGTGAATTAGTGTACGAGAAGAATAAAACAGAGCAGATCTCACACTAAAAAACGCTTACATTATAAAGAATTTTTTAAATTAAATATTTTTTTTTTAGATGTGATTTTCTGTCAGTGTTGGTAGCGATGACCTTTGAAAGAAATAACAATAGACAGAGTGAGAAATAAATACCTCATACCAATGAGATTCATTTTTTTTTATCACAAAGCATAAAAATTGAAGATAAAAATGTCTTTCTCTAAACGAGTGGACACATTTTTGGAGCTGAAAGGGAATACGTTTATACGTACAGTTCCATGGAGAGCACCGTGGGATTGGTGCAGGCCTGAGGGGTTCTAACATGACACTGCTTATGACACTTTGTCTGGCAGTCGCGGCATTCGTAGCCCTGCTTTCCCGGGCGTCGTGGAATTGATCGGTTGCAGACATCACACAGAAGACCTCTACAAAAAAAACATATCACAAAAATTAGTTATTTACAGTAAGAAAATCCAAGACACCGATTTCCTCTCTTCACATTACTCACCCACTTAAATGCTTCGCCACAAAAGTGTGATCATTGTAAATGTGCAATTTCGTTCCTTTACGACGCCACCGTGGTCTCTGTGCTATCGAAAGTGGAACCAGGAAATGCCTGCAATACAATAAGTATCGCGCCTTAAAATAAAGCTTATCTTTATTTGGAACAATTTCAATGGTGAAAAAGTAAGAATGGATGAGTTTGACCATATTTTTAACCCTAAAGCTATCTTCAGATAAGAGGCTTATACAACCTTCAAGAATTTGAGAAAAGAGAGCTATTAGTTACTGCTCTAATCATTTATGTCCATCTGGTTAAGCCAGGTCTAAAACCCGTATAAAGCTTAACTACTTGCATCAACTTCTCTTATGGCTTATAAAGCAAGATTTTTGGGAAAAATTTGACTGATGATTAAATATTTCGAGGGTTATTTAGAATTTCACTACCTTCGGCAACTGGGCTATATCTCCAGCAAAACCTGTGTTAGTCCAGTTCCCAAGGTTTGGGTTTCCAAAAACAAGTAATTCCAGTGATTCTTGCAGATATATTAAGTGCATTGCAATAAATATGCATTACTAATTAATTTTTCTTTTTGAAAAATTATTAATTATTGAGAAATTACAACGGTTAAGCCCGTAAAGCTATAAGGATAAGCCTTATAGCCTAGACAGACTTACGGCTTTAGCCTAGAGACGACTGAATGGGAAACTGATGGGAATGTAAGTGACCTACGTGCATATGTACGGTCCCGAAATATACAACCAATGAAGGGATTTTCCATCGTTTTCACCTCGGAGGTTGGAATCAACGCGAAGACGGCGATGGCCGCATGGGGGGTGGGAAAAAAACAGAGATGACAATAAAATTCAATTCAATTCAATTCAAAATGTAGTTATCATCATCATCATATAAAACCGCTTATCCCTATTGGGATCGCGGGCCCATGTGATCCAATTTAGCAGACAAGCTTGTCGATCCTCCACCACTTCAGGAAGATATTTGGGTTCGATCTTAAAGCCCTCCAAGGCAAGATTAGCATATGTCTACAAAGCCAAAACTCTTGAGATTATTTTCAATGATTCTTCATTGAGAGAAATCCGAAAAAGTTAAAATAACATTCCGGAAATATTAATTTTACCCTGCATTATTGATCCGAAATCGGTGTAAATATTATGCTTTTTAGGTGCATTATGGGTTAAAGTTACCCTTTTTCATGTTAATTTTACACTTAAAAAGGTGTAAAATTAACATTAAAAAATATTGATATCTTTTTACACCTAAATAGTGTTTAAAGTTACGAGGAAGAAAAGTTAATCGCACCCCCTTTTTTCTTAGTGTTTGATTTGGGGTGACCATGTCTCCTATATAAGTAAAAGAATTAACTTTTCCTTTTACACCCTTTTAGAAAACATCAGTTCTTAACCCCTAAGAATATTCGAATCCTTGTTCGTGCCCTGCTCCTTCCACTTTTCTCCTATGGTGCTGACTTTTTTCTCTCATGCGATGCAGGCTCTATGCGTCGCCTTATTCTTACGTTCAATAATTGCATTCACTAATCTACGTCCCTATGATCATATTTCCCCTTACTATGTCCAAGTTATTGAGAGTACTTGCCACTCTTTCTACAGTCGCGAGCTGTTGATTTTATTTCACGCGTCTTGAGAAATCGTCAGCCCAAATATTTGGCAGAATTTCTTCTGCTAGGTTCATCCGTTAGGTTTTCGTGCTCGTTGTGCCTAGGTCAGGGAGCCACATTCTTTATAACTCTCTATTTGTGGAGGGAGTTATTCTTTGGAATGAACTTTCCAGAGAGAAGAAACGGTGGCTTATCCAAACCTCTCTGGCGTCTTAGTTTGCTTTTATATTCTTTTTTTTTTGCCTGAGTCGCAAAGCCCTTTTACAAATTATGTAGATGACATATACAACCTGTGAAGGAGTTTTCCACTGTTTTCATTCTTGAGGTTGGTCACCTACGCTAAGACGACGGTGGGCGCAAGTAAACGCTTACTAACTTTATGAGTGTACATGTTTATATTTAAGGTCTGTTTCAAGAACTCATGTTCAAAAGCAGTTGATTTTAATGATTTTAATAAATTGAAATTGAAATTGAAGATTCTGAATTTTATTCAGCCACATTGTCCTAGATCTGCCTTGAGATCGACGGCTCTTCACAATGGCAACTGGGAATGTAGTCTAATCATTATTTTGATTATAATTTCGTTAAACCATCTTTCGACTTAAGCCAGCGGTCTGTCCATCACATTAGATCTGAACTTCGCAAAATAAAGATTTTTAGCAAACTTGCTTTACTATTAAATTCTTAATTCTGCACGCATAAATATTAATTTCTTTTAAATATTAATTTTGGAAAGGCATTGATTCTGAAAAAAAATATCATTAAGCGACTACCAAAATCTTGTTAAAATTTTGTGAAAACGATATTATTTCCCTATATGACAAAAACTTTTGTCACATTGTTAATGGTAAAACATCCTTTTGACAAACTTTTAAGAAGATGCCATTAGACGTCGATTTGACAAAACTTTTCCATATTCTCTATGGAAAGTCATCTGTGTGACAAAAAGTTTTCTTGTTAATTCAATTGTAATTATGGTTACGGTTTCTTTTTAACGGTTAACTTTTTCTTGTTAATTTGTCAAGACTTTTTTCAGAGCATCTAACTTTTCAAAACATCCAAAGTTTATGAGATTTCCGCAATAAGTATTTTGAGACCACTTTTTTGGTAATTTTTTAATGTCAAAAAATTTTTATTTAGAAAAACTGGGCACAAAACTTTTAGGATATACTTTTTTCTTTTAGTTACAATTCTCTGAATTCCCTATAAAGGATAAAATTTGGAAATCCGGACAACATTAAACTCCGGACAAATCTGGGAAGACCAAACCTCGTACTAATCTACCAATAAATTCAGTAATTAATCAATTCCGGAGTATTTTGAAGAATATTTATTTATTTTACTTTCTATCGAGTTTTATGAGAATTGTTCAAAATCTAAATTATTTTGTCCGGAGTTCCAGGATGTCCGAAATTCCATATATTATCTTATGACAGTATTTTATACAAAATGCTTCTAATATACGTATTAATTAGAAGTACGTATTACTGAGGGCTTAGGAACATCGATTAGAGATCTTTTACATAAATTTCCTTTACCTTTACCCAATCCTATACTCAGGGGCTCATCAAGCCTAATAAAAACTGAAGCTATTTTTCACTCTTTCTTGTAAAAATTTCGCAGATATTGCACCGCGACTTAAACAAATTTGCTCGTAGTTCTAGTATTATTTTGGCGAACATTATGAAATATGTATTTTTAGATAGCTTTTAATGTTCGATTTCGAAATATATCAGACTGATAAGTTAATTCTCTTTAGGAAAAAACTTGCCAATAGTATTCAGTGCCTCTATGCAAAAACGTATGGAAAAATGAAATGTCGAGAGGACCCTGCCTATACTGCTAAATTTTTCAGACTAAGTATTTTTGAGGATCATTTCAAGTCTAAATGGGTCCTTAGGACACCTACGTTGACCTACCACGCCTCTCTATCCTCCACCGAAAATAAATATTTAATTATTAATAACGCTTTACGTTTTCAATGGATTTAATGAATTCAAAATTCAGCCAATCGAAAAAACGTGATTTAATTAAATATGAATAAAACTTTATAAGCATTTACCAAATTAATTTAACTGTAATTAATTGAATTAACTCACCGCTTCACGCCATTTTCGATGGTTTCCAAGACGAGTGTTGAGGCCTCGTGAACGTATGTTTTGGTACTGGTGCTCGAAATGCCACTAATTGCTGATGATTCTGAAAGAGACGATCGTCGTGACTGATCCAACGTCGGAACAATAAGTCTTTGCTGTGGTGCTAAACCTGCTGATGACAATGTGCTGTTGTTGTTGACAACGGATGCACCACGATCTGCTGATATTGATCGAATCTCCCCACGTGGATTTTCTGCGTCGATCGGGATCATGTCGCGATCAACGGATTTTGCACGACTCTTCGATCTGCCCAATCTTTGAAAGAAAAACAAAAACAGTCACCAAAAGTTCAATATTTAAAAGTTTCTGTAAAAAGATCATTGTAATTAGCTGAGATTTTCCTTTACCGTCTCTTAAGTGTTCCGAAGAAATCTCGCTTCTTCTTCGTCCTTCCACGATCATCTTCAAGTGGTAACAGAGGATCACTTGGAGTTGTTGGTGTTTGGATCCCATTGCCATCCCTCTGATTACCATTGAAGCCATTTGTGGCATTTGGCGATGAATGCGATATTGGCTCACCAGGCTGAAAAAAGCCAAAAGAAAACCCATTAGGACGTCAATTTGTCCAGGAAGAATGCGAAACTGTTAGTATCAGAAGATTGGCTTCGAAAACTGAGTGAAAATGGATGGCAAAACAATAAAAGTCAATTGAGGCAAAAGAAAGGCCACCAAGAAAATCAGCAAATAATTACCAAATCTTCTGGTGAATTGAGACCATTTGATTGTACTTCGGCTGTTGCGGCAGTTGCACAGGAATTTTCTAAATCACCATTCTCACTTACTGGAGTCACAATTTCCTCATCTACTTCATCCTTTGGCTCAGTCTGGGCCACAATCTCATCCACAGCCTGTACATCATCATTTAGGGCACTTTCATCCAATTCTATTTGGCCTTTATCGTTTAATCCCACCTTAAGAAAGTCATCTAGCGGTTAATGCAACACCTCAAAACACGCAATGCAATCACATTTTAATCACAGAGTGTATTAGAGATAAAACACATGGGACTGGCAATAAATTAAAGAAAATAATATGCGGTATTCTATAAATATGCTGATAATACTAACAAAATATATGCTAAAAAATAAAGCATAATTTTCGCAGCTGAAAACTGGGAAAATAATTTGTAAAGTTTAATCTTATTTTTGCCTGAAGAAATTGTTTTATATTATTATTTTTTTGGGCCACTGGAAGACAAAATAATAGAAATATCTTCTACATTTATTAAAGTATCTTAAAATGATTGACTTTTTGGAGAAGATTTTTAAACTCTTAACTTTCAAATAAATACACAAATTTAATTTTTTACTCAACATGATGATTTTTTTTTAATTAAAAAATAAAAGTATTAAGTGGGCAACAACTTGCTGATTAAGACAGCAACATTTTAAACTTTGAATTCTATCTTTTCAATTCATTATTAAACTTTAGGTATTATTATTTAGATAGTAATTAGTGAAAACATTTTAAAATATTATTGCGGATTCAAATTTATTAAGAAAACATAGAAAAAAACTGTCATTACGAAGCTTGGGATCGTACGAAGCATGGACACTTTCCCCATAAGATATTCATGACAATAAACAATAAAACGTGAATACAAACAATAAAACGCTATGGAGCACGACAAACTGCACAAAATAACAAACAGGTGATAAAAATGTAATAAATTGCATTTTTATATCATTTTCCGTTTTTCAATTATTATGTTATTAAGGTAAAGTGCTCTCGAGGAGTCGACCGGTTCCTCGACTTGACCGGGGGTCAATATTTGAATGTTTTAATGGTGAATTTCTATAAAATTGTCACTGATTCGTATTTGTTTATGATGGAATAATTGACCTATTAATGTTAGATCATACGCCAAATATTAGTGCAAATATAAATAAATTGAATAAATAACTCTACCGGTCGAATTGGGGAACCGGTCGAATTGAGGACACTTTACCTTATGATAATTCCAGAATGATCAAACATGAGATAAAACCCAAGTTCGAGATAAGAAACAATGAATATTTTGGTACTTTTGAAGTCAAAAAAGAATTATAATAAATATTTTTAGTCGATAAAAAATGTAATAGGGGAATGTAAGCATGGTTCGTACACAGTGAAGATTCACTTGACGAAGCAAATTTTCTTTAGCCATAAGATGGAAAATTATTAACCTCGTGAGATGAGATGAGAAATGGTAAACGAGCTCTTCGCAAGCAAAGAGAAAATTTGCATCGTTTGAAGGTTTACTCTGTGCGAACTTTGCCAACTTTCCCCTAAAGAATTCGAATGGATTACAAAAGTATTTCATCATGGTTCGTAAATTAAACAAAATCAATTAAATATGATTTGAAAGATGGTTTATATTTTATTTAGATTACACAGCCAATGAAGAAGCATTTCTGCCGTTTGGCTTCGGAGGCTGGTTAACAACGCTAAGACGGCGGCAGACGCATGGTAAGGGGGGAAATGTAGAGCTTGAATAAATTTATTATTATTATTATTTCTCCTATTTGCCCTTTCCTTAGAACATTATACGAGAATTTATGTGATTTCGTGAAGAAATCAGAGCGTTAAGAGTAGAATCACATTGACAGTAAAATGCTCACCGTATTTCGTTAATTTACGCATTTACATAGGAATTCTTACGCAAAGTCTCCGTTACCGTATTACCTTATCTCATACTCGGTGGCACTAAGTGAAAATTATATAAGAAAATTGAAGAAATAAAACGACTTACAAAGTGCTCGTAAATCATATAGGGGGAAGTGGAGCACCTTTGAAAGTGGGGAACCTTTGAAATTGGGATTTTTCACCTATTTTGAAATAAAATTCAGCCTTACCCTGATATAATTTAGCTACACAAATAGATTGAGAAGCTAAATTACATTATGATATGGCTCAGTTACACTTAAATATAGGAGAAAAATCCCAATTTCAAAGGTGTCCCACTTTCAAAGGTGTCTCACGTCCCCCTAACCCACTAAAAAGTTCGTATTTTTTCACAAACATTGTTCGTAACATGATCACTTAACAAACATTTTTTTTATTCCTTTACAAACAATTATTCGTACATTTTTATTTGTCTGACAAAACTTTACGAACAACTGACAAAGTTTTTCGAACATTTAGGAACAAATGTTTGTTAAAGAAAAAAATGCTCGTCAAGTGATAATGTCACGAACAATGTTTGTGAAAAATGTACAAACTTACAAACTTTTCAGTAGCTTGAAATATTTACGAGCATTTCGTAAGTCTCCAGTATAAATTCACAAACATTTTACAAACAATTCTACGAAATATTTTTTCTCTGTCGCTTTTGTATTAAAAGCTTTATATGCAAATAATATGGCTTTTACTCTACTTTATAAAATTCTTGCTTTTAAAATTCCCATTCTTAACTTTATTTAAATTAAGCAAAATGAAATCACTTCTAAAAAAACGGAAGGAGGAGTTACTGTTTCAAATAAACTGTACAATTATTCCGCGCATGGTTTTTTCGCTCATTTGTTTATCATAAACTCGTTTTATTACTTTTATACTATCTTATATATAATTATTTTCTTTTATTATTCACAACAGGTTATAGTCAAGCTTAACATTATGAATATCTTGAGAAACCTCTATTAAAACATGTAAATTTGTGAAAAAGAAAAAATAGAATAATAATAATAATTGTAGGGTTAATAAGGTGGCAGTAATAAAAGCAAGTTATCTCCTTTTCTTGGTCTAAAATAGATATGCTTTTCCCACAATTTCTTTCACAAAGACACTAAAATATAATAATTTTAATTTTTATGTCAATTTTCTTTGGAAATGTTACGTGATTAGTCCCTGATTAATACATTTCCATGTCCATGAAGAAAGATTAAACGTTATTAAAAATTGTGTTTATAAAGAAATTGAGGAATTTATTCTGAATTGCTTCCAGCGCTTGCAGAATTCCTCATTATACGCTTATGATACTTCTAATTTGCTGAATTAAAAAGTTAAAGTATTATCTGATTTTTTTTTATTTTCCCCAAAAAATAATACTCATACTTTTTATCTTGGAACAATTTCTTCAGAGCATAAAATACACAAACTTAAAGGACTCAAATGGATGAGTAATGGTAAAATTTTGTCGTATTTACCTTAAAGAGTGGCCGAATGGGTTGCCGCTATGAAGTGGGAAATTGCAAGAGAAACATACAAAGAAAATGAAAGTAATAATAAAAAAAGGAGAGCAAAAATTATTTAAAAAATATTATCATTCTCTGTGAGAAATCAATGTGGAAGGGCAGGAGAACAAAAAAACACTGAGGAAAATGAAAAGAAATTCTGCCCTGTTGGGAAATTCACTCACCCGCTGAACACTGTGGATGATGAGGGTGCTTTTGTTGGGATGACCATTATTGTGTAGTGCTCCACCTTCGAGGGCTTTGATGGCCGTATCCACGATGTCCCCATTATTCCCATTCTGGTTGCTGGTGTCTGATGAAGAGCAATTTTCGTGTGAATCGAAGATATTGGAGGGTGTTTTCTTTGACAAATTGTGTTTTTTTTTGGGGGTTGAAGTTGAGAAGTTGTGCAAGAGTAGAAGGAAGGTAGATATATAGCTGAGAAGATTTTTAATAATTACCATTGAATGATGGCGAGTGGGTGTCGATCTTAAGGGCATTCTTCAACTTGTACGGTCGGCGTCCTGCGGGAATTTCAGCTCCATCAATGAAAACAAACTGGAATGAGATAAAATTTGATAAGTCTAATGAATTTGCTCTTGGCGAGTCAAGACTTGACTAAACTTTAATTACTCTTGTACCTATGGTGTTTAACTCTTCCCAACCAATTTCATTTAACCTTTTTCAAAAGTTTAGGTGCTCAATAAAGGTATCTACATATACAATGGCAGTAATTTTTGTTAAAAAACGTTGAATTGCTTAGGGAAAATCACAAAAGAGTAATATCTAAGTTTGGATTACAAATATCTCGTATATCGCGTATATCCAATTTTTTTCTTAAAAAGTTATAAAATGAAAATATGATATACTTATCTTTTAAAGATCTAATGCAAAATATAGATAAAGAGAACTTGAAAATTCTGATAATTTAGGACTAACTTTGCAAGACTGATAAAATATTCTCTGCCGAAAAAAAAACACATTTAAAAAGTGTATTAAAGTCTAGGATGACTAACTAACGGATGGAGCATTTTAATTCACAAATGGTATATTTTTCCTAAATTCTTTATAATTTTTAAGCTTTAGATCCCACAAAAATAAATATAACACGAAATGGTAGCCGCATATACAGAGAATATATTTTTATTGAATTTAAAATTTTACAGGTGTTAGGGTAAATTAAGCTAATTCAAAACCTGCTTCAAATGGAAATTTTTCGCTACTCCAAATGGAAACGTCACTGTTTTCATGATAAATACAGTACTTAATTACTATATTTATATATTTTTTATACCTCAGTTTCATTATTTAGCTAATTTTGCTCCAAATAAAGCGAATATCCATTCATATTTACAAATTCTAATTTGTTTATTTCTCAGAAAAATTAAAAGTCTACCTTTTCTCCATAGAATTTTTCATCGATCGACCATGTTTTCCAATGAAAAACACAATGAGGTGACTGTTGTTTATTCGTTTTGCTTAATATTTATGTCATATTTCTGGCTAATTTTAGTTAAATTAAGTGCTAATCTTTATTGTTAACGGTACGTGAAGTTTTCAAATGAAATAATTACCAATTTCGTGAACAGAAAGGGTTTTTTCTGAAGTGTCTGCAAAAGCTTTAACAGGAGGAAACCCCGGAAATATGATTTTTTGGAGAGATTTTCTTATAGTTTTAGACCAGGAATAAGAACAAATCCTGCACTCAGGAGCAATTCAACAAGGTTTGGGAAGCCTTTCGTCGCGGTTTCACTTATACTGTTTGTCTCCAATTAGAAACTTTCCCTTGTCTCCATTTGGATTAATATGTTTCCAATAGAAGCATTTTACACTCGCGTATTTTTCTTGTATTTAAGAAGTTTTCAAATTATATCTAAAGAATTTTCACTAAACAGTAACATTCTAGAAGAGTCAAGGAGCAAATTTATGTAATTCTCTTCAGAAAAAAATATGAACTTAATGTGTTGAATCTTCTGTTAAAGTTAAAGCATCTGGAAATGGTTTTGAATTAGGACATTTATCCTATACAGATAGAAAATTTTTTTGAAAAATTTAAAAAATTGCGAATTTTATGAATTAGCGAATTGCAAATTTTACGTATTTTTCCTAAAGGTTTTAGGAACTATTATCCTCGTGGAATCATTATAAATTTTGTGCTAATAACATAACATTAGATACTCTTTCATTTGGTAAAAGTTTTATAATGATTGCATTTAGTTTTATACCAAAACTAAAAAAACCACTTAAGAAAAAATATACCGCATTTTTGTACGGAAAATGTATGAGAATGCTCTGCCCTGATTAAGGTTGATTTCAGTATTTACAAAAATTATCTTAAATTTGGAAATTCTTCCACTTTACATCCACAAAAATCAAAATATTTGTTAATTCTAAATAACTAAAAAAAAATCTGTTTTTTTTTTGAGTATCCAGAGGTCTAAATGATGTAAGAGTTAAATCTAAATTTAAGCAATATAATTTACTTCCAAATATTATTAAACATTTTAAACATTTGAGTCACAATTCTGTCGCTCACCGAAGCAGTGGTCTATTTTAATAAGAAAATGCATACATGATAGGCCCCTTATGCTCTAGCATCTCAATTGGTCATCGGAAACCCATAACAAAATTAGTTTTTCTCATTATTCCAGTCATTAAATTATTCCTTAAAGTAAAAACAAGTTAACATCACCATTATTCTTAAAAATAAAAAGATAATCATTGTAATTTTTGGTGGTAAAAAATCCTACTTGTAATTATCTTTTGTAATGGGCGTAATACGATTATCGTATACAGTAGACTCTCTCTCTCAATTGGGCATTTGGGGCAAAATGTCATCCGGTTTATCGATAGATTTAGGCGTCAAAGCCTTTGTAAATTCCACAAAAACCGCTCAATTATAAAGAATCACGATAAAATAGGAAGAACTACAGCGAATTTGAGAAAATTAGCTTCATAATTAAACGTGAAAATTGTCAACAAAATTTTTCGCCCGATTGAAAAAGAGCCGATTGAGTGAGAGTCTACTGTAGTAGTATTTCCAATTCATCTTTCAGTCGAAAAATGATTTTTACAATGATTATGGTTTAACAACTTTCGGTTAAACGTGAAATTCTTACTACAACCATAGTTAATAGTATTACTACACCAATCGTATTAATACCATTACACAAGATAATCATAGTATTTTTTTTTTAAATATTAACGATGAGAATCTCGATACGAACATACAACTAAATGATTAAGGGCAGAATCACATTGACCGTAAAATGCTCACCGTCACCGTCAAAGCCCTCACCGTATTTCATTGATTTACGCATTTTCATTGTAATTTTTACGCAAATTCTCAATTACCGTGTTACATTATCTCATACTCGGTGGCACTAGGTGAAAATAGTATAAGAAAATTGAATAAATAAAGCGAAAATGCGATAAACGGTGAGCAAAAAAACTGTACGAAAAACTGTAGCAAAAAAATCCTACAGTTCTTTTTTGCTCACCGTTTATCGCATTTTCGCTTTATTTCTTCAATTTTCTTAAATTATTTTCACCTAGTGCCACCGAGTATGAGACAAGGTAATATCGTAATGGAAAATTTGCGTAAGAATTGCAATGAAAATGCGTAAATCAACGAAATACGGTGAGGGCTTTGACGGTGACGGTGAGCATTTTACTGTCAATGTGATTCTGCCCTAACAATCCAAAAAAAACAGTTGATCATGAAAATTATGAAAAATTTGAGAAATAGTAGAAATCTCTTTTAAACTAAATGATACATAGATAGATACGGAACGTCCTGCATGTTTGAGACGCGAGCAGTTTGAGACGCAGTGGACTATTCCATACAATATAAATATTCTTTTTTTCAGAATATCTGTAACTTATTAAAACTGTTTTTCATTTGCCATTATTTTTTAGTACGTTTGAATTTTTAATCTCTTCAAATAGGTCCCTGAATTTTCTTTTTACTCTTCAAGATCTTCTCCCAATAAACCTTATAGAGCTCTCTAATGCTAAACCATCTGATAGTTTATTTTGTAAAATTTCTTGAAAATTATGGAGTAAATATTAACAGACATGGGGTAATTTGTGACAATTTGATTCGTGTTATTATGGGCGCTCGTATAGACTAAAAAAATACCTAGGTACCAGATAAGAAATGTATTCCCTTAGCTCAGAACTGGAAGATAATTCTTATCTGAATGAGAATTTTGTCTTTCAAAAAATTATTCAAAAGTTGCTTATTTGCAAGAAAAGTTACTATACTTATACTTTTGCACTCCTGATCGTAAGCTTTAGTTATATTGCATTTAAGGATGATTTTTAGACCATCGACAAGTGCCCTTATGGTCATTGAAGCATCCTTGAGTTCTAGAATTAAAGCAAAGCTTGCGAAAATCAGGAGGGCAAAGTCACCTTCCGAGTTCAAAGTTACCCGCATCTACGGTAATAGGAAGCGAGGGAAGCGATAAAAACTGAAATAGATTTAATTAACTCACCTCAACTGTTATTGCTCCACTGACAGCCTCAGATTCATAGGGACGCGGCTGAAGGGTAAGAATTTGCGACGAGGCCGGTCCCACAGACAATTCGTCAATTCCCACAAGACCCAATCCGAGAAACTTTGATTGTCCCTCTGCATTTGTTGTAGCTCGATCGTAGACTTCAAATAGGATTTCCGCAGATTGGGGTGACAAATCGCTAAAAAGTTTAAAAGCAATTTAATAAGTTTTTGCAATGAAAATCTCCGAAAGATTTACCAATATTGGAAAACTTACAAGAGAAAATGTTCATCCCAGAAGGGATTAGCACCCTGACGCACTCCCGTTTGATTCTTCTGCGGTGGTTCATCCATTTCTACCACACAGAAGGGATCCTTAGCCACAGATAGGCCATCACCTTTCAGAACTTTCACCAACAGACGCCTTCCCGTGGACACTACGCCATTTCCTGCACTCTGTTGGACCCGAGCATCATTGAGATGTTCCATATTTGTAGCCAGAGAGTCGTAGTGAATGGGATAGTTGAGGGGTAACTCAACAGGTTCGGGCTCTAGCGGTCGAGGGCATGTAGAGTAGATGGAGAAATCAACGGGATAGATCGTGGTGCGAATGGCATTGATGAGAATTTCCGTGACAACTTCCTGCAAGTGAGTCTCATCATCAGTGGCCCCTTTAATGGCCCCAATACTATTGAGACCGATGCGAATATCAGGATAGCCCTCAGTGCGCATCTCTCCATTCAATTTATAGTAATCCATCTTTGTGGTAAGACGTCCCCGGAAACGTGATACGGTCGCTTTGTAGTGGGACGTCTCCACTTTGCCTGACTTCTGTCGGAAGGCTTTCACCTGCAGCACAGGTGTGCATTCACAATCCATTGTAATTGTCTTCAAGAGAAAGAGAGAGATGGGAAGAAGCACAATAATAAGATGCTTTTCTGCATAAATCATTCAAGCATTAAACTATTATGAATGAAAATTGTTACGAAGAGATTTACATTGGTTACTTGAACTCTAAAAATTGATAGAATCTAACGGGTTCTTGCACTATATCATTTTTGTACAGTGTCCTGATTATTTATTTAAACTTGAATTTATTATGAGTTTTTTTTTAAACTCTGGAGGTCAATTCTGAACATCTTTTTGGTAAGATAAAAGATAATTTTCGTTAAAGATGTAAATGTATGTGTGAATATTCCGAAAGTGTAGCCGAGAAAATTCGATGGTAACCCGAACATAAAATTTGACGAACTCAACGATTTTCAAAAAAAAGTAAACAATGAACATTAACATTGCAAAAAATATAGATTTAATTATTTTCTGTTCCATTTTCTGCTACTGTGGAACCTGGGATAACCCATATTCACCTCTAAGGGCAGAATTCGGAGTCTCATATGCCAAATTCTCCCGTTTGCTGACACTTTCTCTCCTCTGTGAGAACACTCTGTTTCCCTTCCCCTTATACAGAGGGGAAGTGGCTCACGGTTTTCAAATTATAACCGTTAAATTCTAGGAGAGAAATTGGCTTCTATAATTTTTACTTGTTATTATTTCCGACAATTATATGGAATAAAATATGGATATTGTAGATATTGATATAAAATAGCATTTCTCGATCTGCCCATCCACTAAACGTGTTATTACTGAATGTGATATTTAATTAATTTAGTGGTTTATTAGATTTAGTTTTATAAAGTTTTATTAGATGATGAATAATGCGTTTAAAAATTCTTATAATGTTTTCCTAATTGTAACTACAATTAACAATTCATTTTTGAGCGGTGCCATAGAAAAAGATCTTTCTTTTTAAAATCTTGAAAATTCATTACAAAATAGACTTTGTAAAATAAAATTATATGAGCATGACATTGGAACAGCGCGGCACTTAAAAATATATTCCAAATATCGCGTGTAAAATAAGTAAATTATTTACCATAGTAATATTCGAGGAATACTTAATCGTCGTAAAGAACTCATTTTTCAATTGAAAGTTGAATTTTACAACGATTATCGTTTCAAATATGAACTTTTTAGTTTAATAAAAATCATCGTTTTACGTTTTATTTTTTCTAAGTTCAACACTGGAAATTGTTTATACTATGTATGGTTAGATTTATATACTTACTAAATTAAGTGTTATAATGCGTTTTTGAAGACAAATATAAACTTCAAAAAGTAGCATTTTAATAAGCTAATCATCGATTCATATCACTTCAAAAGTAGTTTAGCTTTTAAAATGTAGCTTTTTTTTTTTAAATATTTTGCACTTTACTGACAGTAAAGTTTAATTTAAATTTTCTTGCCAGTATTTGAAGGCAATTTTTTAAATATACAGCAATGATTAATGATATAAGTAAAATACGCTCATGGTAATTTTAATCCACATCATTTTTCATACTTAACTGTGAAACAAAAATGATTTAAAAAAGTATTTAAAATCTTTTAATAAATATACATATGACATTACAAAGATTTGTTTTTAAATAACTGAAACAAAATAAAGCAAATATAAAAACTTTATACTAAACCGAAGTCAAAGTTTTTTAGTTTCAAGGATTTAGAAGCAATCACTCTATTTTTAAATAAATATAGAAAAAAATGCAATGTTATGTTTTTTTTCGTAAGTAACTCATATTTAACAAAAAACATACTTTTCGTAACTTTATTTTTAAAATAAACAGTTTTTATTTGCAAAGAAAAAGTCTTCATACCTCCTCAAGAGTAAGTAAGATAGATTTTAAATTATCTTTTCCCGCTAATTTAAAATCAGTTTCTTTCGTTAAGAAATTTTGAGAGTGGCGCCACTGTCACTTCAAGGAAAATTTTGCGGGAAATAATATTGAATTTGGTAATTTCGGTAATTTTTGTAGTAGACCTCTAACACTCATCAATAAAATTTACGAAGATTCTGCTTTTCGTCATTTATAATGCGTCGCTATAAGAATGAATAATTAAAACAAAATTGCACGTATTTTTGTATTCAATTGAAAAGAAAATAACCTTACTGTCGTTTTTCGCGGGATTTCTTCGAGGATCATTTTTTTATCACAGACACAGAAAAAAGTACATTTCGTTTACTACGTGTGGTGCTGTTGCTATTCGCACACTTTCGCAACTTGAATTTTCACGCATACAGTCAAACAAATTCTGTGTACGTGTATAAAGATATATATTTTATCTTACCAAAAGATGTTCAGAATCGACCTACTGGTTTGAGTATTTTCTTACGATCCAATACATTTTAAATGGAAGAATAACCGCTGCCCGAATTAAAAAGTAGCCCGATCTTAAAAGAGCCGAATTAGCGAGAGTCTACTGTACTTCAGAATTAAACTGAAACAACCTCTTGTGGCAAATTTTGAAACTTAGGCTGTTTAGAAAAGTTACACATAATTTTAAAACCTTTCCAAAATTACAAAATCTCATCAAAACAGACAATTAGATCGACCACAATGCCAAATTTATTGAAAATAAAACTAGAAAAAATCATGTTTCAGAAACAGAGGCCCGTAAAACTTAAAAAAAAGCTTTAGTTATAGTTTAAATATAAAAAATATATATAAAAATATGTGTTTTACGACAAAATTTTCACATTTTGTGAATTAGTAGGCAGTTTGCTCTACGAGTTTTTCCTCATTTTTTTTCTGTAGATATTACTTACCACATCATTCTGACGATTTTCATCGGCAGCACAGAAGATGTTTGTCAACTGAGGTGGAGGACTTTCTGGAAGAACTCTAACAATTTCCACAGCGACTCCATGCTGAAAAATTACAGACAAAAAAATCTGAGGTAAGTCTCTCAGTAATAAGTTAGATAAGTACAGTGTTTACACATTAATTGCAAAAATTGCTACATTGGAAAACTCTTCTTGACGGACATTGCATTTTCTCACAATAATTCCAACTAATGAGGTGCTTGTTTCTCAAATTTTTTTTTTGTAAATTTTCTCTATGCACAATAGTTTTTTATTCGCACATTTTTTTATCACACATAAAACTTGCCTCTGGGCTGATGGTGTTGATATCATTCGACTGATTTGTCGAATTGTCTTGGAGATACATCTTTACACAAAACCCCAAAAAACACCCACGAGTTGATAGAGAGAAAAAGAAGAAATTCACATGAGAATATGAATGATATTTATAAAGATGATAAAGCGTCAAATCCAAATATTTCGTGCAGGTATTTTTCAATGCCTTCGGATGGTGATTTGCCGGGGAAGAAATTTCCTTGATTTCTTTTCTTGTTGTCTTTATTAGACTTGTCCTCCTAATGCAGGATTTAAAGCTAAAGCATTTGTGTTATAAGCAATAGTCGCAGATCAGAATTCTAGGGTGGCTAAACGGTTAGAGATTAACTGCTTGGGTTTTCAATGAAGCTTTCTCTTTATAAAAGAAAATGTCCTAGGGAATACGAGGCTTGATCCCTCATTCCCCTTCAAACCCATAATGCAAGGTTTTTCCTAAAGATATTTAAAAAAAAAAAAGAGATGGCAAAGCGTCCCAGCTTTGCGGAATGCTCGAACTCACTTTTGGTATTACTGATCTACTAGAGATCAAATTGATTCATAAATCACAAAAGCATTTGAAAATCAAAAAATCGGTACTTAACCGGTTCATTACCGATAGAGACCGATGCAGCCGGGTTTTAAATTTCAATACCTCTCCAAAAAATCCAAATTTAACCAAATCGGTTGAAAAATCAGCCTTCCAAAGTGCTTGACCTTTGACCTTCAATAATTCAAAATGGCGAATTTTCCGGTCATAGGTATGCTTGGGCGAAATGTTCGCTTGGACTGCCTCTAAAACATATCCGAAAATCATTGAAAAAGCTTGGGCCAATTTTGAGAAAACCGAAAAAACATGGTTTTGGAGTGGATAGAAGGGGGAGGGGTGGGGAGGGGAAAAAACGTCGAGAGATATTATTTTTTTATTGGGGGTCATCGAAAACTGGAAGTCGATATATCTTACCGTATAAGCTCCAGAACAGTAAAAAGTTGAAAAAACAGACGATTATATAACAGCTCTCTCTTTGAGTTCGAGCAGTAAAATGAGCTCATTAGATCTTATCAACATTTAGGTTTTGCATCGGAATGATCCCTATCAATCTAATAGACTTTCGAAAAAAACAAAGCCCATTCAAATTTGTTCGAAAATCCACTAGAAGTTTACCTTATTCGGTATAAGGTAAAGTACCCTTTATTCGACCGGTTCCTCTATTCGACCGGTAGATTTATTTATTCAATTTAATTATATTTGCTATAATATTTTGTGTATGATCTAACATTAATAGGTCAATTATTCTTTAAATAATACGAATCAGTGACAAATTCATAGAAATTGATGAAATTCACCATCAAATATTCAAAAATTGACCCACCGGTCGAATAGAGGAACCCCGTCGAGTAAGGGTACTTTACCTTATGTACTTTAAACATTTTTTCAATGTTATTGACAAGTCAAAATATTGTCACAGGTTGAATTGTCAATATTTTCAATAGTTTAATTTCAATAGTTTCAAATATTGTATCGTATTTGTATTGTATATTCGAGCATACAACGGTGTCAAAGTCCTCTCTGATCTTCGAAAATCAAAAAAAAAAAAAAATTCTAAAGACATTCCAAATCGGAAAGGAAATGATCAAAAAGTTATTGCTGAATGGATGATCTATTCTTCTGAAAAAAGGTTCAGCATCTTTGGAGGATATTTTTCTCAATTGATTTGGACAAAATTATTTTTTATGCCTCCCGGCATAAAAAAAGGAAGAAAGAGATGTGCGAATTTTGATTTAATGAATTTTTTCTGATATTCTGAGATATTCTGATATTCTGAGCCGTTACAAACAAATTGTTAGTCAGTCCCTTTTAAATCAGTAATGCTCAAGTTTGTTTCTTGTTTTTATATTCGGCATTACAGTGTATCCCATGGTTTAACCGACCGTTTTTATTTAATCCTTCGCATGCACTGAAAAGATTCCAGTGCCTTGTATCTATTTATTGCCAAAGTATCCTTCAAATAAGTCGATTTATCATTTGAAGGACATTTCCAAAATCAGGATCAAAAAGGTGTATTTGCAGCATTTAATGTTACACACAAAAAGTATTTTGTAAAATTGTTTGTAAATTTTTGTTAATTCTTGCTGGATTCTTACGATATCCTCGTAAAACATGTAATCCACTAAAGACTTTGTACTTTTTCACAAACATTGTTCGTAAATTGATCACTTGATATTTTTCTTCTTTTACAAAAATTTGTTCGTTAAAATGTTCGTAACAAATTTTGTCATTTGTTCGTTAAGTTTTGCCAGTTGGACGAAAATGTACCAACAAATGTTTGTAAAAGAAAAAAGTACCCATCAAGGGATCATGTTTCGAACAATGTTTGTAAAAAAAAAAGTACAAATTTTTACGGATCTTTTAGTTGGTTACATGATTGACGAGCATTTCACAAGTTCCTAGTACGATCAATTTACGAACAATTTTACAATATTTTCTGTGTACACAGAAAAAAATATTTTGTAAAAATTTTCGTAAATGTTTGTGAATTCCTATGGGGGAGTTACAAAATGCTCGTGAATCGTATAACCCACAAACATGTTCGTAAAAGTTTGTACTTTTTCACAAACATTTGTTCGTAAATGTTCGTAAACACACAAAAAATGTTTGTAAAATTTTGTCATTTGTTCGCAAATTTTTGTTTATCTTACGAATATTTTACGAAAATTTACGAACAAATGACAAAATTTTACGAACATTTTTTGTGTGTTTACGAACATTTACGAACAAATATTTGTAAAAGTACAAAAAATGTTCGTCAAATGAGCATTTTACGAACAATGTTTGTGAAAAAATACAAATTTTTACGAACTTGTTTGTGGGTTATATGATTCACAAGCATTTTGTTACTCCCCCGTAGGAATTCATAAACATTTACGAACATTTTTACAAAATATTTTTTTCTGTGTAGACGAATTGTGTAATTGAATTGAATGAATGCGTAAAATGCACCTGAAAGCATTAAAATTAACAATGTTGGCACTCAAAGAGGCTCCGTCGCCGTCTTAACAATACCACCCCCTACAAAATAGGGCTGAATTCCAACCTCAGGGACTTAATAAATTACGTAAGACTTTAAAGTGATTTATGAATCGGTCTTTGTGGTATGCTTTAACTTTTGACCGGAAAACTTTGTCAGATAAGGTAAGCCCTACTTTACATTCCTATTTCCTTTTTATTTAATTCAAAAACAATTAAAAAAATGTAGTATAAATTCTGATCTGCAACTGCGTGTAATTTAACTGGCAGGAACTGTTAGAATAAGTGCTTAAAAGGAAGTATTATCTTATATTCTTAACGCAAATTCTTTCCCATTTGATCTACATATTTAGGTACGAAAAACAATTATTTGTTGGACTTGTATTGGAAACTCTAAAAAAACAAAATTAATTATTTATTGGATAGAGACAGGCATTAGTGTGATACTTTGCTCAAGATTACTTCTAATTCCCCCTAATGACTAAATAATGCACCGTGTGGAGTGATTTTGCTGTGGTTAAATATTCTTTTAATAGCCGGGGAGATTTTCAGCAATATCATACAAAGTATCGTGTATTAATTAGTGCTGTGATTTTTTTAAGCATCACTGGAACAGTGTCTCGCAAAAAAAGCACATCTACATGCTCAGAATTTGCGTTTGTTCTTGAGAATTGACTTTCGACCTTTTGAATTTTATCTCTCTCTCATTCGAAAGTAAGATTTTTATATTTTATTGCTACTTTTGTCATCTTGCTCCGACTCCAATTTCCATTTTTAATCAATAATTTATGCCACTTTACACCAAGAGTTAACTATCTAAATACTCTTTTCTTTCAACTCATCGTGATATTTAAAAGTTTCTAGAGAGACTTTTGTTGCTTTGCATACAACTAAAAGAATAAAATGACACCATCGAAGGTGAAATGATGCACATGAAATGATGAAGTCATCGAGACTAAAGAAGTTTATATACAAAAAAAGAAAAGAAAAAAAATAAAACATGTTTTGCCCATGAGGAAATAATGACGAAGACGCTTTTAAAATAGTATTGCCTAATACAAAAATCATTCAATTGGAAAGTGAATTGTGACTCTATTCTAAAGAAAATGGATCTTAGAAAAAAAAACATTCATGACATTGTACTCAAAACAAAATATAGCTGACTTTACAGCTAATAAAATTTGGCAATTTTTGCCATTATTTCTTGCTCCTTTTATGGATTGTGTATCTTTTGAGAATGGATCAAAGTAGAATGTTTGATAAACGAGCCAATTACTCAAACTGCGCATTGATTTCTGCCTCATTTCATTGCCATTTTTTGCCATCATTAACTTTTCCACAGACATTCCCAATCGCAAAAGGTCAATTCTCATCGTGTGCCGAGGTTAAAAGCTCATTAAAAATAGAATAATTTCTCTGGCCTATTGATAGCAATATTATTGTATATTTTTCACATGCTCAAAGCAAAAATTCAAAGAAAAAAATATCTTAATTATAGGTTGACAGTGCTAAAAATCTTACCTCCTCGACGGATTTCTTCATAGATTCATTGAGAGTTTGCACCCAAGTGTGAAGGAGTTCGTTGACGATCACAAGATCGCTATATAGCCATCTGAACACTTGGCTTGTCCACGTTACAGAAATCTGCAAACCAGAGAAAAAGAAATGCTATTATTATGTCTATTGCTATTTTAATTATATTGCATTATAATTTTCACATCTATGGAGTGTAAGAAAATTAGACTTTATTGGAGTTTAATCTGACTATCATCATGCAGTTTTCTTCTATAGTAGCAATAATAAGTAATTATTTATTATTGAATGATGACTTCTCAGAAATATTACAAATTTTGTAATTATTCCGCGTTGATAAGTAGTTATTATTGCTTATAAAAGGTCGATAGAACACCTAAATATTGGGTATAAAATACTAGTTGATAGTTGCGTCAAAATATTGAAATTCGTTTAATGTATCTGATAAAATGCAAGTAATATGACGTGTTTTCTTTAAGGGGTTACTTGGGTAACGGACACTAAAAAACAAGCATATTCTCTTTTAAAGTTTTTACTGCTCGAACACAGCTTAACTGTTGTACTCTTATATGCTTAAGAGCTTAAATTATTTTTTTTTATTATGTTAAACAAAACTTAAAGAATATGTTGTTTTTAGTCTTCCTGGCACACGTAACCCCTTAAGTCATCTTTTCCTATAAAGAAAGGTGTTTAAATTTAATATCCCAAAATGGTACAGAAAGAGTGCCAAATAGGTCATGAGAGTTCTTATAGTGGCAAAAGGATGTTCCTTTCATACTGCATTTACATAAAACAAAACGAACATCAGGGGCCTCTCGACATTTCATTTTCCCGTACGTTTTTGCATAGAGGCACTGAAGACTATTAGCAAGTTTTTTCCTAAAGAGAATTGACTTATCAGTCTGATATATTTCGAAATCGTGCATTAAAAGGTATCTAAAAATACATATTAATTTATGCTTGCCGAAATAATACAAGAACTACGAGGAAATTTGTTTAAGTCGCGGTGCAACAACTACAAAATTTTTAAAGGAAAAGTGAAAAATAGCTTCACTTTTTATTAGGCTTGATGAGCCCCTGCGAACATACTAAATTTAAATAAAAGGATAATTTGTTCAAAGCACTTTCTCAATGTTTATTTTTTTATTAATTGAAACGAATGATGAATATTGTCATCCCTAGTAATAGCATTTTAGACGTAAGTTCACCGTCTAATATTCTTAATCTAAATCTAACAAGCAGTAGGAAAAAGTACCCATGCTTGATACCATGGGAAGCTTCGTAATGACTAAATTTTCTATGTTTCACAATACAAATGTGACTCATCGCAACCATATTTTAAAAACTATGGGAAAGTGGCCAGTTTTAATTTTAAAATATATTGCAGACTTACGTTTATTGAGAAACATAGGAAAAATTTAGTCATTACGAAGCTGCCAATGGTATCAAGCATGGGCACTTTCCCCTATTCTGACAGTCGTCAGGGTGTTACAATCTAAGTAAAGTCAGGATGACCCGTAAGAATATTTAACTTGTATAATTTGTCAGTAAAGGAATAGATAAAGGAAACTTAAACAAAGAAACTCTATTCGATGATCCATTAGTATAAGTCTATTTAGACCCTTCGATTACGGAAGATAAAGAATAATATCTACAATTATATATTATGTGAGTCATGTTAGGTAATAATTAATCTGAAATTTCCCGCCGACGACTCAAAAATAACTCGTCAAAGGAGCACTTTAGCTGATTTCGGCTTCTAGTGTAGTCAATTGGCAAACAAAATACTCACTCAGTGCAGTGAATTCACAAAGTGGTGGTTATTTTCGTGTGTTTTCTTAATTTTATTACAGTGGAAATTGTGAAGTAGAAAAGTTAATCGTAATCAAGAAAAAAAGACAGTCTCACCAGAGATTGTATGAACATTAAGTACGAAAATTACTTAATCACTGTTTTATGAAAATGAAATATAATATATATGATTAATGTCTGACTAAATTCCCATCAGTGTCCCACTAAGCCGTTTCTGGGCTTAAGCCGAGAGATAGATTAATCAGAAACTGATGGAAATGTAATCTCATCATTATTTTGATTATTATTACGTTAAGTCGTCTCTCGGCTTAATTCGTAAGTGTGTTTAGGGCATAAAAGATTAACTAAATTCTCTGTAGCATTGCTTGACCGTAATTTTATAGAAAAGACAGAAATATTAGGAGGTGAACGGGTTTTCCACTCACAGTTCACTTTGGCTATCCATCAGCTAATTATCGAGACTGATCGACGCCAATTAACCTTTTAAGGACGAGAGGATCAAAAATGTGAGCCGGAAAAAATATTTTTTCTGACTTTTTAGTGCAAGATACAACTTTAGACGGCCGTAGGAAAAATTTCATTTTTGGGTCACCAGTGACCCAATCGGCCTTAAAGGGTTAACCAATCAGCCATTCATGGTTCACTTATTAACCCTTTCAGAAGTAAAATAGCTATCTTATAGAACTAAGCCATTGACAAGACTTTTAATGCACCTTTAAAAAGCTCATCATGAGAATGTTATGATGAAATTCCTGTAGAAGCTCTTAACTCTTTCGCGTCCATAGGGTAATGTCATGACTCGGGGAAAAAAGTTTTTTTTGGGTATTTACATTAATTGAAATCTATCTGTTCGTGCACGACATCATAATAGAAGGATGTAAGATTCTTGGCTCATTTTCTCAAGACTCCAGTTAGATTTCAATTAATGTAAATAGCCAAAAAGAAACTGTTTTCCCCGGGTCATATATGACCCTATGGACGCGAAAGAGTTAAATCCCTTAAGGTGCGTCATTTTATTTTTAGTATTTTCAATGGTCGATTAAAATTGTTAAACGCAGATTATAAGGATTTTGGTTCTACAACGCTCTAAGTATACGTTTCCATAAGATTATAGAGAAAAAATGATCTTTGGGTTCTTTAAGCACTGCTAAATAGTGAAATATTGAAAGATAATTGTGCACGAATACCCTCCCCGTCAAAAAAATTGCAAATGTAAATTTTGAAATAAACGAAAATCGACAAATTAATTTAAGTATTAAAAAATCATAAAAAGGTAGAAAAATTATCCATAAAAGAGCATAAGGCAGTAGTGGGATAAAAATTATAAAGTGGAATTGACTATTTTATTGCGAGTACACGTACGACAATTTTGTGATAATACGACAAAGAAACACGTCAAATGCACCGTTCAAAACAATATTTTTGACGCGACTTTTTTCTTAAAGAAAAAGAGTATTATTTGAGTCTTTTTAATATACTGGTTAGGAGAGTAATTCTTTGAACCATATTATTAACAAATCTATAATAACGCACTCAATTTTTAGCAATTTTGTTGACTACACTCTGACGTCAAAAGGCCCAAAATTGTAAGAATCCAATTTAGAGTGCTTTTATGACGATTCTTTTTCCAGAAACGAGTCATAATTGAGTCAGAATTAAAGTTAGACACTTGATTAATATTAAACGCAAATTATCGTTAAATGTTTACAAAGATTTTGCAGAAAAAAATTATTTCGACTGAAGTAGCGCATTGAAAAATGTTAATATTTCTATCATTTGTTGTACCTACAATAAAGTGAGTAAGGGAAAACGCTTTTTCTTCAAACGACAAAAGCTTCAAACAATTCATTTTAATTAATTAATATTAATAGCTAGTCAAATGCCTCAAATTTTCTAAAAATAACCATGGATTACATCCATTAAGAACATAAAAAAATGAGTTGTCCGATGCTTGAATCGTCCGAAAGTAATGCGCTTTCCCCTAATTAAAAAGAACAAAACGAACTGTTCAAACTAGCTAAAATTCTTTCGATAAAATACTAGCGTAAAATTGTTTACGATTTATACTCTACTAATAAAGTATATACGTGAATATTAAGTAATTCACGGGTAAAAATGAATGAACTTCTTGAACCAAAAAGTAGAATAAAATTATTCCAGTTCGAGAAATTATTTTGTCAGCCATGGGTGTCTAAAATTAAGTCATGATGACTCATGGTCATTATAACAATTCTAAAGTGTTCCCCGGTTTATGCAAAATATCGGGAAATTAATCATTAATAACTCACCGTTTCTGGTCCGACGACGTTGCTGGGTGGCTGAACGACCCGACTCGATCGTCGCAATTCAGGGCCAGGACTCTTCCGGGAGAGTCTTTTTCGCATTGGAGGAGTTGGTGGGACATATCCAGACGCTCCACCTTTCGCTCCACCTCGTACGATTCCCCTACCCAGGGGTTTCGCCGAAGATTCCTGTGTCAAAAATATGGCCAAGAATGGCTCTCATGAAATGAACTTTGCCAAATTTGGGCCAAAATCACAAACTCACTCGAACATCGCGGCTTGAGAGGATCTCCTTGGGTTCAGATCGCCTTGTTTTATCCACAAGATCAGCCACTGGGGCACCAACAGATGCAGATGGGATGACCTTCTTGGTGGCATCTGTTGTCGTTGCGGATGCAGTGTCCGTTTTCACCTTCTTCACATATTTGTTGTATAAAAATTTGCACAGCCACAACACAAAGAGGGCAATAACTGCCCATGCAAATATTAACATAGCCAGTGTATCCATTGTCAGATCGCCAACACCTTCAAAGCTGCAGATATAATCATCGATCTGATCCGCAAGATCGGCCATTATTCACGCAAATCATTTTTATACACATTCACTGGATACTCCATTGATTCTCATCACAAATTGCACTCTTTGGCAGGAATCACTATTTTCGTTACACAAAAGTTTAGATGAGATAGAAGCGGAGATTCTAAGAAAGTAAAACACTTTTAGCAGGTCTTTCTTCAGATTTCACCATTTCAATATTTCCTAGTGCACAAAATTTCTATCATCGAAAGTATTTTGAAAATCAAACCAAAATGAATTTTCTATTATAAATATATTTTAACCCTTCAAAGCTGAATTAATCTGATGCAAAAAGACGGATAAGCAACATAAGTGCTCTGTTTTAGCTGAATATTGGCAATATTCGCAAAATATTCCCAAAATTTGTCGGGTATTTACATCACAATAAAATATTATTTGCCGTTTTATCATTATTTTCATTGCAAATCTACGAAATTACACTGAGAAAAATCCGAAAAAGTTAAATAACATTTCGGAAATGTTAATTATACCCTGCAGCATTGATCCTAAAACGGTGTAAATATTGATTTTACCCTTAAAAGGTGTAAAAATAACACTAAAAATGTTGATATATTTTTACACCCAAAAAGTGTTAAAGTTATGACGAAAAAAAGTTAATCGCAGCCTCTTTTTTTCTCAGTGTATGTAATTTTTGTGTACTGCTACACATTTACTTATGCAGAGTCTGTCTACAGATTTAATATTCAATTTCTGTGATTTTAAACGAAAAGGGTAATAATCGTCTACCAGAATATTAACGTAATTATGTATATATATTTTATGCAATATAAACACAATATACAAGATATACACAATTGTATGCATTTTCATCATAAATTGACATATTTGTATAATTTTTGTGTATTGCTACACATTTATGTAATATCTACACATTCAATCTTAAATTAATGTATTTTTTCCAAAATATGTGTAATAATTGTGTAAAAATATTACACAATTATGTACATTTATTTTCTACAATATATACACAATATAAAAAATTACACAATTGTATATATTTTGTACATAATTGTGTATATCGATTACGAAAGTTCCCCAGTTTCGCTAGGGATCTCCAAATTACTAAGGGTTGTTAACATTTCGATAAGTTTTCGAGTTTTCTTTAAGATATTCCGAATTTCCCGGAATTCCCGATAGTTCCGGAGGCTGTCCTTGATGATACGAGGCACGACGTACCCCTAATCACTTCTCTAATTCTTGAACATTTACCGGATTAGCAAAAGTTCGTGAGAGTTAGTTCTCAAAAATTCTCCAGACTCGCAATGACTCTCGAATATTTTTCGGGTTTATAAATGAATTGTTCGGCCTCCCTACGAGTTGGCTGGACTCGCAAGATGTTATCCGTATTCACTGCGAACGGTTATGACATTTATTCCAAATTACACATTTTAAGATTACACGTTTTTCTGAAACTTGTGTAAGTTTACAATAATAATCGTGATTAAAAATAAACCAATGATTATCCTTGTAATTTTATTTACTCTGTACCATATTTAAATTTAAATCTTATAATTGAAGTAAATATTAAAGAAATTTTCCTTCAATTTTCCATTTTGCCATTATTTCTAAGCTAATCCACAGGTCCTTATTTAGGACTTCATTTACAGGTCCTTACAAATTTATTCATTATTCAGCAGTCTATAAAATTTGTTATAATACTTCACTGAGAAAAAAAAGAGGGTGCGATTAACTTTTTTTCCTCATAACTTTAACACTTTTCGGGTGTAAAAATATATCAACATTTTCAATGTTAATTCTACACCTTTTGAGGGAAAAATCAACATGAAAAAAGTGTAACTTTAACCCGTAATATACCTAAAAAGGGTAATATTTACATCGATTTTCGATCAATATTGCAGGGTAAAATTAATATTTCCGGAATGTTATTTTAACTCTATCGGATTTCTCTCAGTGTTTTGAAGGGTTAAAACAATTATTTTTATTTATTTATTATTTTTTATTTAAAAAAAACCTTTAAATAAAATAGGAAAATTGTATAAGTGTAGCGTCTCCCATTGAAGAGTGCAATAGGGAAAATAAAGAAATTACAGCTGTTTTCCAGTTACATTTTCTTAATAACCTCTTAGTATTTCTGTTCTGAAACATTAAAATCCAATATTTCTAGCGCAATTAAAAATTGTCGTAATTGTTAGTTAACTCATGAAATCCCATGAATCACAGCCCATTTAATCTCATATCATTGATAGGAGAAGAATGTGTAAAATATCTAAGAATATATACTTTATGACTTGTGTCATTCTGTGAGACCAATAAAAATGTGTTTAATCAATTTGAGCGATACTATCGCTTTTAGAATATTGCTTGAGACCCTGATTAAATTGGATCCACAGATAGTGTTAATACCCATCTTAATCACATAATAATCGATTTTCCGGCTTCCCCAATTAATTACATCCAGCCATCACGTTATGAGACACTTCCCCATCGACTAGCATATCAAATAGTGATTTCACATTCAATTATTCTTATCACATCACCCACATTGTGCACGATAGCACAAGGAATGTTTATTGGTTAAAACAAAAAAAAATTGTGTCTATAAGAGATAGTGCAAGAAAATAAACGCAATTTTCCTCGATTTTCTATTACGGGCAATTTAATCCAATCCTCTATTTATTCACATTGACATAACTCGCGTGTTATTTTTGATATAGGTACTTAATTTGTCGTCTTTCCCACTAAGAAAAACATTCACCTTAAGCTTCTATCCACGATCCACCTCAATTTATTGTGACTTTTTTTCGCACATAAACTCTTCAACAGTGATAATTGTCGGTAATTCTTTCTTCGCCTGCAGTGCCCCAATTTCATTTTTTTTTTCACCCTAAAGACCATGCAAGTCTTTTCTTTTCAGCTCTATTTCTGTGACTTCTTCACACTTCAATGTCAATGAGGTGTGATAATTTAATACATGGTGAAGAGACAGGAAAAAGAAAAAAATCATAATAAACAAGGGGTATTCTCTGGTGTTTGCCAGTGAAAAAGGTGTTTACTATCTATTGGTCTTGATGAAAAAAAATAAGATCGAAAGCTCTGAGTACGATCAAGTGTTTTCCTTTTTCCTGGAAAATATTGGAGGATATATTTCCTATTCAGAAAATGACGTCAATTTTATTATTAACGATTTTATATGTTAGTCAGATATGGTACTAAACACCCTTCTTGACTGTTGACTAAGCTTTTTCCGTGTGAGCATAACATCCTTCCAGGAGGATGAGATCGATACTAAGACGGCAATGACCGCATGCAAACATGACAATAAATTTATAATTTACAATTTCATTAATCAGAATGAGAGAGATTTGTTTGTTTTATATTTTAAATATATCGCTTGATATTTTAATTTCATTAAATCCTGTCATTTTCATTTTATTATTACTTTTGAATTGAACATCTTCAGATAATGTTCTATTTAGTGAAATATCTGCGATTTTCTCTCCCGAAGTATTTGCTTAAATGTTAATCTCTTAAAATGATTAAATTGAAGAAACTTTTAAAGTATCTCTGCCTGAAACCTTTACTTTAGCTGTCCTTTTGGTCAATGATATTCAGTTGGAATTATCTCTTTGATATCGGCAAGTTCGCTTGCCATTGACATGGCCCGTTTTTGGGCAAGACATCCCTAATTTTTATGCCTCGACTAAGCTGAGTTTCTGATCAATTTGTGAGTTGTCTTCATACAGCTCCATATAGAAAAAAAACACTTCGCCGGGGGCTAGCTCGACACGATTAATAAATAATAATCTCTGCTGATCCTTATATTACCCATAACAGGCTCTATTTTTTCTTGGTTTTATTTTTTAAATTTAAATAATCCCTAGGCGAAGATTTCATTTGCATTGACCGGTTGCACATCATTTAAATGTTTTTGTTAAGGTCCGATGTCCGATGTTAAATTTATTGTAAGGATTTTAAAGGGATGAAAAGCTTGGCAGGAGCGCGATGAAGAAAATCAAGCTTGGTCGTTCGGCTTAATTAACGGTTTTCAGGGCCATATTCATTTTCCTTATTTGCGTCAAGGTTTATGAGTATTGAATAATGACCAAAAAAACGTAACCGTTCGTGAGTAGCTGAAAGTTAAGGAGCTACTTCTTCATGTTAAGAGGTCAGAATTTCGATGTTCAGAAAACCTATGTTAAATAATATTAAGGGAACTCTATCTTACGCCCTCGAAACACGACTTAAGCCGAGAGACGAGGTTCAAAGTAATGATTTGACAAAATTACCATCAGTTTCCCATTAATTAAATCTTTTCTCGGCTTAATCCAAGAGGCAGACTAGTCAGAAACTGATCATTATTTTGATTTCAGTTGCGTTAAGACGTCTCTTGGATTAAGTCGTAAGTGTGTCTTGGGCATTATACGGACTTCAAACCTAAGGTTTAGCTATATGGCTTAACTAATCTAATTTTTTATCAATCACGATTTTTTGGAAAAATATAACTTACGATTGGATTATTAAAGATAAATGACCTATTAGGATCTCAAAAAGCGTTAAAATAGCTCGCTATTGAATATGTTGCGACATTCGCGAACTGGGTTAAACTTATAGTCTGAAGACCGCTTTAGGGTGGACCTATATCAAGATGTCTGAATCAAATTCAGAATCTTCCCTGGGAAAGACTTAGAATCGAATACGAAAACCTTCCTGTAGAGGAATTCTGTACCAGCATGACAATGTCATATGACAAATTTAATTTTTTTATGTGATAAATTCGGAAGAACTAATTAAAAATCCGACTCATATCAGTTACTGAGAACTTCATAGACCTGCTTATAATGACCATTCGGTGCTCACTTTAATTATGTCTCACTCCAGAATTTAGCATGAAAATTTATCATATGACATTGTCATACAGTTACAGAATTCCTCTACTGGTCCAAGAAGATTTATTACCGTGGATTTCCGAAGGATCGACAACATGGATTACTAACCTAATGCCGGCTTCAGACAGGAGGTTTGGCCTAGCTCTCTAAGGTCTCAAACATCTAACAAGTAATTTTATTGATTTTTCAAAATCTAAAGAATCATTGCCCTTATAATCCAATTTTCTAAAAAAAATCGTGCATGATTAGGAATTAGAGGAGCTAAGGGCAGAATCACATTGACAGTAAAATGCTCACCGTCACCGTCAAATCCCTCACCGTATTTCGTTGATTTACGTATTTTCATTGTAATTTTTACGCAAATTCTCAATTAACGTGTTACATTATCTCATACTCGGTGGCAATAGGTGAAAATAATATAAGAAAATTGAAGAAATAAAACGAAAATGCGATAAACGGTGAGCAAAAAAAAACTGTCTGAAAAACTGTAGCAAAAAAATCCTACAGTTTTTTTTTGCTTACCGTTTATCGCATTTTCGCTTTATTTATTCAATTTTCTTATACTATTTTCACCTAGTGCCACCGAGTATGAGACAAGGTAATATCGTAATGGAAAATTTGCGTAAGAATTGCAATGAAAATGCGTAAATCAATGAAATACGGTGAGGGCTTTGACGGTGACGGTGAGCATTTTACTGTCAATGTGATTCTGCCCTAAATCAGATGGCTGTCTTAGGTCTGAAGCCGGTATAAGTGTTCTAAACTTTTGACCCCAGCCCGATGCGGATAAATGGCTAAAATTATTCAATTAAAGAATGCATAGAAGAGTCTTAAATGTTTATTGTTGATATATCGATAAGATCCGATTATGATTTTTAACGAGTCAGTTAGAAACAGTTGTGATTAGAAAAATTCAAAAAAGAATGCAGTATGAGAGAAACTGAGAATTTGAACAACTTGATTCATCCAAACAATTTAAGCAAATAATGTTCAACCAATATGAAGAACGGGAAGACTTTCAAGCTTTGTACATACTCTGGCTTAGAATACTTCATATTTTTCCCATATTCCTTTAATGAACCTGACCTATCCATGGTCACACATTTCATGAAAAATGGGTCAGATTCATTAAAGAAATATGGAAAAAAATATGAAGTGTTCGAAGCGTGAAAGGCTTCCCCTACATCCTGTGAAATTTAGACATGCTCACTTCAAATGAAGTTCAAGCACTTCGCGAAGTCACTTTATCATCCCTTTCAATGTACTTATAAGTACTAATGAATGTAGAATAGTTAATTCATAAACATAATACCATTGTAGGTTCAATACAATGTACAACATTGAAATCTACATCACAAGAAGGTGCACAATAATAAATTCTTCCTCTATCTCTTAATTGAATTTGAAATAGATCTTTGAGCGTTCAGAATGATTTGTAAGGGCTCCGAGTGAGTGTTGGAGACAGGACAATAAAATCATAAACTTGTTGCATGAATGCTGTCAATAATGAAAGTATTAATTGAAATCCTCTGGCAAGATGATAGGGAAAAAAGAAGCACTGAGGAATCTCATGTGTGTTGCACGAATGAATGGGCCAACTTGAAGAGATGAAGTGGCTAAAAATATCTTTGCAAAATCTATAGGCGGGAAAATGGGTGAAATTTACACAAATTGGTCGCTCAAGTGTTAAAAATAGCCAAAAAACCATCTGAAACACCAAATTTCCCCCATTTTCTCCTTCAGATTCGCCGTATGGTGTCTCCTATGGATGTCTCATTTTGCAATTTTCGCAGACAACATCAGAATTATCAACAGAATTGAAAATTTAAGATTGTGTGTGAGAGGAAAAATCTACATAGAGAATGAAAGTGCTTAGAATTTTTCAATCTCTCCTGGCAACTTGTTAAGAAGGGAAATTCTTCAAGCAATTTAAAATTTCTGTAGTTTTTAGTGTCGCACGAGTTGTATTGAGATTTTGGCAGACCAATATGACGCCTTTGATGGGGTTTCCTTGAGGTCAGTTGTGCATTTTCATATTTCATCTCTTAGTTTTTTTTCATTTTCAATTTAAAAAAAAAAGTCAAGAAAGAATAAGTTCTACTCTACGCTTTTTTTTGCACAATGATCAGTACTTTTCTGTGTCGGGAGATTTCCCGCAAAGATAGTATGTTGATTGGAAAATTGATGAGGAGATGGTGAAAATTAAGAAATCATGAATCTCATTGTGCACTCCTAAAATACTATTGTATTATTATGCAATAATTGTAATTTCTTTGTACAAAAGTTGCATAAATAACACTTCGCGTTAGCCATAAAGCAATGCAATATGTTTTTCACTAAAATTATATTTAGAATATACTTCCAAGTCTATCACATTTGATGTTGATTAATGACAAAATGCTAGATATGGAATAATTTCCCAAAATAATCAACTCTCTGATCTGAAATGCCAATGAGTGAATTTCCAAATAGAACATTTTCTCTATAGCAACAAAATTCTAATGTATCTCTCTGGCTCAGCATTATTCCATTGAGTAACTTTTAATGCGGGAATAGAGGGAAGTTAGAAGAATAAATAATATTTCCTTACGTAACTGCCTCATTTGTTATTTTGGGCCATAAATGAGCAAAAAACTGCTAGTTTGGACATTGAGATAGCATCAATGAACTTCCACTGAAATCATCGTTATACATAGTCATAACATTGAATGCTTCTTTTATTCCCTGTGGAGCTTCGTTTACTTTTTTTTGCTTCTCATGAAAAAAAATTTACTCTTCCATAAAGTGCTTTTACATCGGAATTACTCTTTATACAAAGAAAATTGTCTGGGACAATTGAAATGAAGTTGAAAAGAAAACGGGTCTTGAGTTAAAATAATTCCCTGGTCATTTGAACGTATGGAACGTATATAGAGGAAAAGACTTGTATTATGTTAGTCTTTTTTCTTCCCTCAATATCCAAATAGGAAAAACAAGAATCTCACACAACGAAACCTTTTTACCTAATTAAATAAAAGTCAATGTAATAGCAATTTACCCACACGCGAATTCATATAGAAGTTTGCCCTTTTGCTTTTATGTTTATATATTATCATCCTTTGTGCTTTCCGTTTTTGGTCACTATTAAGGATAAGGGGAAGTAAGGAAAAATCAATATTAAACACAACTTGCGAAGAAAAATTTTCCCACACTCTATGCAGTGTCAGGGAGAGAAAAAATCAGAATTTCGTAAATAACAATCAATAATCCAGACTGAATCTGATAGTTGATATTCACTTTTCAATAATGACCAGTGTACACTTGAGAAATTTACGTCTATATTTTTTCTTTATTGAAGAAATTTAACAATTAGGGGAGACCGGGGTAGAATTAGCCAGATGTATTAGCTAGTGGATTTTCTCGTTTCCCTTAAAATGTACATTGAGCAAAGCATTTTTTTAATAAAAATCAGAACACATCAATATATTCCTTGAAATATTTATATAAGTCCGGTAATTCTACAATTTCGAAGCATTTTTATGAAATTGGTATAAAATTGTAATTTTGATGTTATAGTTTTTGGCCCAGTATATTTGATTTTTTGAGGTTTTAGTCAAGATATTATAGTTTTAACTTATTTTTGGTTTAATAAAATTAATAAAATAATATTGTTCACTTGGATAATAATTATCTACTTTTTTATATAAGATGATAAACACTGAAACTGCCATCGGGGCAGATATAGACACTCTTCCGTGGCGGGCTAAAACTATCAATAATTTTTCACTAATACGTGGAAAATTGTTAGATGAAGGAGTAGGGGCAAGTGGAGCACCTTTGATATTGCGATTTTTCACCTATTTCTAAACAAAATTGAACCTTATCGTGATATAATTTAGCTTCTCAATCTGTTTGTCAAGCTAAAGTATACCACGATAAGGCTCAATTTTGTTTAGAAATAAGTGAAAAATTGTAATTTCAAAGGTACCCCACTTTCAAAGGTGCCCAACTTCCCCCTACTATTGATATTCCAGCAATAGGAGGAAGTAGGGCACCTTTGAAATTAAGATTTTCACCTATTTTTTTTAAATAAAATTGAGCTTTATCGTGATATAATTTAGCTGTACAAACAGATTGAGAAGCTACACTGATAAAAATGAAAGAGTCACCGATAATCCTTTGAAAGGGTCACTGTTTCGACACCTATTTAACTCAGACATAAACGAATAAAAAGAATGAAAAGTCATCTGTGGCGTTCGCTCAGATGAGAGAAATATGTTAGGAGTAATAAATTTACAATAGGGGAAATGCTTCTAATTTTGTCCAGTTTCTTATTTTGGACACTTTGAGGATAACATTGGACACTAAAAATAAATTGATTAAAATGATGGATTTTTATTCCAATATTTGATGAATAATGAATTCTATCTAAATATTTGTTCTTTTTGGAATATTTTAACACTAAATACGTTAAAATTTGAATATGATTTGAGTTGAAATTGCTTTGTTGAAAATTCAGTGTGAGCAATTGCTTACGAGAAATATGACAGAACTTCGTGGCTTACTTCAGTCTTATTTAGTTTTGGTGAAGTACTAACAAAGTTTGTTCGCTGTTTTTGAGTGATATTATTGAATATTCATTGAATATTGTGTTGATTCACGTTACTGATGATTTGTACATTTGACCTGAAGTGAGATTTGCCTCGTGAATTATATTTTTCGTGTGAAAAATGGGAAATTTTTTAAGACATTCACCAGTGAGGTGATGATTCTTATTTTGGACAGGTGTTTTTCTCACGAAATTTCGTGAAGTTTTAGCTTTTGTGATGACTAGGTTGGACAAATGCCTGGAGAAATGAAGGAGCATCATCTCTACGAAAGAGATGCAGTGAGAAATGCCTTGAAAGGCTCCCGGAAAGGGCAGGGAATGAGCGAATCCGCACGTACTTGGAGTACCGAAGTCAACTCACTTTAATGAATGATATGGAAAGTTTCTGGGCGTCTTGTGACATTCCACGTTTCCCTTACATGACCAGGAAGAGGACTTGGTAAGATTGGTTCATAAAATGGAGAACAATGGGCATCCTGTTGAGGCGGATTATCTGTCCAAATTTACAGACAAGTTGTAAAAATTAATAACCAAGTTGTCCAAAATAAGAGTCAAATTCACCTCTACATATCAATTCATTTTTAAACGTATTAAAACTAATTTTAGTAAAAATGAGATGATAAATAGCTTGCCAAGTTTCTAAACAATCCTTCTGAAAAGAGAGTAACAAGAAAAGTCAATTAGTATTGAAAATATGGCACTTCAAACTTAGGATATCGATGCTTATATGCAGACTGTCCAAAATTATAAGCACTTCCCCTAAAACATAATCTATCGTGATAAACGTGCATACAAAATTTCAAAAGATTCAACTAAACCTTTCAAAGGATCAAATATGATCCATTTTTGTTGAAAAGGGTCAATTTGACCCTTTTATTTTTTACCAGTGTAAATTACACTATGATATGGCTCAGTTCAAGTTTGTTTGCAAGTTCAGTTTGCATCAATTTAGCAAATACGAAAATTGTATAGAAAAGTCGGCTAAAGCCTTTTCCTTAAGGTTTTAGTGACATATTTAGTATCAGTGGGCTTCAGTGTATCAAGCGAAACAATATTGGGTATCCCCAGTTTAAAATTTCGTCTGGAAAACTGATGGCAATTAGTACCCCAAAAATAGCTATATCTACCCAGGCCGGGGCACGTGTAGCCAATGTGTCATATTTTTTTCATTATTCTCTCTAGAAAAAATCAAGGATTTGAGAGCTTTGAGCTACACGGTTTTATACAGCCAATGTCCCTAATATCTAGTGCTATGAAATATAAAAACATTAAACAAACCTTTTCATTTTTCACAAATTATGCGCGAAGAAAAAACTTTATTTTCTGGCTTTACCCCAGTCTCCCCTACTATGGGGGAAAGTATGGTACCTGCGGACGACTCAAGCTTCGGACAACTCACTTATGTTTTAAATACAAGGAGTCCCTGGATCATCTCCTCTATGCAGATGATTTGGTTCTTTTTGGATCTTCCGAAGAAGAGCTTCAGCGCACACTTGACCGATTTGTAAATGTTTGTGCCGAAACAGGTATGAAGGTGAACGTGGGTAAGTCGGAAGTAATGGTGATTTCCCGACAATCTGTGGAATGCACTCTACATGTTAGTGGAGACTCATTGACACAGGTGGAGAAGTTCAAGTATCTCGGGGTGTTATTCACGAGTGATGGTAGGATGGAGGCAGAACTCTCGTCGCGAATCGGTCAGGCTTCTGCAGTAATGAGGGAGCTTGGCAGAAGCGTGCTGAGGAAGGTCGAGCTTAGTCGATCGGCTAAATTATCGGTCTTTAAAGCTGTGTTCATTCCTATTCTCACCTATGGTCATGAGATTTAGGTAATGACCGAAAGGGTAAGATCGCGAGTACAAGCTGCCGAGATGAGGTACCTTCGAGCGGTTAAGGGAATCACTCGTAGAGATCGAGTGAGGAATGTGGCCGTTCGTGAGGAACTAAGAGTCGAGGAGCTGCTTCTTCGGGTTGAGAGATCACAACTTCGATGGTATGGACATGTTCAACGCATGAATGAAGAAAGATTCCCCAGAAAAGCTATGCAAGCCATTGTGAGGAGACCTCGGCCTCGAGGCAGACCTAGGACAAGGTGGCTGAATCAAATTCAGAATCTTGCCTTGGAACGCCTCGGGATCGAACCCGAACATCTTCCTGAAGTGGCGGAGGATCGACAAGCGTGGGCTGCTAATTTGGATGTCATGGGCCCGCGACCCCAATAGGGATAAGCGGTTGAAAATGAATGAATGAATGGAGTCCCTGGATTATGCATCAAATGAAATCACACAACGACAATTATGCAACTTTGCCTACCATTGGGAGATAGTGTCAAACCATTTTTGAAAATCCCCTGAATGTATGCATAAATTTTTCAGATGGTCAATTTGAAATGCATTTCTTATGATCAGTTGGCACATAAAATAACCCGAGAAATTGGTACTCAATATTTTGCAGAAATTACGGCTTTTTGTAACTTCAAGAAATCTCTTCCGAGTATGCAAATTCTCTGAATGCATAGTTTCATTTCGCACGGTTTTTTTCGGTTCCGAAAAAGTCATAATTCCAGAAACTCCTGTATGCCGGGACCTACTGTATGTTTATTAATGAATCTGACCCACAGCAATATGTGTTTTATTTTTTTGAATTTATTTATGTCTTATGAAACATATTTCCTAATTTTCGAAAATATGGAAAACGTAGAAAACAATTGAGTTCTCGAAGCATGAATCGTCCGAAGGCATCAGACTTCTTCACACATGCAAATCTACCCCAGTCTCCCTTACAAGAGTTTAAACGATTTGCAGATTTTTTTTCCACTTCTTCAATCTTTTTTTTCATTTTTACTGATTTCAAAAAATAAATCGATTAATAAATCAGCTCAACGTCTAAATTTCCGTAGAATACAATAAAATTTTGACAAAAATCAATAATCTATTTCTAACCGGTTAAAACTAGTTCAAATATATGGGAAACTGGGGCACCACCAAACACTGCGATTTTTTAATCGGATATTCGACTTCAGAGGATAAGACCTATAGGAATTTATAGGCACTATAGGGATGCTTGTCCACTGAAGGAATGGTCGAGATAGTCCAAGTAGTTTAGAAATAAAAATTACTGTTAGGTGGTGCCTCAGTTTCCCCTATTTGAGGATTCAAAAAACCTTTCAGATAAATCCAATCTTGCTTCAATTGCTTAAGAAATAAGCTCTCTAGAACAGTTTAACTTTTGACCTTGAGAAAGTACTAAGAGGAAGGATTAGAGGTCAAGTCAATTCAATTTTCCCTTAAGTAAGTTAAGAACTGATAAATTTATATTATTATAGTTTATCATAAATATGTTTAATATTATTATGTAGTTTTTTTCAGTGTACCAACAAAATAATGTTTTATTGAAATATGTAAGTAATTCATTATCACGAAATCATATATTGCCCTTTTCGTAGAACATGGGAAATAAAAAAATACCTGAGACAGGCCAAAACCATTGATCATAACCGAAAATCTTTTGATCAAAGGAATTGTTCGTGAGAACTTATGACCACAATTGCTTACAATTTAACCCAAAAATATTAAAGCAATGTTGAGTAGAGGGATAATTTAAGAATATTTCCAGAATTATCCACATTCATGTTTACACAAAAATAAACACAGCACTTTGGCAATGAGTCTTTCTAGACAGAATACAATGTGTAATGTGCCTTTGTGTAAAATTTATGCTATAAATACACAAAAAGAAGATGTTTGTGTTTTAAATAGAGAAGCACTTTGACCATTTGAATTTAAATTTGACAGGAAAATTTGAAGAAGATTCCTTTTTAACGAAGATTTAACGAAAATGATCATTCGTTCACTTTCAACGTTTTTGTATAAAACAACCACTGATATTTTTTGTGACACTGAAAACACTTTATGTTCTACGAATGTCGATTGTGTCAATTTTTATGAAGCACTAGCATCGAGTACTATTTGAGTTGAGATATAATGTGATTTAGATGATTGGACTGTATCGTTTTTGAACAAATTGCCATCAATATTGAATTAGGGTGACAAGTTTGTGTATTGATTCAGTGTGACATCTCTACTGGATTTTTTTCTTCTAGCACCCCTCATCCCCTTTTCTGTAGTCCTACATGACCCCTAACCCCAATCTCAGATCAATAACCTACAGCTCGACACACGCAAACACTTCCCTTTCCTTTTTGGATAATTTTTGTTCAACCCAGAAAAATTACCTAAACGTGGTATAAATATATCTGAGAACTGAGAAACACGAAAACCTCCGTATTTATCGCAAGTCACCGGTGAATTGTGTAAAAAATAATTTTTTTATGGTAATTATGTTGGGAAATGGTAGAAAAAAATAGTGAGAATACTTTCACTCTCTGTTAGCAAAATCGTGCTAAAGAGTGACAAAATTAATTCGCTGAGGCTTTCTTATCAATATTCTTAGTTTTTCAGACAATTTGTGCTTTATATAATTTAAAAAAAAAAGAAAAGAGAAAAAAAGAAAAAGGTCATATGAATTTTATAGGATTTTTTGTGGGGTTTCTGAGAAGGGAATTGTGTGAAAAAAACTAGCGAATACGAGACAGTAAAAAACGAATTAAAAATCTTCGTGAAGATTATTCAACGTAATATTTATTTTTAGATCTCTTCACGTTTTTTTTTCTTCAACAACTCTTCTAAACTTTTTTATGTATGTAAAATGTGCCAAATTAGTGGAATGAAGCAGCTGCTTATTCCCTAACTCTATAGAATTACCATGAGAAGTACACACAATTGATTTTTCCCTTTCCATTGGAATTGCAAATTGTAAAGAAAAAAAAGTATTAAGTAAATATTTATGTTTCGTGGCGCAAAAATAGTTTGCATTCCGCACAAAATATAAGATCGAAAAGATATTTTTGCACTTCAGTTAATCCACCTTTTCTCCCATTTTTGTCTGTCTTTGCTTAATTTTTCCTCGATTTTTCCTCTATTGCACTCTCTTGTTAATGGTTTCACCCCCGCAAACACATTAAATTGTGCACAAAAAAAATGTTTGAAAGCTGAGAAGAAAGACTTGCACCAATTACCCGAACGAATACAGAAGAGAATTATAAAGTTGGTAAGAGAAATGAGAGAAAGATTATTCCGAGTCGTAGCCGTATGTTAGCACAATGAAAATTCAATCGAAACTGCCACCGACGTCAGTTTCAGTTCGTTTCGTTCGACAAACTCTTTGGGGCTCTTGCGGCCATGGAGCGGGGATCACACGAAATGTCTTTTTGCACACACACATTCGCGCCCCAATTGCTCAAATATTGCTTTCTTGCGATTCTCCTCAATGAAAATTTCTATGTGTTGGGGATTTTGAGGATGAAAATGAGAGGAGAAATCGCAAAAATTACTTCCAGCAGATGGTTCAATTCGCTCAAGTGTGGAAAAATCGCGCGCGAAGGTTTCCCATCTCTGACTTTTTGGCGCCACACGACGCACGCGCCAAATTATAATTCAATACCACACAATCCACACACGCTTTCCACACGACACTGCCTTACCGTGGAACTGGTACACTTTAAAATTAAGATTTTACAAAAGACAATAGAACAGACAGGTTTTTGATCATAATTCATGCCAAATGATTACCCAACATCGAAAGTAAAACTTACATGTACATTTTTAAAGCTTACGTAGGTGACAAAAAAGTAGTTATAGAATGTTTAACGTCCATAAAAGTTAGTTTAACGTATGGCTTATAGAATGGTACTTTTTAAGGCTTACCTAGAGCCTTATTTGCCTTCTGGGATGCTTTACATGCATTTCTTACGGTTTACATGTTTTTATTACTAGTTTTATAGAATTTGCTTACAAATGCTTTACATGTGTATTTATGTAAGGCATCCTTAAAAGTCATAAAAATGCATCAACAGCTTTCCTATGCCTTACAAGTAAGGCTTACGTTAGTGACAAAAGTGTGGTTATACCGTGTTAAACCTCCATAAGCGATAGTGATTAGTAAGGCTTACTTGCACTAACATATAAAACTTATGTAAGGCATCTTTTCGCTGCTGGGTAATTTAATTCTGTCAACTTTCAATGTCAATTTCAAATTTTGGGCTGATCCCTGGAGTGGGCTATGTGGATGTCAAGAGACGTCCGGCCCCTACAAAAACTTTAAAGAAGAGAAGAAGAAGATCCCTGGAGTACATTGACACCAATCCTCATTTTTCGAGTTGATCTGTAAACCGATCCCTGTGTCTTAATGAACTTAATATTTTTGCTTGCAACTTTTCACTTATCTAAAACGTTTAATTTAATCAACAGTAGTGTTTAGTACCATACCATTTTCTTTTTATAAATTAACTTTGTATAAATTATTTTCTTTTTAAAAATTAACTTTATTTTGTGAGGTATACATATTATACAAAAATTCTGTCAAAAATATGCAGATCTTCTCTGACTGCACCGTTGTTATTCAAAAAACTTTTAATAAAAACGACATGTGGAGTAATGATTTTGAGTGAGGTAAATGGTCCAAAAAGCAAAATAAGGGAAGAGCACCAATGATCGTCTGTGTTCCTCTAACCTAAATATTGCGCTCCGTATTAGAACCTTAAAATTGGATTTTTTTGAAAATTATTCTATTCTAAAATTATTCTGGGGTAAGGGCTCATAATTTTGGACAGTCTTCTTATAAGCATCGATGTTCCAACTTTGAAGTGCGATATTTTCAATACTAATTTACTTTTTATGTTACTCTCTTTTCAGAAGGGTTGTTTAGAAACTTAGCAAGCTATTTATCGTCTTATTTTTACTAAAATTAGTTTTAATACGTTTAAAAATGAATTGATATGTAGAGGTGAATTTGACTCGATTTTTGGAGAATTTGGTTGTTAATTTGGACAACTTGCCTGTATATTTGGAGAGCCAATCCACCTCAATTGGATGCCTATTGTTCTCCATTTCAACAAGCTGTCTTACCAAGTGCTCTTCCTGTTCATGTAAGGGGACCGTAGAATGTCACAAGAATTCAGGCATTTATACAACCTAGATATTACAAAAGTTAAAACTGCACATTTCGAGAAAAAACACCTGTCCAAAATACAGTAGAGTCTCTCAAATCTGAATCTCTCAAATTCGAACGCCGTTTGGATTCAAAATGTCAATTGTGAGGTTATGTTAGAAAGTTCGTATTCTAGGTGAATGAAAATCATATTTATGTGCTTCTTCCTGAATGTTTACATACATTATGGTCGTGTAAAATGAAAAGGAAGTATGTTACCACCAAACCTTGCGAGAAAGTACGAGAATTTGATTCAAAGTACAATTTAATCTCACACAAATTTCGTTAGTTTTGAAAAAATCGTTCGAATTTGAGAGGTGAGAAATGTCAAAAATATCCCCCGAGTGTTCGAATTTAGGAGACTCTACTGTAAGAAATATCAGCTCACTGGTGAATCTCTTAAAAAATTTCCCATTTTTCACACGAAAAACGTAATTCACAAGGCAAATCTCACTTCGGGTCAAATGTACAAATCACCATTAATGTGAATCAACACAATATTCAATGAATATTCAATAATATCAGTCAAAAAAAGCGAAGAAACATTGTTAGTACTTCACCACAGCTAAATAAGACTAAAGTAAACACGAAGTTCTGTCATATTTCTCGTAAGCAATTGCTCACACTGAATTTTCAACAAAGCAATTTCAACTCAAACCATATTCAAAATTTAACGTATTTAGTGTTAAAATCTTCCAAAAAGAACAAATATTAAAATAGAACTCATTATTCATCAAATATTGGAATAAAAATCCATAATTTTAATCAATTTATTTTTAGTATCCAATTTTATCCTCAAAGTGTCCAAATTTAGAAAGTGTCCAAACTATGAGCCCTTACCATATAGGGAATTAGGATCATGTAAATAACTACGGTTGACTTATGGGTGGGTCCTCCACACATTACAAATCGCTATCTTTCACCGTTTAGCATCTAAATCTTCTTGGAAATACAACTCGAAAAATAAGACATTTTTTTGAGACTTGTTCTTCACCTTAACACTTTCCTCTTTTCTTCGGACTCTGAGTACCCTAAAGAAAATATGAATATTATAGGAAAAAGAAATTTGTGGATAATTACAAAAGGATGCCTAATTCTAGAATATTTTTTGCTAAATTTGTTTATGATCAAAAAATCGTGAAAATGTCTTGCTTCGTATTTTGCGGTTTTAGAATATTAAAGGTCGATTTATAGACTTTACGCTTAGTTCTATATCAGAATTTATTGAAGTATCACAAATGGTAAAAGGTATCTACATATTCACTATTGGAATTTATAGTCCTTCGGATATTAGAATCTATTTTCCTGCCTGTCTAATATATAATATCTAATATCCGCTTTGGTAAATTGACATACCCCTATACATATCATAGATTAGTAGAATGTGGCTGCACATAAAAGAGCTGTACTTCAATCTGAAAACTCTGGATAATTCTAAAACAAAAACTTTTCATGATGGTTCTACAGATATTTGAGCTTTTTGTAATACGTTTTCTGTCGATCTGTTGCATCATTGCAACATGGTATCAATTGGTTTATCCGGAATGCCAATTAAATCCTACTAACCGTATTTGTGGACCTTCAGGTCATTACATTTATTTCAATACCAAAGAAAAAGTCTTACCCGAATCTTATATCGTCAGTTGAATCAGCATTTGTCGTAACTTCATTTTTGCGATTTTGAGATACATACATATTTAGAATCGGCGTAATTTTGTTTATTAAACGCACTTCAGAAAAATAAACTTTTACAAGCCCAATAAAAATTATTTTAAACAAAAATTATCATAAGTGCCCTTAACACTTCGTAGAACCTTAACTAAAAGTGTCACGGAAGGACCAAGTGGCAGCCGCTGCCACTTATCGAATTTTACATAATATTTTGATATTTTTAATTACATTTAACATTCGCAGCTTTAGTCAGTTCTTTTCTGGTGTCTGAATCAGAAATTTCACCTCCTTGGGTACTGTATCTGAAGATTTTTAACCATTCGATGTTTTCATCTTTATCAGAATCATGGAGTAAGGGAAAGTGGTCTGTCTTTGAATGCGGCAGCCTTTGAATTTTTAATTTTTCTCTTATTTTTCAAAGGAAAAATTCTACTTTATGAACAATAGTTAATACTATTAACTATTTTCTATTAACTTCGCTTAACAAAATGGATTTTTAGCTTTGGGAAATAAGAGAAAAATTGAAGCATTCTGATTTTGACGCATTTAAAGGTATGTCACTTTTCCCTATATTTAATCTCAATAATTAGCAAAAACACTTTCAAACTGTTCTTTTAGGGCTTTTATACACTAACAATCAAGAAAATTACATCTGCAGAACGTCAAAGTCCCATATAAAATGCCAATGGCAGCAACTGCCACTTGGTCCTTCCGAGTGCAGTTTTTTGTTTTTGCAATATATTTACATTAATATTTAATTTTTATTAAAAATTTTATAACGAAAAAATAGCCAGATAAATTCTGCACGCATTCGATCGGGCCTCCAGACGAAATGATATATTCTTCACTATAAAAAATAACATTGAAAACTAAATTGGCAGCGGCTGCCACTAGGGTCCTTCCAAGTGTTAATTAATAAAAATGTATCAGAATTTGTCGTAAGTTCCATTTCTGGGGAAGTTACGACAAATTTTCATACAAAATTTCCTCTAATCAGCATTTGCCGTAGCTTCTTTTGCTCGTTTGCGTGGCTTGTAATTTTTGTCGCACAAAAATTTATGAAATAAAAGCTTTTATGGACAGGTATAAGAGTTTAATTGATTAATTTTGTCAAATAAAGGCGATTATTATCATTTAAAATAATTTTCTAAAGATTTACTTGTTTTATAAAGATTTTGTCAAGTTAAGTTACAGTTAAAAATAAAGCTGAACTGAAAATAGTCCTTAAAAGGAAGTTACGACAAATGCTGATTTAATTAACAATATAATAACTTTTTCTGTGTAATCTTGAAAAATTCTAATCTTAAAACTTTTAAACTAGTTTATTATGAGATTTATTTTTCGATCGTAAGATTTTTTTTAATGATTTTACTAAAAAGCTCTCTGGAACTTCTTCGAGAATTACTAACAAAGAAAATTACATAATCTGAGTATTGATTTATCCCAATTGATGTATCTTAAAGCATGAAATAAACTTCGAATAGAATTCAATTCAATTTGAAGTTCTTCATGTCTAAAGTTACATAAAGTTCCTGATAAGGGCTACACATAAATGATTAATTCTGTTTAGTTTTGTGTGAGTTGCTTCCTAAATTACTTCGATTATAGGGGAGGTGGGGGTATGTTAAAAAAGCTATTCTTTGCATAATTTTTGAAGAAACTGGTCTCATCCTGAATTTAATTTAGATTCACTTTTTTTTTTCAATGTAATCCCACGTACACTATTTATTTTTTAATATTTCCAGCGAACAATCTTTAAGATTGGTTGTCAATTACATATGGATATTAAAATTAGATATTGATGCAAGTACAAAAGATTTGTACCAATTCGCTGTCCTAGAACGGACATTTATGATGCATGCTTGTCTTTTTTATCACGTAAATTATTAGTTTTTGTGTGAATTTAATTAAAAAAGAAATGATCTTTGAGAGGATTTTCTTGATGCATTTTCTTTGAGACTTTGAGACTGGTATTTAGGGTAAAATGAAGTAATTTGGAACCATTTAAAATTTGGGACATTTGAGATTTTTTCACTGTTTTAGAGATTGAAAAAGAAGAAAATCTGTTCCTTTTCTTCTTAATCGTCTTTTTCTTCTATTTCGTGGTCTTTGTTTTCTCTTTTCTCATCCGAAACAATGAGAAAATATCAAATATCCCAAATTGTAAATGGTTCCAAATTACCCCATTTTACCCACCCTACACGAATTTTAATTATTCAAAATCATTCAAATGGTTGTTTTTGTATTATTTCATTCCAGAAATTTGGCATGAATCATTTTTCTGATTAGTTAATCAGAATTTAAATAATTTAGGGCTACATAAAACACAGAAATACAGCAAAAGCACTATAGAAATCAATAAAAATAAAAATTAGCTAAAAAAGATAAGTTTTTATAAAATTTTCCCATGTTGTCTAGTGACTAGGACACTTTACAATTTCCAGCTGTTACTCCTTGTTCGAGTAACATTACACTGGAAAGTATCTGTCCCAATAAAAGAACGGTGTTTTTACTTTAAATTGTCAAATTTATTCTCTCTATTCAATAGTAAGTTTAGTCATGTGTACACATATCCAAAAAGCAATAAATATTAATAATATGTTTTTTTTTTATTACTTCTTTTTCCATTTAGTGTGTTTAAATATCTCTATTTTTTCAATATTTCGTACGTTTCATTTTTCAATGTATTTTTTCTTTAATATATTTTTGTTTTCAATGCAAATTACACCACCTTGTCAGTTTCTTTTTTTTATATATGCTTTCATGTGAGTGAAATATTTAATAAGATATATCTTTGAAAAAAAAAATCATCGCATTTTTTAATAATAAAAATGTAAAAAAAATGAAGGCAAATTAACTCAAAAACATTGTGTGACAAATGGAAGATTTATGTTGATTTTACTGTGCAAAGTCTTATGTCTTTAACATTTTGTGTGTGAGTGTTATCTTTGCATAAAAAATGTCTATAAAAAAAAACTGAAATACAAAATTCAAAAATGTTCTCATTTAAACATTAAATACTGCAAAATTTCTTTCAATAATAATAAACTGTTGTATTTACAATGGAACTAATATTACATGTTATATTTCTTTTGCATTAAAAATAATTTTGATTAATGAATTCACTTCATTTTTTTTTTTAATTATTTTCTGCACATCGTATTTTTCCTTGTTTTTTTTACTAGTTATATTTTATTTATAGAAAATGCGCGAGACGAGGCCTTTTACATTATTTAGAGATAAGATTTAAATATATTAATTGTCAATTTTTTCAATCCTTTTTATCGGGATGTATTTTTTTTAAAGTGATAATTATTTTATCGGTAGACGGAAGTTAATTGCAAAAATTTTCTTTTCTGGGTGATTTTGTGACTTTTTTTCGGACTTTTGATAGATTTTCTTTTCTCTTTTTTTTTGTCATTTGCTTTTAATATTGCGAAACAGATGAACGATTAATGGTTTACACTACATATACATTTATAGGTTTTTTTTTAATCAAAAAATTCTTTCATAATTGTATAATAGTTTTTGTTTTGTATAAAAATTGTATTCATTTACTTGGGCTTTTTTCTCCATCAACTAATATTTTACACGTATTTTTTTATCTTTTACTTCTTTGTCTATATCAACTGGTTTTCTTTATTTCTTTTTTCTCATTTATCTTCCTTTTTCGTCATATTTTTTTTTCCATACTCCATAAGCAATTACAAATAATCGATATTTATTTATACATTTCGATCATAGGATTAGTTAGTAAATTTTATTTCTCACTTCTCTCTTTTTTTATCATTCTCTCTAGAGATTAAGTATGTAAAGGTAGATTTTTTATATAATAGCTTTTTTATTATTTATATAATTCATTATTATATATCAAATATTACGCACTTAATTTCATCCGTCGAAATATTTTTTTATGGCATATTCTTCATCTTCAGCGTTTTACTTTTCTTTAGTTTCTCCTTTTTCTTTAAATTTTTTTGACTAATAGAATCTGTCGTGAAATTATCTCATGCTAATTTCACTTTCTCACTAAAAACTTGTCATCTTATTTTCTTCCTCAAAATTTTATCAGTTGATATGCAATTAATATTTATACTCACCTCTATTACCATTTTTTTTGTTCTTTCAATCTTCTTTTCTCAACATATTTGTATAAAAATAATTTTACGCAATGCTTTCCTTTTCTTCCTCAAGTCAATATAAATTTATATCATTAAACTTTAAGCAGAGAATCAACTGAAATAGTTCTTATCATCATTTTTCTTCAATTCTTTTACTTTACAGCAATTTGGTGAAATACTCTTTTTTTATTTAATTCTCTCAAAAGAAATATATTTGAACTCTACAATTTCAATATTTGGAAGTATTTCTGACTTTGTTTCACTTCTAATTTTTTTATTTAAATCTCTTCTTTACAGGAAAATAGAATAAGGTTGTTTCACATAAAATGTTGCATATCCTCCAATAAGAAAATTTATTTCAAATGCTCTGTAGAGCAGAATTATATTAGGTAAAAACCATTACACAAATGTAACGAAAATGTGAAAAGATTACACAAACTTCCGATTTACAGGCAGCTCAAAACCTTTAAGTCATGGGAATTCATTAAATTTGAAATGATTATAAAATGGATCAAATACAACATTACTAAATCTGCCCATTCACAGCTGGAGTTTGATCCTCCAAAAAAGTCGTTGATGTTCGAAAATTTAAATTCAATTTCGAATTTTCAAATTAAATTTTCGCACAAAGTAGGGAAATTTATCAAATTATCACACTAAAAAGCTATTAAAATTATAATTCAGTGAATATAAGAGAAATTGTAATGAATTAAGCGATATCGACTTGATTTTCCCCACAATGAAGCAAAACCAGATACATTTTGACACTCAATGCGCTTCGAAATTCGAAAAGGAAATTCTTCGGTCACCATGAGGACGAAACGAGAAGTAAAAATGTCTTCTTTAACTTTCGAAACCGATCTTTGAGTTTTTGAAATGTCAGCAGTGAATGCAGCAAACCAATCTTGGGATTAATAAATTGATGGCGTTACTATACAGAGAAAAAAATATTTTGTAAAAATTTTCGTAAATGTTTGTGAACTCCTATGGGGGAATTACAAAATGCTCGTAACTCGTATAACCCACACACATGTTCGTAAAAGTTTGTACTTTTTTTTACAAATATTGTTCGTAACATGATCATTTGACGAACATTTTTTGTACTTTTACAAACATTTGTTCATAAATGTTCGTAAACACACAAAAAATGTTCGTAAAATTTTGTCATTTGTTCGTAAATGTTTGTTTTCCTGTCGAACATTTACGAACAAATGACAAAATTTCACGAACTTTTTTGTGTGTTTACGAACATTTACGAACAAATGTTTGTAAAAGTACAAAAAATGCTCGTCAAATGATCATGTTACGAACAAATGTTTGTGAAAAAAGTACAAACTTTTATGAACTTGTTTGTGGGTTATACGATTCACGAGCATTTCGTAAGTCCTCCATAGGATTTCACAAATATTTACGAACATTTTTACAAAATATTTTTTTCTGTGTAGACAAATCTATATGATTTTTAGAAAGCTTCTTTTACGATAGCTTTTTTTACGATTGATATGTGTCACAATCTAATTTAATTACCGGCGGTCCCGCGATTATGCATTTCTGGATTAAGCAACTGATCATAAGTTCAAACCGTTAACCGTTTCATTGCTGATAAAATAAAAATGACTGATTTGGAACACCCTAAATATAAGTATGCAAATATTTTTATTCCGTAAATTAGAAAAATATTTTTTATGAACTGTTACCGCCGAGAATTATCAAAAACAATTAACGCTAATAATTTATTCGAATAAATAGCGAAGCGAATAATTTATTCGAGAGAAAACTCCTGGGAGTATGCAACGTTTCTGGATGCATAAAGCTATTTTGCGTGTTTTTCTTCGATTCCGAAAATGTGCATAATCCCGGGACCCCTTGTATTTATTAGTTTATGGTTCAGAAAAATTTTAATAAAGTAACTTATAATATTTTGACTTATTAATCTGATATATTTCGTAATTGTATACACTGAGAAAAAAGGCTAAGATTAACTTTTTTTGTCATAACTTTAACACTTTTCGGGTGTAAAACTATATCAACATTTTTTAATGTTAGTTTTACACCTTTTTAAGGGTAAAATCAACATGAAAAAGGGTAACTTTAATCCGTAATATACCTAAAAAGGGTAATATTTACACCGAAATCGGGATCAATACTGCAGGGTAAAATTAACATTTTCGGAATGATATTTTGACTTTTTCGGATTTCTCTCAGTGTGGGAAAAATATTTTTTGAACTGGTTAGAATTGATAAAAATAAGATTTATTTTCAGGAGTCCGATCAACTCTTGAGCTAATTTTTTTATCAAAAAAACGAGAAATTGGGTTACTGGATAATATTACGGTGTAAATCTTTAACAAAACTTTTTCTCACATTTTAAACGAAAAATCATCCTTTTGACAAAACTTTTTGCGTTTCTGTATACACAGAAAAAAATATTTTGTAAAAATATTCGTAAATGTTTGTGAATTCCTATGGGGGACTTACAAAATGCTCGTAAATCGTATAACCCACAAACAAGTTCGCAAAAGTTTGTACTTTTTTCACAAACATTGTTCGTAAAATGATCATTTGACGAACATTTTTTGTACTTTTACAAACATTTGTTCGTAAATGTTCGTAAACACACAAAAAAATATTCTTAAAATTATATCATTTATTCGCAAATGTTTGTTTTCCTGTCGAACATTTTACGAACATTTACGAACGAACGAATTTTTTTCTGTGTAGAAGCGTTTTCAACAAACTTCTTTTGTCAAAATGACAGGTTTTTTTTTTCAGAGTAGTTGTTCCAAAAAGCAGAAGAGTGATGTCGATCGAAGAAATCGAGTATGAGCATTCATTTTGCAACATTTTTCTTCACCAACTTCATTGATGTTATCACACCAATTTTCTGTCTTTGTAAATAAAGTCCACGTTTGTACTGCACAGTTTTCATTTTAACGATATAATTCATGTGAGCAACACAATCCACTCTACGGAAGTTTGTGGTAGCACTAGCAGTCTTCAAAAAGCCATAAAATTCTTCCGCTTTTGCGTGACCTTATGTAATTTTCCATAGAATTTTCCAAAAATTCTGCTTTCTAATCAATTCTAAGTTATTATTTTGGAGAAAGATCAATTTTGTCCAGTAGAACTCTTTCTGTGAATTTTCTTATTACAGGACGAGACTTATTGTCATTTTAAGCGAAACAACCTAATAGAAAAAAACAGTTTTTTCGGAAGATATTTCCTTTTTTGGTTGTTGCAGTTTTCTTTCTGCTGGTTCAAAATTTTCACAGTGGAATGACTTGCAATGAGATTCCCCATAATAAAGAGGAGAAAAAATAGAGCAATTTTTTTTTCATCTAGCATTTTTCTTTTGTTACTTCTGAAACCGTCTAATTTCATCATCAGAATTCATCAAACTTTTTTGCGGCTTCCTAAAAAAACAAATACGCAAAATAAAATGCACAAAAGAATACTGAAAAGAAATTATTTTTTTTGGGAACGGATATTTACCTCAATCATTTTTCTTCTTCACTGACACTTTTTACTCGATATATGAAATCTGTTATTTATCCAAATAAAATTCTATATCGTGTTTTTTTAATTACTATTTCAATTCTACATATTATTTCCTAAATTGGTTAATTTTTTTTTCGAATGCTGTATGTCTTTGTCTTTACGTTTCTTTCATTTATACTTCATTTTTTAAATCATTGAATGCAAAAATTGTGAGATACTTTATGCTTTTTTTCTTCTTCATCTACACGTTCTATCCTAATTCATTTAGTCAGTTTTTTTTCTCATCTTGCAATTTTCACCAACTTCTTTATAAAATTGTTCTTATTTTTTTTTGTTTCATTTCACTTTCAATACCGATTCACATATTTTCACCATAGAATATTAAATTACATTCAATAGATAATACAGTAATAATGGAGAGGAATAGTTAATTATTGTGACATACCTTTTTTTTTGTTCAATATGTCCGAATTCAGCGCGTCAATAATCCATACTCTCCAAGTATTTCTTTTACCTTCGGTTGAATTCTGATTTAATTACTGCAATAAATAATAAAAATGAGAAATGTCAAACACAAAAATATTAATATAATCTTGCAAACAAACCAAACATTACCTTCTATAATCTCTTGTTTCGCCTTATTTATTTCAATTCTCATTTCGCGAAGAATTTCAGCCTTAATGTTATCGAGTTCCGCTGTGAGAGGAAGTGAGAGTCCGTCGCCATTTACTTGCTACAAATAATTAGATGAAAAATAAAGCAAGAAAATAGATTGAGGACAGTGTTAAATGTCATCACACTTTCATTTGTAAGGTTTAAAGTTAATTGCCATCTCACCTTTAGGATTGTCTCTTCAGAAGCGCTACCGAATCGCTTTCGTTGTGGTCGCGGTGATTCCGGTCCGCCACCCGATGCATTCCCACTCCCAATTCCACCTGATCCCGGTGATGAGGAATTTCCACCTCCGGCTGCATTTCCCAGTTTGTGCGGCAGCGTATTCGATTTCTCCCACGGTCTTCGCGACGAATTGAGATCGTCAGAGTCCGGCTGTGAAAGATCCAAATAGAGATTAAACATTCATTTCTGTCTTTGAATAGAGTATCAGGAGTATCATTTTGTTGGCAAATTGGGCGTGAAATGCTCAATTATTCGTGACACAGTGTCTTCTTTCTAGGACCCGTACCTCTAATAATTTAAAAGACGATTATGAATAATTAGCTATAGTTGATCGTATGATCTTCCTAAGTGAGGCATAAAGTTTTTGATAGTCAAACTACAGTAGACTCTCTCTCAATCGGGCATCTGAGGCAAAATGTCATCCAAATTATCGAGATAGATTTGGACGTTAAAGCCATTGTAAATTCCACAAAAAGCGCTCAATTATAAAGAATCACGATGAAATAGGAAGAACTACAGCAAATTTGAGCAAATTAGCTTCATAAAAGCGTGAAAATTGTCAACAAAATTTTTCGCCCGATTGAAAAAGAACCGATTGAGCGAGAGTCTACTGTACACAGTAAAAAATCGTGTAAAAAAAAATAACGTGTAATTTCCAAATTGCCACTAAAAAAATTGTAAATTTTGATTTTTACCACTATTAAAGTGGTAAATTTTGTGTAAAAAATAATTTGTGTAAAAATTTTCAGCGTGTAACTCAAACATGTAATTTTTACCACTATTCAAGTGGGGCAGTGTCACTTAACACTTGGAAGGACCCTAGTGGCAGCCGCTGCCAATTTAGTTTTCAATTTAATTTATATAGCGGGGCTCTACTGTATGCATTTTCGCTCCTATGATGCCACATAACATGTGGCGCACTTGGAGGAATTCTTCGCGAATCATCGCGGATCGCGGAATTTTTCGCGGATTCGAAATATTCGGCTTTAAAGCTTTTCAGATTTTTTGTGCATTTCTCTTACAATTTTCTACATTTTCAAGTGAAACTTGGCATATCTCAAGCCTAAAGAAAGCCTTAAATGTATGCCAAGTTTGAGGTCTCTATCTATCTATCTCGATTTGCGCGCATTTCGAAGTTGCCTGTAATAAATCTCTGCTACCATAAGCTTATCTGGACTTCAAGTTTGCCCCAATCTGAATCCGCAATGAAAGAATCACACCTACCATAAGGCCAATTAGGCTTATTTCTGGCTTTTTCTATTAGTGTAAATTTCAATCCAAATAGTTTTAAGAAAAACTCAACTTGTTACTTTTTGCCCCATACTCCCCCGCTTCTATTCACAAATTTTAGTATTTTATGTAAAGAGCGTAAAGCAAATCTAGAATTAAGTACCCCAACAATTAAGTAAAGTGTGGAATCGTTTGAATTTCCCCAACACTTGATATGATTTTGATAGTTTCAACTATTGTATACTTTTTGTTTGTCAGTTGTCATTTTTAGTGCACTTCATTAGTTTTATTTTGATACCACTCTCGTTAAAAAATATTGATTTTTGATTGAGATATCTCAAGAAGATGGAGAGAATCCGACAACAGATAGGGTAATTAAGCTAATTCAAAACCTGCTCCAAATGGAAATTTTTCTCTATTCCAAATGGAAACGTCATTGTTTTCATGATAAATACAGTACTTAATTATTATATTTATATATTTTTTATACCACAGTTTCATTATTTAGTTAATTTTGCTCGAAATAAAGCGAAAATCCATTCCTATTCACAATTTTTAATTTGTTAATTTCTCAGAAAAATTAAAAGTGTACCTTTTCACCATCGAATTTTTCATAGATCGACCATGTTTTCCAATGAAAAACACAATGAGGTGGCTGTTGTTTATTCGTTTTGTTTAACATTTATGTCATATTTCTGGGTATTTTTAGTTAAATTAAGTGCTAATCTTTATTGTTAACGGTACGTGAAGTTTTCAAATGAAATTATGACCTATTTCGTAAACGAAAAGGGTTTTTTCTGAAGTGTCTGCAAATGCTTCAATAGGAAACCCCAGAAATATTATTTTTTTTAAGAGATTTTTTTATTGTTTTAGATGGGAAAGGAGAAAAGACCAGGAATAAGAACAAATCCTGCACTCAAGAGCAACTCAACAAGGTTTTGGAAGCCTTTCGTCGCGATGCCACTTACACTGTTTGTCTCCAATTAGAAACTTTCCCTTGTCTCCATTTGGATTAATTTGTTTCCAATAGAAGAATTTTACGCTCGCGTATTTTTCTTGTAGGGGAAAGTACTCTAGGTTGGACCAGAAAAACGAAGTTCAAACATTAACATTTTCTTCTGGGAAAATTGACATTGTATGTTAATTTTCGATGCACCGACAAAGTCTCTAGTTCTTTAAGATTCCACGCCTACATCATTTAGGATTCAAAAGTTCTTAGTTTCTTCTTACAAGAATGTTAAAGATATTGTGTCGATTTGGTCCAACCCATGGTGCAGTTTTTACCTTCGAATGTGGCGGTACATGCCTGTGAATCTTGAATTTTCTCGGAAAATATTGCTGACGATACATTAAACGACCTATTATGAACTAGCTGGAGGTCTAATTCATTCACTGAAACTATCACTGCAGTGAAAAGCGCGAGTAAATAGAATCTTTTTAATTTTTTTGTCAATTACTGCTTTTCTCTTTCCAAAAATTGATAGAAACGCCATTTATCGATATGTCAACCCTAAAATACGACTTTAAAAAGAGAAGGGTGATGCTTCGAGAGTTAGAAGTTAATAAATTGAGGTTATGTAGATTCCGGAAATAAAAGAAAAATGTTGAAAATTGCGTCTCATTATGTGATATTTTACCAATGAAGTGTACTGTCTATTTGTTACTTGTGACAATTGAATATAAATGTAAAGTTTTAGAGCAAAATTTAGAATAAAAAGGCATACTTGTGCCTTCCCAAAAATCCTCTTGCACTTGTTGTCCTAGCGATTTCTGCCCACTAATTATCCGGAAGCATCCGGGTTTGGCTTCATTGTGTCTTTCAGTCTTCATCTTTGATGGCTTCGGTGAGTCCACGAACAGCAAATTTGGATCCGCAGTATGGCACAAGATTTTGCAGTCCAACAATTCCCGCCATGGATGAAAGTAAAACGATGTGACCATGACGTTTGGCGATCATGTCAGGGAGGAAGGCCTGCATCATCCAAAAGTGCGCCAAAATATTAATATCGAAGATTTTGCGGATTTCCGCATCGGTATGCTGCAGGAAAGGATGGCAGGGCATGATGCCGGCATTATTGACCAAGATCGTCACAGTTCCGACTTCCGCTTTAACCTTCTTGGCCACCTCAATGATCTCCTCACGCTTCGAGACGTCACACACAAATGCATGGGCTTTTCCTTTACGGGAGCAAATTTCTTTCACAGTTTCCTTATTTCCTTCCTCATTGATGTCCCAGCAGACAACTGTGGCTCCCAGTGCTGAATATTGGAGTGCCATTTCCCTGCCAATCCCATGATCAGTTCCTGTTATCAGGACAGTCTCCCCCACCACAGATTTTTCTTCCGGTGGCTTGAAGAGTAGGTAGATGCCCTCAAATACAAAATAGGTCCACTGCACAAAGATCATGATGAGGTCAAATATGAGCACAATTGCGGAATAGACTCGAGCACCGGCATTGTTGGGTTGTACTCCCACATGATTTTGCTCAGAATTTCTCTTTCATTTTTTCTCAGTCACTTTCATTAAATTTCAAAACAAAATATCTGAGAATACTTCAAAATTCTTTTACCACACATGAAGCAAAAGTAAACAAAACTGTGAGGTTATGTCGAGCAATCATATGACATCAAATGGCGGTAGAGTTGCCACATGAACATTCGAAGGCATGTAACTCTAAAATTCCAACCCTGCGTATGGGTGGCTTTCTAATTTTTCCACCATCCACACACATAGTTTCCTTCTTGAGGAAAACTATCTTAACAAATATCAACCCTAATTAACCCTTTATATACTACAATAGTAACTTTCTTCCAAAATAAATTTTAAATAGAAAAAAAAACAGATATTAAGTTGACCAGTAAAATTAAGTGTTGAGCCCATTTTTAATATTTCTTCAAAAAAACATAAAAACGAATCATTAGGCCCACAATTTTTGGAGGGGACTCGTGATTTATAATGATCTAACGAATATTTAATATAAATGTGCAAGTGTTTAAGAAAAGTCGAAGAAATTCACAGTATTCGAAGGCATGAACTTTCGAAGGGAGAGTACTTTCCCCTATTTAAGAAATTTTCAAATTATATCTAAAGAATTTTCACTAAACAGTAACATTCTAGAAGAGTCATGGAACAAATTTATATAATTCTCTTCAGAAAAAATATGAACTTAAAGTGTTGAATCTTCCTTCTGTCAAAGTTAAAGCGTCTGGAAATAGTTTTGAATTAGGACATTTACCCTAGTTGAAATTTACTTACAAAATCCAAATGCGACTTATGCGGAAATAGGAAAACTCACCGGAAAGTCGCGCTCAACAGTCCGAAAGGTAGTATTGCGATTCAAGGATACAAAGACGATTGACCGAAAGCAAGCTGGTGGTAGGAAACCTAGAATTCAAGACCGCGACATGGAGAAAAGGGTGCTGGGGTACTTTAAGAGGAACTCTTCTCTATCCCTTCGAGATGTGGCCAAAAAGACGGGTATTTCACACTACCTAGTTCATAAAATTGAGAAGAAAAATGATTTAGTGACTTATAAAGCCCAACCTGCACCTCATCGTATAGATAAGCAACGACAGTCCGCCAAAACAAGGTCCAGAAAGCTGAATGATCACCTTCTTAAAGGTTTCGAAAGATGTGTTTTAATGGACGACGAAACCATCGTGAAAGCCGACTTCCGCCAATTGCCTGGACAACAATACTATACGGCAAAGACTCGCACATGTGTACACAGCAAGTATCGATACAAGAATTACATCAAGTTTCCGAAAAAATACTTGGTTTGGATGGCAATTTGCTCGTGTGGTCTTCGAAGCCAAGAATTTTTCATGACCGGGATCATGAACAAAGAGATTTACATCGAAGAGTGTCTCAAGAAATGTCTTCTGCTGCTCTATCGAAGCCATGATGTTCCACCATTGTTTTGGCTAGATCTAGTATCAAGCCACTACCCTAAGGATACGATTGCATGGTTCAACGACAATAGAGTCATTTATGTGCAGAAAGAGTTTAATCCGCCCAACACACCGGAACTGCATCCTTTTGAAAAATATTGGGGAATTTTGAAGGAGGATCTCAGGAAAAAGGCTAAACCAGCCAAAAGTTTGCCTGATTTCAAGCAAAAATGGAAAAACGTCGTCAGAGCCCGTGGAGAAGAGCTTGTCAAGAACCTGATGAGGGGAATTAAGAAGAAGGTGCGGGAGTTTCCTAACCAGCCATTGGAATAAAGCAAAGAAATGGTTTAAAAGAATCACAATAAAATGATTTTTTCAAATCTGCATTAGGTTTTTTTTATGTACTGCGACTAAGATTTGAAAACCATTTTTCCATGGGAAAATTCCGGAAATTCATTCGATTCCACGCTTTAAATATTAAGAATAAGCTTGACTCACCTCTTTCCTTTCTGCCTGCGCTCGTCTTCGTGCCAGAGTCTTAGCCATCTCGTCCATCATTGATGCCATTCCCGTGGTGGTGCGTCCGATTGTTCCGTAATTGCCACTACTGCCGCTACTGGTGCTGCTGCCACTGTTCTCAGCTGGCGGTGGGGTGGTCTTTTGGTTCCGTCGCAGTCTCGCATTCTGCAGCTGAGCCGCCAGTGTGCTGAGATCCATGCCTCCAGCTGGTGCTCCTTCGCTCTTCCCCGCACCGCCCGCATGACCCGGCGGCGGTGGCGGTGGAGGAGGTCCTGGAGCCGGAGGAGCTGGAGCCGGTGGCTGTGGGACTCCACCACCAAATGATGGGGGCATTGGTGGGGCTTGCGGTGGCATTTGAGGTGGTATTGGCACTTGTCCTCCGCCCACGGGCGCTGCAGCTTGACCATTGCTCTGCCCATAGGCTCCCGGACCCAGAGACTGCTGCTGACCGTAGACATTGGTAGTGCTAGCGGATGTTGGCAGACCTGGTGGCGGTACTGGAACACCCTGGGATGACACATAGATTGGTCCATTTTGGCTATGCTGCTGCTGCATGTGATGTATCTGTGGCACCTGATTCCCGCTCGAGGACACATAGATGGGCTGCTGATTGAACTGTTGGCTCACACTCGATGACGCACCATACGAATTCTGCACCGGTTGCCCACCATAGCCCGCCAACTGCTGATAACCCGGACCACCTGGCGGCACCTGCTGCTGCTGCTGCTGTTGTTGCTGCTGCTGATGCACCACCGTCTGGTTGTAGCTCTGCGGCGCCAGCGCCATGGGAGGTGGTTGAGGGGCGGGTGGAGCGCTACAAGAAAAAAAATATCGTATTTCCAATCCATCCAGTTTGAGAGCTCAAAGCTAAACATCTTTACGGAGCTTCAGGCAAAAAAAAAAATAAAGGAAAATACATAACACACGTGCGGAAAAATAAACTAAATAAAAATGGAGAGCACAGTTGTTCATTAAAAGAAAGTATAACAGCAATTTTGCAATGTATATTCTCGGTAGAAAATCAATATTGAATTTCCTGAATATCCACCAAAAGGGAAATCATAATTAAAGGAATACAGGAAGTAAAAGTTTGCTTTCTTTCAATTTTACATTTAATTATGTGACCCAATAGTCCTAAAAATACATTTATATTCATGATTATTATTATGAAATTGTTTATCTTTGGGTTCTACTCACTAATACAATATTTAATCAAAAAGTTTTACTCGCTGTGTGTAAATCAACCCTTTCAAGACGATATCATTATATTTAATTCATAAGAAAATTATTTCATTTCGTATTTCTAATCAAATAAGTCAATTTAATTCAATTCAATCAAATATAATAATAATTAAATGCGTAATTCTAATATTGAGTAGATCAAAATTAAACAAAACCGACAAAGTTTCTATTCAAAACACAATCATTAATAACCTTTTCACAAATGAATGCAAAATTGTTTCTCTTTTCACGCCCTATATTCATTATTTTTCAATATTGTCCATCTCAAAAATGTTTTTACTTTGAAAAAAAAAAAAAACTGCAGAAATGTCACTGACAGTGACAATGTATTCCTCCGCAAGAGGGCACTGTTTTCCCCCACGAGTGGCGCTGGCAATTGTTATTAGTTATACAATTCTCAATCTGACTATTGAAAAGTTGAGTTACTTAATCTTTAAAGACGGGGCGCTATTCACTGAATCAGAAATCAGCAAATGGGAATCAGCAAAAAAAATTATACCAATAAACAAAATCAATAAAACGTTTAAAATCCTGGAAAACCCAAAGGCCGAAATAGGCTTGAGCTGATCCTCGAAAATATTTAGCCTATTAACTTGATATTTTTCCTGAAAAACTCACACATCTCAGAATTCATACCCTAGAAGCGCCTATGAAAAAATATAACGTTTAATTCCTAAAGCCACAGAATTGCTAAAATAAATTGGTTTTTTTTTTTCAGTGTATTAGGGTAAAATGAGGTAATTTGGAACCATTTACAATTTAGGACATTTGAGATTTTCTGACTGTTTTGGAGATTCAAGAGGAAGAAATCCGTTTCTTTTCTTCTTAGTCGTCTTTTTCTTCTATTTTGCGGTCTTTGTTTTCTCTTTGCTGATCGGAAACAGTGAGAAGATCTCAAGTGTCCCAAATTGTAAATGGTTCCAAATTACCTTATTATACCCTATATCCTAATTTTCTGTTTATTTTGAAAATCCTTAGACTAGGTTCAATCTTGTTACAATTTTTCCCCTTTTTTCAATTCAATTCATTTATTCAATCTTTAGGAATATAAAATTCAAAAAGAGTATACTTCACATGTTAAGCCTTTCGGGTTGTTCACATTGAACAAAAGTTACAAATGCACAAAAAACAGAGAAAGTTAAAATATGTATTACTGATATCTCGATTTGAGAAGACCCCTTACAAGATCTCCGGGTCTTAAGTTATCTACAATTCTTAAATTAAGTTTAGAAAAATCAAATCATGGAAAAAAATTAGTATTCGCAAAAAAATAAGAAAAAAAAGGAAATTGTCAACTTTCTTTGGTGGATATTTCGTCTTTAAACAAAAAATAGTGTTGGATCATGCCTGTAGGGGGATTCTGTAACACTATGACAATGTCATATGACAAATTTAAAAATTTTATTGTGGTAAAATCGGAAGAACTAGTTAGTTACTGAGAGCTTCACAGAGCTGCCTTAATTGGTCATTAAATGCTCACGGGGCTTTATTGTTGTCCCACTCCAGAATTTAGCGCTAAAATTTGTCATATGACATTGTCATTCTGTTACAGAATTCCCCTACTGATAACCGTTTTTCAAAAACCAAAGGTTTAAAAGGCTCTAGAGATCATATTTCTCAACCGAATGGTATCATATTTAGGCTCGTGGGAAAGATCTTAGATTTTTTGACAAATTTGAATCGCTTGCAACCGGTTATGAATCGGTAATGTTCCGGTTAATGGCCGATATGTAATTTTTGTCCGCAAATCTGTTTTATAGGATCTTTTGAAAGATTCATAAATCGGTTCAAAATGATAGAGAACGGGTAAACCGTAAATAGTGCAAAAGCACTTTCACGAGTTCAAGCACTTCGCAAAGCCTAGGATGCTTTGCAACCCCTTTTTATAGTTCAGTTACATGTAAATATATTTTGTGTGGTAGGGGCACTGGGCTAAGACAACCGCCCTGGACGCCAAAATTCCTTGCTATGCCACTGATTGTGATTTATATTTGAACAAACTCATCTGAAAGTTTTCTCTCGTTAAAAATTTAAAAGCTCTTCCTGACTAGTTTTTATATTGAAGACACAACTTACAAAAGTTCGACATTTTCATTTCAGATTAAAGGCTTATAGAAATTTTAGATATCTTTATCGGAAAATACAAATAAGCTTTTTACGAAAAGCTTAAATAAAAAAATAAGTGAAAAAAACCCAATGATATATTTTTGCCTAAAATATTCATGACTAAATTCTTCTTTTAACAAAATCCAGAGGTTAACTACCCTTATCCTCTCTGTTACTCCAAATAGCAATAAATCTTGAAATTCTTTTTTTTCTTGAAGAAGAAAAGTTTCCAAGTCGTAATCATCGAATTCACGAAACTATGTCTTCACGCAACTCCATATAAAAATAAAACTACAGTAACAGGGGGTTGGTGGATGGGAGTGTGGTGCCAAGAAAAATAGACAAAAGAAAAACAAACCACATCTATTACCATGAATCTAACCTGCTGGTACGGTGATGTCCCTGAGGTGTCGGTGGACTCTGTGGAATTTGTGTTGTGGGTGTCTGTGGTGAAGGCGCTACTCCTTGTTGCCCCACAATTTGCTGCTGTTGCTGTATTATGGCAGCATCTTCGCGTGTCATTGTCCTGTAGCCCATATCCTCCTCGTAAGCCGTACTACTATTAACCCCTGGCTGTGGAGGCGCCGTCGTGGGAATCACACGACCACTCAGCACCTGCATTGACAGATGAATCGAGATGATTATTGCTACATCTGGCTAAATTTCTGCTCCATGTGCACGTGGTATAGTACTTACCTCAAGGGCATGCATCATGGCCCTGGCAAATGCTTCAGCATCTTGTTGACTGGAAAAATTGAGACCGTAGACAAATTTGGAATCACGCCACTGATGAAATGTCGATGTGGCTTGATTGTATTTGAGCCCCTTGAGTATCGAACAATTGATCACCACCTCGTGATCCTGCAATTTGCGCCCAACCACACGAAATGTGTTGTTCTGCTGATGATGATATATCTGCACCTTGCTCAGTCCCGATGAACTTCCCGATGGTATCCATTTTTTGTTCATATCATCATACACCATCACCGAAGCTCTGGCCCCAATAATACTTTGTTCACTGCAATAACACATTTGAGAAAAGACAAAAATCATCATCAATTAATTGATCTTCTCTCAGCTACTAATGGAAGGATTTAGATAAATTAAAAAAAAGCCAAATAAAAGAAAAATAAATCAATAAAGACTGTATCGAAAATTAAAGTACTGTTGTTTTTACGTATATACGACAAACGGTTTGAGATATCTATCTTTTATTTTAGCCGACCCTTGCAAATGTCAAGATACTGTAAAAGCATCTGATACTAATTATTATTTTTTCATTCACAGAAAATGGGTGGCAAAGTGTCCTAGGCTTTGCGAAATGCTCGAAGTCATGCTTTAGATGCCATACCTCAAAAGTACTTTTGCATCATTTACCGTTTACAGGTACTCAACCGATTTGAATCAATTCATAAATCACTCAATAGATTCCATAAAATAATTTAAAGAGTAATAAAAATTATATTCAAACAAAAATTACTTATCGGTAAATAACCGGTTCATTATCGTTCCACAACCGATTTTAACCGACTTATAAATCACTCAAATATTTCCCACAATACACCTCAGGAGTAATTTAATTGAATTTCGTACAAAAATTATTTAACAGTTATTAACCGGTTCATTACCGATTCAAAACCGATTGGTACCTATTCAGTTTTGTCGGAAATTCCAAGACCTTTCCAACGACCCCAAACATGACCCCATTTGCTTGATAAATGCGCTCTCTAGTGTCTTTTTAATCCTTGACCTTGAAAAACCGTTATTAGGAATGATTCAACGCTATTTTCGTCTAAGGACGAAATTTCCGCCTGGGTAATCTCTAAAACATATCGTCGGCTCCGAAGAAGACTATTGTAAGTCTAAAATGTAAACTTTACAGGAGAGAGCTTTAAAGTTTGACAGCTATGATTTATTTTTATTAATTTCAATGCAATTAATATACTTTCAACTTTTGAAACTAGTGTATCATAGGGGAAAGTACTCTCCCTTCGAACGTTCATGCCTTCGAATAATGTGAATTTTCTTTTAGTTTTCCTAAGAGACTTACACATTGCTATTAAATATTAGTTGGCTTATCATCAGTTGTTGATAATTCCGTGATAATTTAGTGTAAATCTCTTACGAAAAACAAAAGAAATTCACATTATTCGAAGGCATGAACGTTCGAAGGGAGAGCACTTTCCCCTACTTACGCATTGAATATCTTCTGGTTAACGCTACTTTTAAGTTATTTACAGTAAAATTGTGGACAAAAAACTCGATAATTGGGCACGCCGATTTTCAGTTTTTTTTCTTGTAACTTTTCCAGGAATATCTTAATCAACATAAAATTTTGTGGGGATGTAGATCTAACGTTTCTGCATCCAATGACATCATCTTTTTATACTACTGTAAGTAGACTTACAACAGTCTTCTTTGGAGCCGACGATATCCAAAAATGAAAAAAATAACACGACGCGTTTTCGAGCAATCCCAAAGAAACATAGTTTTGTAGGGGAAGGGGAGGGGTGGGGGGGGAATGAGGGGCATGTTAACGATCCTTGGGTCGACTTATGGGGGGGTCCCCCTTAGGTCCCAAGTCGCTATCTCTAACCATTTTGCGTCTAGAGCTGGCGACAGTCGGACGAATAGACGGACAAACAGCGTGACGCCAAAAAAAACTCGAAACTTAAGATTACCAAAATTCTACCATAATACGACTCTTTGGGGGGTAAAAAGTCGAAATATATAAATATATATCTCTAAATCGAGGGATTATACTGCTCTCTCCGTGGAGTTCGAGCAGTAATAGAGATAAAATCGTGACCTGAAGTTTAGGTAAGTAATCGTACTAATACGATCGTTCAATTGTAACCTTGTATGAGTATAAAGTTAGGAGACAAATGGGGTACCACCAAACACTTTTGAAAGATAAGAGTTTGTCATGATGTTCCAGGACAATAGTGAATTTTACTGAACAACAAATTCGTTAATATTATTTTAACCTCCAAAACAGAACTGATGTAGAGCCAATTTGATTATTTATACTTTTATTTTCGTATAAAAATACAAATGACTACAATTACAAAAAATTGTGATTTTATGAAAATGGGGTGACAAAGCGTTCCATGCTTTGCGAAATGCTCGAATTCGTGACTTCAATGCTATACCTTAAAAGTACTTACGCATTTTTTATCGTTTACCGATTAACAACCGATTAGACAAAATTTATAAATTACTCAAAAGATCGCCCACAAATGGCTTAGGAGTATCACAGTTAATTTTCAGACAAAAATCAGTTGTCGGTTCGTAATCGGTTCAAAGCCGATTAAGACTGGTTTAGACTTGTCAGGAATTTCAATACCTATCCAACGAGCTTAAACATGAGAGAAATCCGAAAGAGTTAAAATATCATTCCGGAAATGTTAATTTTACCCTGCATTATTGATCCGAAATCGGTGTAAATATTATACTTTTTAGGTGTATTAGGGGTTAAAGTTACCCTTTTTCATGTTATTTTTACCCTTAAAAAGGTGTAAAATTAACATTAAAAAATGTTGATATATATTTACACCTAAAAAGTGTTACAGTTATGAGGAAAAAAAGTTAATCGCAACCCCGTTTTTTTTCTCAGTGTACAAAAGTTTCCATAATTTTCGATACAGCCTTTCACTCAGGGATTAACTAAACTCTTTCAAATTTTTTAGCTACTTTTCCAATTTTTTTTACAGCAAATTAAACTAACGAGTAAAAAGGGTGATACGTGAGAAAATTTACTCGAAGGCTTACATAATTACATGAATTGTACATGAAAAAAAAAACAAATGACAGCAACAATATTAACTCTTTTTTCTTTGTCGACGAAGAATCAACAACATTCTTGTCATAGTAGCAAATTGCAGCATTTTTTACCACTCTTCACCCTCACATACTCTTTCTCTCTGAATGAAAAGAACAAGACAATTGCAGAGAAAACAATTGAGATGTCTTTTGAGGCTTTTTTTTGTGTGTTCGTGAAAGATTGCTAATTACTCATTTATATATATATTTTTTATCAACTATATAGGCACAAAACAGCAACACTTCTTCCCACCACAAGCATACACACACGCGAGAAAGTGGGCAGATAAAATAGCATCACACAGGAAACAAAGAAAAATCCCAATTTGTCCAGAAACCCAATTTTTTTCCTACAAGAAAGACAAACACACACACACACACAGCACGACAAAGTAAATAAAAAAATAAATAAATAAAATTAAAACTACTCTGAAAGGAAAGGTTTGTAAAAATTGTTTGTCAAAGTTTGTCAAATTGAATTTCTTCCATATAAAATTTTGCAAAAAAGTTTGTTAAATTGGTAGCCAGCATAATCTCGGTGGACAGCAACTCAACAAAACTTTTTTATGGATTTAACATAATTTCACAAACTTTTGACAAACATCATTACAAACCTTTTCTTTAAAAGTAAAAGAAAAAAAAATCTTCAAACATTTGGTTGTTAGGGGAAAATGGCACAAAATACGCTTTTTTAGTGTGTGTAAATAGATCTCTGGCAAAGTGCTGTATAAGAGTCTTGATTTCTGAAGGGGATCTAAAAGTTCTTTGGTTTTTTTTTTTGAATTCTTGTTCTTTACCAACTCCAATATTCTTGCCATCGACGCTTCTCTTCCGCGTGATCATCGAATGTTGTCATGTCTGTTGATGCTTCCGCTTCAAGTGACATCGTCTTGTTCATCTTCTTCACTTCACTGGCCATACCATCCATCTGTTCCAGTTCTGGAATTGTGAAGTAATAATGTTCGGACATGAGACGTCCACTATAAGTTCGTGGCACTGACATCTTTTTCTTTTTCATCCCAACAACACAACAACAATAATAACAAAATATATCGTCTTTATTACACCACAATCATACGTCTCTTCCTCTTTAAACTATACACCATTTTCTCTTTTACCATGAAAAAAAAGCCTTTGCATGTGATGAAAATGATCGTAAAAATTAAGTTTAGAAAATGTATTTTTTCCATTATCAATTTTCACGCACAGTTTCCGTTCAATATCATTTCTTGGTTTAATTTTTTCCCTTTTAAATATTTTTATTTTATATTTCCAGCCACTTCTTGCACAAAAATAATATTTAGTTGATTAATCAGACAACTGAGAAAAAATATATATTTTAAGTCACACGCAGATACACTCTTTTTCTTTGCAGCCACAAACACTCAGAGAAATAATTACTGATCCACCTTGAATTTGTTTCGCACTTAAACTTGCTTTAATGTACCATGAAGTTATCATATTTCCTTCTAATGTACAAACGTATATCCTGAGTTACTTAATAAATTTACAATTTTTTCTCAATGCTAGTCATCAATACTAAAACAGCCTTCAGAGTAGAAGATTATCCCAGTTTCTGAATGTCTCAAAATCAATAACAACTAATTTTATTGGTTTAAAGAATAAAATTGATCATTGTCCTTAATCCAATACAAACTAACTATTTTTACAAAAAAAAAACTTGATTGATAAAAAATAAGAGAAGTTAAATCATAAGGCTGAGCCTTAAGTCTGAAGCCCCTATAAGACGGCGGTGAACTCTTGAGATTAAATGCTTTGTGCCCTTTGTGCCTATCTTCAGGTCATAGTCTAATTTTTTCATTAATTTTATAAATCAAACTTTAAATTAATTAAGGTAAAGTGCCCTCAAGTCGACCGGTTCCTAAATTCAACAGGTAGAGTTTTTTATTCAATTTATTTGTACAAATATTTGACGTATGATATAACATTAATAGGTCAATTATTCCATAAATAAATACGAATCAGTGACAATTTTATAGAAATTCACCATGAAACATTCAAAAATTGACCACCGGATGAGTCGAGGAACTTGTCGACTCGAGGGCACTTTACCTTAGTTTTAAAGTTTAAAATAGAGATAAAAAGAAGTTAAATTAACCAACGTATTCATACTAAATTGATCACTGTGGTTATTGTCTATTCATCTACAATTCATCGAATAAACTTAATTTTGAAAATGCTTAAGCTACTGTAAGTGCGGTGCGGGTGACTTTGGCCTCTCTTTAAGGACGGTTCTCACCGATCAGACATGGTAGATTAGATCGGTAAAGACCATCCTTAAGTTCTAGTACTATAAAAAAATTTGTCATTGATTTGTTAAAAGATTGTCAGAAGAATATTTTTCCATTTAGAATGCAACGTTTTTTTTTTTTGAAATTTCTAAATTACAACTTTTTAGCAAACTTTAAACTAAATCCAGTTACCGCATTATGAACCTTTTCTTTCCGAATACAAATAAATTATTTGTGAACTAAAAACGCTTCCTCCATTTACCTTAAAATTTGCAATTTTTGTGCATAGGGCAAGATCATCAGCTTTCGAAGATATCAGCCTTCGACTCAGGTTGACCTTCGAGAATAGGGAAATTGAGGCAGTATTCAACTATAGAGTCCTGCCTGACCCAATTAGGTACAGGAAGTCTGCTTTCTAAGAGCCCAAATAAATTGAGGTTAATCCTCTTGAATATTTAGCCTGAGGAATCTTACCAGTAAGGTTTATCCCAAACTCCCATAGGGCCCTAATGCCGAAAAGAGACACAAGCTGATCGTAGAAAACACTCAGCTCGTAAAATTTGACGGTAAAGGATCAGCCCAAACTAACATACACTGAGGATTTATGATTAAGGATTAGCGTTTTCAGCGTAAATTTCTATTAAATCTCCACACTTTGATTGCTGAAAGGTTTCTTAAGTGCAACATTAACGGATTTTTCGTACAGTAGGAGCACTCTGATCATCTCTTTACTCCAATCTTAATGCATTTTAAGATTTTGCGATATTGCGTACTATTACTCTTCATGTTTTTCCTCCCAATTGACATTTCGAAAAGCACCCAAAAACCCCCAAAGTGAAGCTTTTTATTTTCAGCACTGGCGCTGATGTTGCCTAATCCCCGTAATTTCACTAGACCTCATGAATTTAGAAGATCAGCCTGATCCTCCAAATTATGGGCTGATCTAGAAGATCAGACTGATCCTCCAAATTATGGGCTGATCCGTGAGTGTATCGACACCAATCCTCATTTTTCTGGTTGATCGCTAAGCCGATCCCTGTGTCTATTTTGCAAGAGACTCAGGCTGATCCTCGACAATTAGCCTGTAAAATTTGGCAGTGAAGATTAATCTCAAACTGTCATATACTAAGGGTTTTAGGATCATTGTTTAGAAAATCCATTGCCTAAATTTTCTTTACCTATTCTTTTACTGCCAAATTTTACAGGCTAAATATTCTAAAGGATCAGATTGAGTATATTTGAGCCCTAATAAGAAATACTGCTCAGTATTTAATTTTTTTACAATGAATAGAACATTAGAAAACTGATCATCTTTCCCTTATAACCAAGAGTACATTAAAATTTAATTTAAAAAAAAACATATTTTACTTCAAAACAATTTGCAATAAATATTTTGTGCCTACAGAAGTATCATTATATTTGTTAAACCTCGCAAGTAAATTGCTCATTATTCGAGGTAAATGACTGTTCTGTACAACTTTTTTTTTTAAATAACAATGCGGGTATATATTTCCCGTTGAACTTCACCAAAGATAAAACCATTGAACGATTTACATGTTTTAGTAAAAATTTAGCACGTGATTTTTTTGCAAATGAATAACTATGCAAAATCACAAAAAAAGAACAAACGCACTTAATACGGATGGAATGATAAATATTTCCCTGAGTGTCGAATAAGAAGAAAAAATGTAAAATGCACACAGTATTTTTATCGCTCCACAAGTTTTCTCAACATTTCCTCCTGCAACACAGAGTCCACACAGAAAATCATCATTTCACATTAAAAGCACAAACAAAATGTATTTTTTTGGAGAAAAAATTGGACGATTTTTAGTTGAATAATCCTTTTGCAATTTCTTGATTCTTCACATAAAACTCCTTAAATTCACTGAAAATCTTTATAGAAATGCCAGAGTTAATGCAAATGACATTTTAAGTGTTCTTTGTGTTGGTATCCACTCAATAAAGTTTCCCATATTTAAAAGAATGTCAAAGTCATCAAAATTCTCCTCGAAGCACTAAATGAAGTTCATTTTTCTTAATGCAACATGCAACACAATATCAATTCAAATTACACATTTTAATAAATATTATATCGGATATAATTCCAACAAAATTTATGAGATATTTTAACACTTCCTCGTTAACACAGAGATTATTTTAATCAACCAGTGAAATTTGATACTGCATTTTTAGTGTGGATTGTCTGATGGTAAAAGACGGGAACAACAACTTTCTCAGACTATAACACATTTTGAGACTTCCTGAAAAATTTCACTCTCAAAAACAAAAAAAGCAAAACCTTTTCACTGAATTATTTGGAGGAGATTCCATTTGGCCAATTAATAAACCTTTGAGTGACACACTCTAAAATAACTTCACTATTGACCGTTTTGTGTGTACGGAAGAAACTGTAGATGAGCAATATTGGATGAAACACTCAAGAGATTCACGGACAAGCACATTTTCATGCTTCAGGCACCGGCAATCACCACAGACTGTTCGTCAAATAGAAAATGGAAAAAAAGACTCGGGCCCTGATACGATTTTTGTGGTCTTTCTCTCACTTATTCTCGCCTCTTTGTCAGCGCTTTTAAGTCTGGCACGACATACAACAATTCTAAGGGGCATCCCATTGCCTAATATTTACGATTTTTTAGTGAATTCAAAATGTAATTCGTAAAATTTCTAGCCAGAGCATTAACCAGATTGTTACAGAAGACACCAACGTAATCCAGGACAATCAAATACGAAGAATTACGAGTAAAGAAGTGAAGAGAAAGCAGACTTTATGGTGCTATTCCAATGAACAATAAACAGGTTCTTGTCACGACTGTTTGGTGTTGTTAGACCACGGCGAGAACTAAGGAAAAGAGTCGAGACATGAACCAAAACACAAAGAAAATTAAATAAAGCAGAAGTATTTGGGAAAATGAACGCTATTCCAATGAAAAATGTTCATTTTTCATTGGAATAGCGTCAATAAGAAAGTCCGATTGTATGATAAATTAGTTTCGTTTTATCTACACAGAAAAAAAATATTTTGTAAAAATGTTCGTAAATGTTTGTGAATTCCTATGGGGGAGTTACAAAATGCTCATGAATCGTATAACCCACAAACAAGTTCGTAAAAGTTTGTACCTTTTTCACAAACATTGTTCGTAACAGGATCATTTGACAAGCATTTTTTGTACATTTACGAACAAATGACAAAATTTTACGAACATTTTTTGAGTGTTTACGAACATTCACGAACAAATGTTTGTAAAAGTACAAAAAATGCTCGTCAAGTGATCATGTCACGAACAATGTTTGTGAAAAAGTACAAAATTTTACGAACATGTTTGTGGGTTATACGATTCACGAACATTTCGTAACTCCCCTATAGGAATTCACAAACATTTACGAACATTTTTACAAAATATTTTTTTCTGTCTAGCTGAATAAGTATTTAAGTCGTTCTATAAAATCAACTCATATGGAATAGAATCAAATTTTACGATGTGCGAGCATATGATACAAATTGACGTCAATCAACTGTACTGCGTCTATCGTTGACTTCAGAACGAATCGATCTTCTCAGACAATCTGCAGGAAACCTGGTTTACAGAACGTACAGGCCGTATAGGCCGTAGAAAGTATATACGAATTCAGTACAATTTAAATGAGACATTAAGAACACTAGTAAGGTTTATGGAAACTGCTCTCTCGTGAAGTTCGACCAGTTAAAAATAATCGTCTGTTTTATATGATTTTGATTATAACATCAATGTGTAATATTTGTGTACTATTATGACCAGCGCACAATAACTTTTGTTTGTAAACATGTTTTCAAAATTTCCTATTAGAATGAGCGGGATGACTAGATCTAGATCTCATTCACTCTCATTGAAATGTCAAAAACATGTTTAATAAACAAAAGTTATTGTGCGTTGTGCATTACACATTTTTATATTGTCTACAGATTTTATTTAAAAATTATATAATTTTATTCAAAATGTGTAACAATTACGTGGTACAATATAATTGAGTTACCATGGGTTATCTAAGCATTCCAATGGTGTTTCAAAGTGTCTTCAAGATTTCTAGGATTTCTCGTTAATCCCTTAGACTGTCTCGGGTTATAGGGGTCATGCGAGCTTTTGAACATTTTTTTTTAAATCAAGAAATTTTCCTGAATTAATCAAAGCTTCCCGAGAGTAATTGCTAAAAGCTTTCCAGATTCCTGGCAGATCTTGAAAAAAATTCGGAGTTTTATAGAAATTTCCCAGGCATCCCAAAAATTTCATTCATTCCAATTTACACAATTTAACATTACACAAAAGTAATATTACTCATTTTTAGATTACACGTTTCTCTGAAGTAAATACTTGTGTAACTTTACAAGAATAACAATGGTAAAAAAACAAGCAAACAAATCCTTGTTATCAAAATTATCGATTATCCTCAGTGTTTCAGATACACCAAAGAAAAAAATAACACAAAAAAGTGCCCTTGAGTGTAATGCTTATACCTTTTCGTGATCATCTTTTTCACTTTTTCCATCTGCAACACTGCAAAAATCTTAAAATTCTAAAAAAGAATTTATTCCGAATTAGTCAATTTGGCCCTACATATAACACTTTTTCATTTACACGTTTTTTTTCTGTGTGTAGTTTAAAAAGAACCTAATGAAAAGCCCCCAACAACAAAGACTATCAAATTCAATTTTATATGGTGTTAAAAGAGGAAGATACAAGAACAGGAGCAGCAGTTGTTGTAGCCGGAAAGCCCCAAGTTGTTTCTTCACGATCTCGTCGACAAAAGAAAGAGAAAGATTGCCATGCGTGGGCTTTTGTGGTATAATTTGTGCATTTTAGCCACCAAACCACCCACTCACGCACAATCAGAGGTCATTGATTACTAGGCCTTTCCACCATAGAAAACCATATCAGTTAGACAATTTCAATCACAATCAATTTTACTTCCAATGTCAATTTTCACACATATAGCTACATCACTCAATAGATCAATTGAATATTCAATGAACAAATTGGCGAATTTGACCAATTGGTCTTCGTTGTCTTCCATATTAATTAATTTATTTTTTGTCTTCGTACCACTAATACAGGCTATTTTCGGGGAGTTAATGGTGATAAACTTCCTTAAATAGCCCAACACATTCCAACTCAATTTTCAAGCATTTAGGAGTCATGTGTTTCTCTTTGGAAATGTTTTTCTTTTCAACGGATAGCATCTCATCATCAAATTGCTTATGGACATTCTCTCTTCCGTCTCCTTTAAACATTTTTTTTACTAACAACCACTTAATCAACAGGGTGTTCAAAAAATAAACGTCTTTTACTATTTTAATTTATTGTATCATTTATGGCCTCTACACACTAGTAAAATTTATGTCCATATTGAAGAGTTTTTCATACAGAAGGGTAGGGAATCTGTTTCAATATGGACATAAATTTCTCTAGTGTGTAGAGGCCATGAGGGAAGTATTGCTTAAAACCTGTGGATACGATTGATTTTCTGTAAATTATAGTAAAAAAAAAGGAGATTCGATAGATAAATCGACAGAGAACTAGCTCTGTGTTAGAGCCCTTCGGTTAAATTCTCATATCAAGCCAAGTCCAGTGAAAAAAAAACTATGAATCATTTAAATTTGAAATTGCTTAGAAAACTAGAAATTCCTTTGATTTCTCAACGTAAAAATGAAAATATCTCACTATAAATGTGTTATCACACTTGCACATTAAAATTTTAATATGATTCACATTAATTGTTGCTGGTGAGAGTCCAAATGTGTAATTTGTGTATTTGAATCATTTTATATTCAAAATTTGATCTATTTGTTGATAAAAAGGTAGACTTGGCCCGCAAAATTTGATATAAATTGATTTATAGCAATTAATGCAAAAAATTAATGCGATTTTCTCTTTAATTTTTTAATGTGAAAAATATTTAGCCTTTAGGTAAATTTAAACTTATTTTCTGCAGGCCAAGTCCACTTCTTTATCAATAAATAGAAAAACCCCAAATATTAAGTGACTCAAAGACACAAATAACATATTTGGACGCTCACAAGCGACAATTAATGTGAATCACATTAAAATTTTAATGTGCAAGTGTGATAACGCCGTTAGGGTTTTATGAAACTTAAATTTAAAGGAAAAATATTGATTTGAAGTCAGTAGATTAGATATATATGATTGATTCTGCGTCACTGATAGACAGAAAAGAAGTAAATATTAAATTTGTATTTATTCTGAATCTTTGAACAACCCTCTTTGAGAGATACATCAAATAAAATCATGTATCATGTACTCCAAAAGATCTACTTCCAAGTGCAAGAGTGAAGTTATTAAATCAGTAAAAGCGGATGCAAGATGATGCAAGTTTATAGTATTACAGAATGTCTCACTTTATCTCACTACAGTGGGATTTCTTTCTCTTTTGTCCTCCCATTGACTATTTTCCACTGGTTTTAGAGAATCAATTTAAGATCACTAGAGCTGGGCGAAGGGCATTCAATTGCAATATTAGAAAGGAACACAAGTTATCAGGGCACTTTCTTTATATAACATCCATTGAGACACTTAAGAATCAGTTCTTTTTTTATTTATTTATTAATTCACCCCGAGATCACTTGAAATTTATGATCTTGATGGGTTATACTTCCATCTCTATTGGAAAGTGGACTATGTATTGAAAATGTTACTAAAAACTATTTTATATGTAGCAACAATATTGGAATGAATGATTTTAGTGTGGCAATATTGATGGTTTTAAATTGCAAAAGCATGTGTGAATGAATTTGCAAAGCCAATTAAATTCATCAATAAATCATAATTTAATTTGAATAATTTATCTGGAAACTGACTTTAATAACGTTCAAAACTAGTGAAAGTCAATTTTATCACTATAGAATTGTACGAAAACAAACAGATCGAAATAAATCGGTTTTTCTCATTCCTGTTTCTTTGTGCAATTTTTTTTTCAGTAATGAAAGAAAATGATATCCTCTGGCTCTCTTATGCCACATGTGTCCTCAGATTTGATGATGATTCTCTATGGAGGAGCATTGTACTGAAGAATAAAGAAAGGAATACGAAATCTATGTTTCTATTGAAAAATATAGGTCACTGACTCACTAAATTGTACACTTCATACAGAATGCTGTACAGAATCGTCAACAATGCGACTCTCTACTCATTGTATTCTTCCTCACCAGTGCGCCCATAGCAAACATAGTGTTGTATATGTACATGAGGAATTGTGATAAAAATGACAACCAAGTAGGATGAAGGATGGTAAAAAGAAAGATACTTCACAGCATGCTCAAATTCTTGAGAATCATGCTATACAAATTAGTCACATCGGCATAACATAGATTATTTGGAAACAGTTCAGTATTGTTCAAGAACCAAAGATCTTTAAAATTAATCCAAACTTGTCCCATTGCTTGATAAAAAATACTCTATAGAGAAATACAGCTTTTGACTAAATATCTTTCGAAGGATTGTTACAAGACTATTGGCATTCATTCGAACATTGGGCTAAAACATTTTGGTTAGTATTTTAGTAAATTTTATCAGTATAAGAATCCATCTTGTAGTTATCTTGTAATAAATAAAATTGTATTTCTTAAATAATTAAAAATAGTAAATATTTTGGCCAAATGTTTGGACCATCCCCGTGGCATGTGACCTGTGGAGTTGATATCATACAGATTTAGGGGAAACTGGGGCACCACCAAAGTTAAATGAAACTCTATTTATTATACAAAATTCCGTTAATATCCGAAAAGTTCAAACTGAATTTCGAATTTTCAAACTGACTGCAGGATTGGAAATTATTTATGAAATATCACAGAAAGTAGCTGTCAAAAAAAGTCACTCAGTGCATGATTATTAACAAATTTAACAATAGGACAGCAATATTATGAGCATCATTGCTTTGTTTTTCTTCGCAAAGTGAAGACTAAGGCATGTTGTCACTAGAGACGCTTAGAAACTCGCACAGGAAGTAGTTCAGTCACCACGCGGATAAAACGAGAAGTAAGCATGTCTTTTCTGTGGCTTTCGAAACTGAGTTTCGAATGTCTTTTCTCAATTGCTCAGAATCTTTCCATATACAGATGGAGTTTGAAAAATTTGATTATCGTTTTTAGAAGCCAAAAAACAGACGTTCTTAATTCTTGATAATCCCGCAAGAAGGCTGAGGTACTTCCTGTTCGAATTTCGAAGTGCTTAAATGTCACAATCTGTTGGTTTTCACCTTATTCTGAAGAATAACACAAAGCAACGATGCTTATTACTCCTGTCCCATTATTTTATCACTCCATAATCACTGCCAAATTTTTTTTTGAGCTTTTTAATATGATATTTTAAAAAAAACCATATTGTGCGAAAATTTAGTGTGAAAATTGTAAATTGAATTTGATTTCTTCGAACATCAACGATTTTTTATGCAAATAGAGTTCCATTTACCTTTTAGCCAAGACACTATTGGAGAATTTAACTCCACTTGTGTTTGCACCCAATATTGCCGCCTTGTTAAGAAGTAGGCAAAGTGTCTTGGATAAGAAGAAATGGTGTGTTGTATGAGATCTTTGATATTAATCATGGCTAAATTGCTGGTTAAACCCAGACAATCGTCGAATTAAGATAATAAATAATTAGCAATAAGTTTTATGTAGATTCGCGAAACTATGATAAAATAACACTCAAAAAGTTCTTTTTCGTTAATTCTTCCCCTGCATCTTTCCAGTTTTTAAATCTATTCTACCCAAAATAAAATTGTGCTTATAGTTGTGCCCCTGTTCCTTTGAATAAGCAATATATGTAATGGTCTCCTTATAGAGTTCGAGCAATAAAAGGGAGTGCAACAGAGATATATGAAAATAATAAATTGTCCTATTATATCGTGCTACAAGGATATAAAAATCGCATACAAATTCCGAAGTGTGTGTCGCTTCGAAACGGCACAATGACCGCGCAACTTAATCGATAATTACTCATTCACATCAACAACAAGAAGAAAAACCACTACGCGTATAAAACAATGTAATACAAAATCATATTTAAATTATTTCTCACATAGAAAGATGGGATGTGATGAAGATTTCTTACAAATCCACGCTATTAATCAAAGTAATTGTCATAATTGGTGTGTCTCAATCTCTCTTGTACACACCATCATTATTTTCTCGCAGAAGAGGTCACACAGTGAAACTTCAAATTAATTAATTGATGTCTCCGCATTAAAATTGACTGTATCGTCAAATCTTTAATTTGTTGCATAGCATGACAAGAGCATAAGGCAAGTCACTTAGCAATCAACAGAGACTCAATATATCGGTCATACACACCAAATTAAGTATGCCGAAAAGAAGCTAAAGAAAGTTATATTTATAGCAATAAAAAAAAGTCACTTTCATCGTATATTCAAGGTCGACAGAGTTTATTGACATGTTTTGATTACCTCACTGCAATTGTTTAATTCATAATATAAGGTAGACAATGAATTTATAATAAAGTATTTCCATGCACGTTTCAATAAAGTTACACAAGACTATTGCAAATTAAATTATATCTCACTGCCGCAGGGCTAATTTGTATGTAAGGGATAGTGGGGCAGTTCCGGGTGGTTAATCCTCCCTCAGCAAATTATTATGCAATATTACTGACAATTGTGGTTTGAAAAAGAAAGATTAGAATCAAGCTTAAAACACTTCTACAAAACTTGAATAAAATTTTTCTTTGTTTTTTTTTAATACCTATCAGTTCCACCTTCCCCTAAGTGACTCGTGCTGAATCTACCCTTATCGAATTTTCTGTAACATGTATTAACTCTTCTGCTACCATACTTTTAGAATGCGCGTAATACAATTTTGTAGAGAGTACACAATAATCCACAATAATGGAAAGGGGCCTCTTATCATAAAGGTATCATATTTGTCTTCTCTAAGTTTCTCGAATGTTAAAATGAATATTAAATATCAAGTTAAAATAGCAGAAACAAAGTATATCAAATGAAATAAATTGTGTACAATTTCATCATAGTAAACGTTCATGTGAATAAACAGAAAGTAGACTGACTACATCGAAACATTTAATATATTTTCCAGAGAAAACTAAAAATAATATTGTACAGAAGCATAATATGTATCTCCCAAGCAGACAAGTATGCTTTTTATTAGTCTTAAATCAATATTGCAAAATGCTGATATATATCAAAGTACTATGCCAATTCAAATTAACAGGCACTTGTATCATATGTTATAAAAATATGTTCAAAGATATATTTGGGAAATAAAATGTGATTATGAGTGTCGAACATGCTTGTGAAGAGTTCTGGTAGCTCATTATGTAGCTATGCAAACATTTTGGTGATTGTTAAAAATAAAAAATCTTACTGATTCGAAAAGAAATCTGCGTCACTTTGGAAAATGTTTAATAATAAAAAAAAACTTTCTTTCGCATGAAAAAAATGAATACAGTAGTCTTCAAAATAATAGGGACACCCTACTAGTGTTCTGATAAACGAGCGTAGACGTAGAAGTTCATTAATGTGCCATTCTCAAAAAGTGCCAAAAAGCAAATGCAATTTTTAAATTTTAACACTAAACCTACCAAGACCCCATCAAATTGACCGGTTTAAAATCAATACATATTTAAACGGTACAATGTCACTATCAAACTTTATGAATTTCTTAAAATATGCATGTAATATAATTTTCAGTGCTCAAATTCTAATTTTTTGCTCTTTTCCAAGACAAACTTTTTGAGTATCCTACCCTACCGCGGTTTGTCATTTGACCGAAAAACGACCAAAAACGGTCGGTAGGTTTAGTGTTAAAAACTGCTTGTAATCGCAACTGATGTGATGAATTTCCTTTATTTTTCGTTCTTCTATAATATTTCTTCATTTTATTAACTTGTTTAAAACACTCGAGAGTCTAGGGCAAACCTGATGATAAACTTGTATCTAAGCGAAAGATTTTTTACTGCAATCCAAAAGAAATCTTAATGTGATGTCCAGCTGAAGTGAATTAGAATCGTTCTTAACATCTCATAATGTCCATCAACCTTTGTCGTATCTGCATTTTGTCTACCTATCAGACGATGATACAGTTACGACTTTACGCCGAAAAACACACAAGAACCGAAAATTAAAAAAAAATCATATACGATAAAGGTAAGTATACGACTTACACTTACGACTAAAACCCCAAAATGAGGGGACAAAACTAACACTTCTTTAACTTACTGGGAGTTCCGGGGGCAACGATATCAAGATTAATGGTATAATGCAATTAGCGACACACAATCATAGGCTATACGTCTTAATGATTTGAATTTTTGAAATGGTAATATTGAAATATTAAGTATATTTTTTTCAAAAACCTTTATAATTTCGGCTATGTCGTTTATCGGGGTCTAAAATGGTGGGAAAGAGTGGGAATATGTGATACATAGTCACTTCCCCTCATTCTTTGTCCACTACCAAGCGGGCTAATTGCCTGGTAAGTTTCAGTACACTCAGGTGAGTGATAAAAGATCAGATAGCCAACCGCTAATAAGGGAGATCACGAACCTCGAAGGAACTTTACGGCAGCGACCTATTCAGGGAACTGACAGAGAATCACCAGAACTGGAGGAGGTTAGTGCGAGAAGTCCAGTTCGGTTTCTTAAAGGGACGTTACAGCCACCTAAGCAAGTATGAATGTCGTTAAACGCACAATTTCCTGTATTATAAAAGAAGAATTATCTAGTCCTTGACCTACCCAGTAGAGGGATTCTATAACAGTATGACAATGTCATATGATAAATTTTCTTCGTAAATTCAGGATCAAGACATCATTAAGAATCAGAGCTGTATTAAGCTCTCAGTAATTGATATGAATCTAATTTTCAAATATTTTTTTATCCGAATTTACGACATTAAATCTTAAATTTGTCATATGACATTATCATACTGTTATACGGCCTTCAGACCTAAGCCTCAGCCATATGGCTTAACGTTTTTAGTTTCTTAGCAGTAAAGAATTTTTGGAAAATTAGGAGTTAAGATTGGATTATTAATGGTAGGGTAGAGTCAATGCTTTTGGTCACCCTAAGGCTTTAATGATCTCGTAAAGTATGAAATTTTTGTCATATTAGAATGAATTGTTTTATAAAGATACTTTGTAATAATATCTATCTATATATGTAGGATTTGTCTCGAGGATTTTGGTGAATCTCAATAAACATATGAATTTTCCCTAATTGTGCTTGTTTCAGTACTTTTTGTCACTTGTTTTAAAACTAATTTTAAATAATTAAGAGACGTACTAACCCATTAGAATAGTAGAATAGAACATATTGTGAGTGTATAACTTATTCTTAAATTCCTTAAATTAGTTGTTTTATCTTGGGTGGCCAAAACGTGTTTACATGGCGAAAAGGGCTGACTCTACCCTCAATGATCTATGACATTCTAAAAAAACCAATAAAATCAATTGCTATTTTAGGATTTTGAGACAGAATTCCTCTAGAGGAACCCCAACTCTTAAGTTGCTTTGAGATTTCTTTTCGGTCACTTGACCAGAAATGTATTTTACTTTACTTATAATTTTATGAACTGCTAAATGTTTCCACAAAAAACATATTATTGTCTATTTAAAAGGAAATTATATTATCGTTAAATATTTTAATTCCTTTCATTAACCGAAAGTTTGTTTCAGGGTAAGCATCGAATCTAGAATCTCGCGTCACACAACCACTGCTTTGTCCACATAGCTTCTGAATTCCTTTTAGACTCAATGTATGTGATTTTTTAGGACAGTCCGGACAGTCTCTAATATTTTCGCGCTGACTGTACGGTAAAAAATATGACTCAATAGATACAACAAATAGTATTGGATAAACACAGACGTATTCAGAAAATCGACCTAATTTTGCCCATGCTGAAGTCATTGGGAAAACATGTTTTAAGATGAATGACGTCAGAATTACATTGTTTATATTATGAGAGTATAGAAAGACTGTAAAAAAAACATGAGGCAGAAGCATCGAGAAGAAAGTATTCAGCAATTTCCTTATAATTTTCATATATACTTTGTTATTACACATCATTCACAGAGTTTGGCATAGTAAGTAAATGGCATAATCAATCTAATCACTGTAATTTCCTAATTTTCCTCCACCGCCCACAAATCTATTTCCGTGTTAAATTTTCCAGTTCTCTATACTGAAGAGGAGTCGCTCTCATTTTGACAACATCGTTTACCACCACCATACAAACCATACATAACAGCAACTAACTCTGACTAAAGAGACAATGAATTGGTCTACTTTTCTATGCTATTTAACTTCTTTCAACCCCTTTGCCCTTTTCCTCGTCTGTCGTCTATCTGTGATGCCTAACATTTTCCAGAAGAAAAGTGACAGAAATGCATTTTGCGTGACAAAAGCACCACCATAGAGGAAAAGGCAGTTAATTTTTCCCTTCACCAATTTTCACTGAAACTTTCCATGATGTGTGGCATTGCATCTCAGACTTCTTTTATTCTTTATGTCTTCCATATAAAAGTAGGAAAAAAAAAACTTCTTGCGTTCACATGAAAAGGAATAAAAAGTAAGCTATTCTTTTTGCGCTTTCATTTAACCATCCATTGGGTAAAATTTTTGAATGTTTATTTTATGAACTTCTACACTTTATAATTTTTTTTGTTCTCCTTCAACTTCTACCATCAAATCACACAACACCCCGTGAGGTGATGCAAGAAAAAACCACATGAAAATTTGTTTAACTGAAAATCCTCAGTCGGAACATTTTCCAGATGCAAAATAGCTAGAAATCGTTTAACCGCAAAAATACCTTCGTCTAAACTTTCATTTTCCTCGTCTTTTATATATATATTTACATCAGAATCATGTGAGGAAAATAACAAAAAAATAACGGGCAAATACAATAATGCCCAATGTTTGTAAACATGTTTTCAAAATTTCCCATGAGAATGAGCGAGATGACTAGATCTAGATCTCACTCACTCTCATTGAAATGTCAAAAACGTGTTTATCAAACAAAAGTTATTGTGCGTTGGGCATTACTGGCAGTTCCGAAAACATGTTTACAAAACAAATGTTATTGTGCGTTGGGCATAAGACGTTAAAAAAATAATTTAATATGTTCATCATAATTAAACATTGCAAGATCGAAATGAATACGACATTTTCTTTAAAGAAAAAGTTAGCTAAATAAGTTTTGAAATTGTTCAATATTTTATTTTAATTTGCATTTCAAGTCAAAAGTCATCTTATTTCAATACAAAAGATCTTTTCAAAGTTTAATTTCGAAGTGTTAAGTCAAATACATGGCATTTGTTATGTTATAATAACCCAACATGAATAACAAGAAAGTCTTTGATCCACAAATTGCTATTATCGATTTTACATTATATTTGAATTTTAACTTGAATGACTTGAGTTAAATCATTCAAGTGGAAGGAATTATTAATTAAAGGAGAGTTTTTTTTTGCAAAATAATTTGATTTTACTCCGTCTTTTGTACCCTTCTCTACTCAATGTTTTTCTTCAATAAATAAAAAAAACACATTTTTTTGAGAGATTGAAAATACATAGAGAAAAAGTATTTCAATGAGTGGGGAAATAGCAGAACACTTGGCGCACTTTATTTTACAATTGGTGCAAAAAATCACTGCGATAGAAGCACGCAAGGTGTTATTTAGTTCCATAACTAAACACGTGAAATTTCATCAATTCCATCATTTTCAATTGAAATAAAGCCATAATGATGTGTGCAATGCAAATTATATTGAAAAGGCGAGCGTAGGTTTCCTTTTTATCAAATAATAGTAAAAATAATGTGGAATCTATAAATTTTCATTAAACAGTAATATCGTGATGACATGCGCATGGTTTTTGGCATCTCCTTCTAATAGTTTAATATCGCACTTTTGCAATGGAACCGACAAAATAATATTTTGAACTCACAATATACACTAATTCTATTCTAAATTTTCTACCTGATCACGTTATTTTATCGCAAATTATATTGAATGTTAGTATTTGTCTCCGGCACACTTTTTAGATCCGGAAAATTTCATGAAATCAAAATTCACATTCCCTTTCTTTCTCAAACGCTTTGAATATGTCTATCCCAATCTTTCGTATTCTTCTTCTTATTTTGAATATCACAAAATTTTAAATTCAATCAGAGTCTATTATTTATAATTCCTACGCGCATATACAAAACACGGTAAAAGTAAAAGGGTTAGGCCTTTTCGAGAAGTGTCGAGTATTTAACCTTTATTTCACTATCAGAACAAACGATTAAACGCAATGGAAAAATCATCTTTGGTTTCATTCAGATTGTAATAAATTTATAATCAAACATATTCTAAAGCGTGTAAAAAAAAATATTTCCCATTCATTTGACATGAAGTTAATCGTGGTAGACTTTAAATTTTTTTGGTGCTGTTTCAAGAGAATTTAATCGGCTTTCTTTTGGTGAATTTCGTGTTAAAAATATTGATTTTTGACTAAATAATTGCAAAAAGATGTAGAGCATTCTAAGATTAAAAGTTGACACTCATATTAGAATCCAAATGTGAGTTATGCTATAATCGCGAAATTACGGTGCCACTGCACCATCCGAAAGGTTATAATTCGATTCAAGGAACTCAATACACTCAGTCCTGGAATTATGTCCTTTGGGATTATGCACCTGACGGAATTATGCACATACAATAATGCAAATTTGTCTACCATTAGGAGTCAATTTATGAAATCATTTTTGAAATACGCCTGAATGTATACTATATTGCGACGCGGGAAATTTGAAAACATTTTGCTACTTTTTCAGAATAAAACTTTAATTTCTTTTATTAAGGTAATTTTTTTTTAAATACTCTAACCATTTATTGAAGAACTCTGCCCAAAAAGTACAGTTTGTTAATTCATTTTTTTTTAAACAGTTGATTCTTTTTGTTTGAACACTCCGCGCGAAATTCGTTCTACGGCCGATTTATTCAAAAGAAAGCCCCTGCGGGTATGCCAATTTTCTCGATGCGTAATGCCATTTCGCGCGTTTTTTCCCGGTCCTAAAAATGTGCATAATACCGGGATTGAGTGTACTCTGTTGTTCGTAAGACAGGAAGTGCTCGAAAGCCTGGGAGTCTCAGGACTAGAGGATGGAAAAGCAAGTGCTAGATCTGTTCGAAAAAAACAATCTTTTAGTGCGAGATGTTGGAAAATAAAATGGGAATACCTTGGAGCTTGATCCAGAAAATCAAGAAGGAGAATGATTTGATAACCTACAAAGTTGTTCCCCATCTGATCAACAAACAGCGTCAAAGTGCTAAAACAAGGTCAAGGAAGCTCAAAGATCACCTTCTCAGAAGACTACAAGACAGTATTGTCATGGATGACGAAATTAAGGGTGATTTCAATCAGCTTCCTGGTTAACAATTTTACTCAGAAAAGACGAGTACGGGTTTGGCTAGCAAGTTCCGGTGCAAGAATTTCCAAATTCCCGAAGAAGTACATGGTGTGTGGATGTCGATCTGATTTCGCGAACGTCGCAGCTCTAAATTTTTCAAAACAGGTAAAATGAACAAGGAAATCTACATTAAAGATTGTCTCCAGAAATGACTTCATCTGTTATCATGAAATTATCCGAAAGTCACCCTGGAATTCTTCAGCAAGAATAATATGCAATATGTGGGAAAGATGTTCAACCCGCCCCGGCCCCCGGGCCGGAAGTCTGCTCGATTAAGAAATACTGGGGAGCTTTGAAGAGCGATCTTAGAAAAAAGCCAGTTAATATTCGAATGTTACATCTTGATATTTTTCTCAAATTGACTTTGCCAGTTCTATTGCAAAGGCGCGATATGTGTTTATACAAATTGAATGAGCAATAAGAAAAAAACACCACTCATCTGAAACCTTTTAACCATTGCAAGAATTACCTAGTTTTATCTACGTCCAGTAATATTAGATAAACAATAAATTATTCTTCATTATTTTTCTATATATCCCTTTCTTGGTTCTTGATGCTTCTATTTAAATGCCACATGACGCCAGAGTCACGCTCTCCAGGGATTACACAAAAGTCAGAAAGGGACACAGACATTTGGATTATAGCGAACTGGCACAAGAACATTATGAATCACATACATAATTTATGGTATAGTGACCGTGAAAGTGCATTGTGAGGGTTGAAAAAATGCCTCTTTGACTCAATTTTCCTTCCCCACAATGTTGCCCTGCGTGCAGTTTTGTTCCAAAGGGATTTTGTTTGTGTGTGTTTGACCATTAAATTCTTCCCAGCAATTTATTCAATTCTCATTTGCACCCATTAAAGGTTTAACTCGGCGTGATATGTCTCTCTTTCAACTGCGAGAGAAAATCCACTTGTGTCATTAAAATTAGCACCATTGACCAAAGGGATACTTTGTGAAGAGATACAGAAACGAGTAAGACAATATTGACTCCACTAATTAAATTTCTCATATATTTTACTTTAGCCATCAAATATTTGTGCATTGGATAATAAAAACTGACATTGAGATATTTGGACGACGAAGAAGTATGCTGTTTACAAATTTCCTATTAAATGTTACAACTGAATACATTCTCACCTTTATTACTAATTTTCTTCATTACATACTAATTGAATATTGCGTGAGTAACTATGCGTTTTTATAATTTTCATTGTGACTTTAATTACTTTTGATTAATTAAATTCAAAGTTATAAATATATTTCGTATTTGCCATTTACAGCTTTAAATGTGACATTGTATACCAATGGATTTAAGATCTTAAACAATTCTAATTAGAGATGCAGTGGTCTGTAACTTTCAGTCAATAGCAGTCTCTATATCCACCTAAATTAATCATAAATTCAATTGAATGAATAGCTTAGGTGTGTATATGTATATATGGATGATATCTATTGGCTTAAACTTTGTTTTTGTTTAAATTAAATTTGTCTCCAATTCAACAGATATAATAGAAACTGTTTTAGGTCGGGTATGAGATGCTATATTAGAAAAATTATAAAATTATGGCAGTTGGAAACTAAAAATTTTTTACTCATCACTTTCTGTGATCTAAAATATAAAATCTGAAAGTCAAAGTTTCAGTTTGTCCTGGTTTTTTATTTGGTAAAATAAGCTAACTGGGGAGCGAGTAAAGAGGACAATCAGACAATTACAGAAATGTTAAAAACATTTTTATAAAGCAAATGTAATTGTGCACTGAGCACAGTTTCAAGAACATGTTCACAAAATAAGTTATGACCAGTGCACAATAACTTTTGTTTGTAAACATGTTTTCAAAATTTCCTATGAATGAGCGAGATAACTAGATCTAGATCTCACTCACTCACACTGAAATGTCAAAAACATGTTTACAAAAAAAATACTGTGCGTTGGGCATTATGCATAATGCCCAACGCACAATAACTTTTGTTTAGTAAACATATTTTTGACATTTAAATGAGAGTGAGTGAGATCTAGATCTAGTCATTTCGCATTTCTCTCATATGAATTTTGAAAACATATTTCCAAACGAAATTTATTGTGCGTTGCGCATAACGCATAATAACTTTTGTCTTGAAAACATGTTTTTGACTACATCTAGTTATTTCGCTCACTCTCATACGAAATTTTGAAACATGTTTACAAACAAAAGTTAATGTGGGCTGGGCATTAGGATATCATTATGATCGAGCTTAGTTAAATCTATAGCAGCTGTATAGTTTTAGGACTAATTGTAAATTAAAAGTTTCAGTCAATTATTTCTGAAAAAAGATATGGAAAATCGTTTGGTTACACATTTACGGTCAGAAAAAAATTAATATTTAAGAGAGTTAAGTCATTTACGGGTCCTACTCCGATTTATTACCAATTGTGACCGATGGAGTCGGATTGGAAATTTCAAGACCTTTCCAAAAAACCCAAATTTAACCAAATCGGTTGGAAAACATGCCCACTAAAGTAGTTAAATTTTGATTTTCAAATATCCAAGATGGCAATTTTTTAGGTCATAGGTATGTTTCGACGAAATGTACATCACGGCCACCTCTAAAACATATCCAAAAATAAAAGAAATCCTAGGAGCCGTTTTCGAAATAAACCAAAAAAAACTGGTTTTGGAGGAAAAAGAGAAAAACGTCTGGAGATAATGTTTTTTATTGGGGGTTACCGAAGATCGTAAACTGATACTTCTTACAGTTTACGCTCCAGGTTGATCAAAAGTTGTTAAAATAAATGCGGATTATATAACTGCTCACTCTCTGAGTTCGCAAAAAATAATTGTTTTCATTATAAATGATTTAGAAATATTGACCAAAAGATATTACTTATATATTTTTAAATTTACCTTTGAATGTGAAGTATGAACTAAGCCTTGAACAACACCCGTAAAATCATTTAAAGTCATTAAATTTTCACTTGAATTCTTAGAATAAAATTAGATTTTGCCCTATGCACTTTCTACTTTACCAATAATTACATTAAAAGCAATTTGTGCACACGGTACTCTTTCAAGGAACATTTCAGTTTGTTAGTCATGTAAATGAAAACCAAAAATAAATAACTAAGATATTCATGGAAAATTACTTTCTTGCAAACATAAGAAATCATAATAGGTTTTGAATTGCACAATTTAACACCTATCATTAATAACTCGATCAATTTTCCAAGTCATATTCTCTCATATTTATAAAAAAGGTGGAATCGATATGAATTGTATGAAAGAAATAGAGATTCCAAGAGGAAATTACAATGAGATTAATGTAAAAATGCTCTTCTTTATTCATTTCTCTTTTTTTCTGATATTATACCTCATGCCGTTCTTGTCCGTCAATCCTGTATATTCTTTTTCTCACCCACCGTGACATAAACCACGCGACTTGAAGGTTGAAGAATAAGAAATAAAGAACAAAAAAGAAAGGTTTAAAAAGGCTCACGCTTCATTCACCTTCTCCATCGATTTGCATTGATGGGAGGAAACCAGCTGAAGAGAAAGAAGTGCATTACAATGAAAAATCAAGGCACAAAAACTACCACTCTCTGAATTACCCAGACGTGTTTCTTGCATTTTAACATCATGAAGTATATACGGAAAGGAAAGAATAAAAGTCACAAGACCGGAATTTAAGCATCTGCCTCCTGCAAAGCTTTTTTTTCAGGTTCGTCTCTCAACAAATAAATAAAAAAAATTGAGTCCACCAATTTACCTCATTTTGCCAGGTGTTTTCACAACGCCACATATTCATGTTACCTACGGAGGCAACAACGTGATTTTTTTTGTATTGTAGGGGAGTTGTGGAGAACAAAATCATTATGAATTTCGTAAAGTTCTTTTCAGCGAAAAAAATGTCAATTAAATTGTCCATCGGATAAATTCAGAGGGAGATTTTCCAAAATAACACGTAGATATATTCTACGTCGTAAATTGGTGAAAAATGCGTTGGGTATAAAGTGAGCAGCATATTTATTTGAATAAAAACAAAATAATACACCAAGTCAAAACCGTAAATTAAAGCAGAATTATTCAGTTTTTTTTTCAATTTAGTACATTTTACAAATTCTACAAAAATGTGAGAATCGAAAATTTATTTGTCGTCCTTATTTTAAATATCAGAATTAGATATGTTATTAATTGAAAAATCTGCGAAAAGTGCAATTGTTTTAATAAATAAATAGAGTGGAGACATCACTTATGGACGTTATACACTTATGTATAGCGTGCAAAATCTTAAGTTCTCACCTTAAAAAAATCGAAAAATAATAAAATTATTACCTAATGATGCGATTAACGATTAAGAGATTTTCAAAAATCTGTTTTAGGTAAGAACTTAAGATTTTTGCACGCTATCCATAAGTGTATAACGTCCATAAGTGATGAATCCACCCTATAAGTTTTTTGGGTCCATCGCGTCTTAGCATTGTTGTAAGTTAATATTCAGAACACACGGATGAAGTAGCTGATCCATAGATCGCATAAGACAAGAGAATAAATAAGATTTTATTTAGAAGATTACAAAGGAGTACAAGTAGGGGAAAGCGCGCTACCTTCAGACGACTCAAGCTTCGGACAATGAAATTTTTAGTTTCTATGTTCTTAGTGGATTTGATTAACGGCTTTCTCTAGAAATTTGAGGCGTTGAACTAGATATTAAAATATAGTATTTTATAGTTGGTGAGATTCATTAAAAATATATTGAAAAAATTAAAGTTGTTCGAAGCTTGAGTCATCTGAACCCTGAACCTAAGATTTTCACTTAATTTTTACATTTCTAATTTTAACTTTCAAACAATTTTATGCTCCTCCCTCACTGTATGTTAAAAATCTCCCCCATTTTTTTTTCTTTACTTCCCGTTCTTCTTGAATTTACAGCCGACACACAATTTACCATTATACAAGAATGCATGCTGTTAAATTGGAATGACTCACTGAGTGAATATTCATTGAAGGGACTCCAGAAAGTGAAAATTGCATTCAAGGGGAAAATTCTTGCCATAAGACAATACCAAATCAAAAGAATTGTCTGGCGAAAAAATTCTTTGCAAATGGGATGAAATACAACATAAAAGACCTTGTGACACATTTATTTTTTAATTCAAACCATTTGTTACAAACAGTAGTTACTAATTGTTTATCATCTGACCATAAAGTTTGCCTTATCGATCGCAATATATTTCTTGCAAAATGCAATTAAGGTGTATACTTTAAATATGTGACACACAGGAGAGGAAATATAAGCTTTTAGTGAACTCACTTTTCCCAAGAGTGCAATTTATCATCATTTGTCAGAGTGACAAAAAAATCGATTAAGTCCATCATCAAACTAACCTTTCAGGTGATACCATTTTTATGGCAAAAAAAAACAGGGAGTGTTTGATAAAAAATTGGTCATTTGCAGAAGCTCTAGAAATAAAAGTTTTCAGACAATAAAAAAATAATAATTTCGGAGTCAGGACAGCAAGAGCGAAAATTTAACTAATTATTTAATTTTCACTAGACAGTATCTGTCGCCTTTTTGGATGTGTTTCATATGATATCGATTTTTCCTGGCAACACAACACATACCGGGAAATCCGCCCTCGTCAACAAACACCCTCGTATGCGACTTTCAACCAGCACTAACACATAACACCCCCACGGGCATAAACGAAGGGATTCAACTAACTATAATATCTTACAACAATTCCCACTGAATAGAATTTTCCTCCCCAATGAAGACAATCTTATGCCGTTTCTCTACGGAGATCATAAAACATTTTTTTGGGGAAAATAATTTCAATTTTCCCTCTGCATAAAATCATAATTTCTTCTTTCTTTGCTTCCTAAAAATCAAGCAAATTATATACATTTTATCGATTTACCCGATTTACCCATTGTAAATACAAAAACTACCCCTCACTTAGACTTTCCTTATTCTGATATCTTTTAATGTTCTCTGTGACAATACTGACAGGACAGAAAAATAACATATTTCCGTTTGCTATATCGTTTTGCTGTCTCTCTTTTATTGGTTTCTGTCCCTCATACCAAACTTAAGGTGTTGGATTTTATCGGTGTATATTGACGAAAACGAAAAAATAAATAAAAGACTCGTGATTGTCAGATCTTTCATCTTTTGATTGTTGTCATCCACGATAAAAACACTATAAGCTTGAAGCATTTAATTAAGTTTTCAAAAATGAATCCAACAGTGTATCACAAAACATTCAGCATTTTAAACATTTCATATTTTCATTCAAATGGGAAATGATAAATTCGTTACCAAGGTGATATCTTCCAGAAATCTCACATTTTGTGCTGTATTTGTAACTATTTGAGAAATCAAAAGAATCATCCATTTCAATATATTTCCAAATATATTTATTTTTGAAAAATCTTTCAAATAAGCTTGATAAATATTTGAAATGTTGCTATATATTCTTAGACATATTATTCTTCAGAAATTCCAAATAGGGTAAGTGTGCCAAATTCCGGCCAGCTTGCAATTCCGGCCATCTTTTTTGTTCCTCGAATTTCCATGAATTTTTAGTTTTTATATACTCTAGAGGTTATACAATGCAAAAGAATAACAAAAAAATTAACTTCGACAAACAAGATGACGTGAAAAAGACATTTGAAGAATTGCCGATGGGCTAAGAACTATGAGAATGAAGGTGGCCAAAATAGGGCACCACAGCAATGTCAAAATTTTTAATTATTTTAAAATGTATTAAGAATGATTTTAGAGTAAATAAAGATGATAAACTGTGTACAAGTTTCCAAGCAAGACTCCTTAAGAAGTAATAAAAATATTCAATTTGTATTAATAATATTGCATTTAAAACTTGAAACCTTGGCGCTTGCATGCAACTATGCCGAAATTTGGCACATTTACCCTAAGGAAGTTTAAATAATAAATTTAACAAATAAATAAATTTAGCAAATATTCATTTTCTGTTACTTGAGAAAAAATTGTAAAATCTATGTAGAATTAAAAACAGAAAAATTGTTTAAATTCTAAGAAAATATAATAAACTTTAATGATTTTTTGGTATTTATGAAAATCTGGACTCCAATATCCCCACCACCCTCTTGCTAACACAAGGTAAGTTGGTGTTAACAAGCACAATGCTATTTTTAAACGCATTGTCCATGCTCTAAAATCTAAAATAAGGGATTTGTCCACGTGCATAAAATAAGTCGTTAATAAGAACTTATTGAGTCCTTAATTAAGGATTTTTTGGGATGATAGAAGTGACATCTAGTGACAAAAAAATAGAAACTGAAACACAGAATGCGATCGACATGTAAGCTACTGATGGCATAGAGATGGAGAGACGAAAATTTATTAATAAACCTGTAGGGGAAAGTACTCTCCCTTCGAACGTTCATGCCTTCGAATAATGTGAATTTCTTTTACTTTTCCTAAGAGATTTCCACATGATTGTCACATAATTATCGATAATGAGCTAGCTAATATTTAATAGAAATGTTTAAGTCTGTTAGGAAAACTAAAAGAAAATTCACATTATTCGAAGGCATGAACGTTCGAAGGGAGAGTACCTTCCCCTATTGAGAATAAAAAATAAGAAAATATAACGAAGTCTATTCTAGGCTGATTCTGCAAGCTTGTGAAAATTATCATATAAATAAGATCTATAACTGCAAATTTCAATAATTGTCCAGTTAACCGGACCACTGAATATTTTGACTCCCAAATAAAAATTTTTCAATGCGTAAAATCGTTAAAATTTGGTATATTTCAGCTAGTATTGGATTCTGTACAATGCTGAGAATTGTCGTAATGGAAATTCTTATTAAAAGAAAGATCTCGAAAACAAACCACTAAAAATCAGAAACTGGTGTCAAATTCAAGTAAATTCATTCGAAATTTTCCGGTTATAGATTGACGGAAGAGGGGACGTCGTCTTGGCGATTTGAACTATATTTCTTAGATTTCAACGTTTTTTACTAACTTGACGTCAGGTGGAAACCGATAAAACAAAATTTTTTTACCCTGCTACAATATGATCTCAATAAAATATCCTGCAGTGCTGTGCAGATTTGGGCACTGAAAAAAATCGCGAAAAACAATGGATGTTCCAACAAGACAGAATAATCACAGAAATAGATGAGATTGTTAAGAATCTTACCTAATAGTGTAACAAACCAGATTGAGTTAAAAAACAACGTTTCATTGCACATTTTGAGAACAATAAGACCTTCTCGAACGCCGGATGCAAATCCGTTCGACCTCATGGAGCATTTTTTATCCAAGGTCAAAAGTAAAACAAATATTAAAGTGTAAATGAGGCTATTTACACCGCCGCATTAGATTGGGATTGAACTGTTCCAAAATCGGATTTCGAATAATTAAGTCTTAATCTAAGGTCGCAATCTAAACGATTTCATTGAGGTCATTTAGACTGTCGTATTAGATTTTGACTGAATTGTCCCAAAAACCGTTTTTGGGACAATTCAATCTCAATCCATTGCGGCGGTGTAAATGGCCTCAATGCCTTTGTCGTACATGGGATCACATTTGGAAGACTGAAGTTAGCGCTGCATATGAGGCATTCATTAATCGACGCGAGACTTTTGTATATATTCGTAATACGGGCTTCAGACCTAAGGTTTAGCCATGGCTTAACTTCTCTAATTCTTTATCAGTCCAATTTTTTTGGAAAATTTTGAATTGGAGTTGAATTATTTTAGGTAAATGGTCTATTAGATTTTGAAATCACCTAAAACCAATAAAATTGGTTGTTGTTTGGTATTTTCATGCGTTCGGGACCTGAGCTAAACCTCTCTAGTCTGAAAACCGCATAAGCTCTTTCTCATTTATATCAATAAATTTATTAATAAAAAGTTGCAGTTCAATTGGTTCACTTTGTAACTGAGAGATGCTGCAGAGATCCTGTTTATTCCTGTGACTTTGTCATATGACAAAACCTATTCGTTACAATTGATCTAATTTAACAATCACAAGGAGTTCGAGAAAGTCCTTACCCTGGTCATAATGCTTTCTGTTCATTTGACCATTGAGACTTGTGTCCCAAATTGCTTTTATGATACAGTATATCCAAAGCTTAGTCAACAGATTGCCTAATACAACAAAGTCTCACAATTAAATTCAAGATTGTTAGAATAATTAAAAATTCACGAAAGTATTTTAAAATCATCTTGCTTAATTCACCCCCGTACACTCCCCCAATTAACCCAAATATAATTCTTATTGAAAAAAGTGAGAACAGTGTTTTACTTGTAAAAAACGGCAGAATAAAAAAAAAACACCTTTTTCCAGGAAAGAATTTAGGTGATTAATTTCTTCAGCATTGATTTTTCTTGTATTCTATGAAACCATGTATCTTGTATTTTCCTCTGAATCATTGGGTATTCGTGAACGTGAAAGGCATTTGCATTATATTCTCTCTTGCTCTATCTCACATTTCAAATTGCTGTCTCTCGCGAGACTGCCCGGAAAAATTTACATTGCTTACAAATGAATAAATAGCTACTTCCGCCTGGTCATCTCTTCTTTGTGTTTTTACCAAAGACTTTTGCAATTTATGCGAAATTCAATTGGAAACATGACCAAAATGTCGAATGTTATCAGAAAGTATGACGAAGAGAGTATAAGTATTTTTATTGCTTCTTATTGATAAGATATAAATTTGCAATATCTGACCATGACTATTTCACTAGTAATATTGTTTGGGTTGCTTAACTTGCCAATCTTGTTCTTTTTCACAACTTCCAATTGCAAACTGTACTATGTCTATTACTTGGCTCGCAAAAAAAGAGACTCTTTCAATAGTGGGAGAAAAAAAATGCTAAATTTTTGCATCATACTGTAATTAATTAATCAACCTCAAATCAATGCGGTACATAATACTTGAGAGAATATGCAAAGCATAGAGAGACGGAAAAAAACAAGAGATTGCTGAAGAAAGTTTCACATTATAAAAAAATGTTACGTAAAAGAATTTTCTCCATCTTCTTCATTCCAAACCATATCTCTCGATGGCAAAGGAAAGAAAAGAAGAAAAAATGCTCATCACTCGCAATATCCAATGGAGTGTAGAGAGGTACATTTGCAGTTTTCTCTATTTTGCAATATGAAATCCTCAGTGGATTTTACTTGGTGATAAACTATATTTTAAGTCTATGGCTGTGATGAACGAGATAGAGAATGAACTTATATATTCATTGAATCTTGTGAAAAGTTTTCCGCTTTTGTTATTAGATTACACCTCGTCAAGACTTATATGCATTAGACCAGGGAAAGATCGAACCATGCATTCCTCCAGACTCTCTCCTGGGACTCTCCCTATAGGTTATCATCACAAAAAATATTCTATCAAAGACAACCAATAATAACCTTTCTTCAAAATATTGATTCTACCGGTCAACAGAACCTCCTTAATTGGTCATTATAAAAAGAGAAATAAAATCTCTATTTTCAAGAAAATCATCCCATATCAATAAGTATCAACGAGAAAATGCAATGGAAATTTTGCAACACTCATACCTTCAGATAATAATGAGCTATCATTTTCACAGAATTCACCATTAAAATTGATTATTAACCTTGTTCACAGATGGTTGACTAAGAGTGTAACGTCGCAATTTTGCACTAAGAAAACCTTCAGTTTTTTTTTCATGCGTGTTTGCACAATACCTAAATTTTGATAAACACTAAAATTAAAGGTGTTGTTATACAATTTCATATTAAAGAAGAATCAGAACTTGGCGTTAAAATGAAAACGAAAACATTGTTAAAGCATTTGAACATAAAATGTGTGATTGAACACGAAACAGCCCCTAATTTATTAGTAAAGTCTAAGTCCAAAATACCATTGGATAAATTTAAAATTATAGAGTAATTATACAATTGATTTTCTCTACTCACAAAAATAATAAAGTTTTCATGATTGTGTCTATACACGAATATATAATAATTTTTCTCAGAAATTTGTGAAGAATTTAATTTCTTCTTTTACAGGAAAACTACTTCAATTAATTGAGAAATTGAATCAATATCATTAGTTAAATCCACGAACGTAACAAGAAAAATTTTGTAGCTAAATTCTAAGTTGAATGTTATAGGGTCGGAGGAACGTCTGTTCGACAGGGAACCCCTATTGACAGTTTTGTCAAAATGTTGAAAATTATTTAATGTATCTAGTAAAATATAAGTAATATAACGTTTTTTCGGTAATATACCTTTTACTATAAACAGAAATGTTCAAATTTCATATCCCAAATGGTACAAAGTAGGGTGTCAATAGGTGCTGACACGAGTTCTTAAAGTGTCAATAGACGTTCCTTTCACCCTATATGGATAATTTCTCTCCTTTGTTTAGAAAAGTGAAAGGTGTCTCGGATTAAGAAGAATGGTTTGTTGTACGAGATATTTGGCATGGTGCATGTTTACATTTCTAGCCGTAACTAAAGCAAAACTGAATTTGAATTTGAGTATATAAGTGACAATTCATAAACTAACAGGGTTTTAAATAAACTAACTAAGTTGGCCTTCTTACAATCATGATTATTATAGTTATAGGGGACTTGTCTCAAATTTCGGACAGCCTGCATTATAAGCATATAAGTGTCATATTTCGATGCAAATTGAAACTTGTAGAGTAAGAAAGTATTTGCCTTTTTATTTTAATTCTTTAAAAAATTTATTAGAAAATGAATAAAAAATATAGATTTTACATTGTATGCAATATCGGACATAAAGTTAATAGAAGTTTCAATTGTACAATTTCTAGAAAATGAATAACTAAAAATTTGGAATTTTAAAAAACATAATACGTGCCTCATATTGCAAACTGTCAGAACTTCGGCACAGATCTTCTATTCAACGAAATTACTTATTTTTGAAAATTTAAGGGAAAAATAATAAAATAATAAACCTAGCTAAAAATAAAATATTAAACTTCCCAAAAAAAACTTCACGCAATGATATTAGATTGCAAGACTTAACTTTTAATGTCTCTTCCACACCACACAAATTTTTAAATAAAATCGACACATTTTTAAATAAAATTGAGCCTTATCATGATATAATTTAGCTGCACAGACTTAGAAGCTAAATTACATTATGATATGGCTGAGTTCCACTTTAAAATAGGAGAATAATCTCAATTTCAAAGGTACCCCACTTCCCATATCCATTAAAATATTTAACAGTCTAATTTAAGAAAGTTTAAGTCTAATTAAAATTGTGGCTTTTACGGACTCCAATAGCGTAAAAGAATCCAATAGTGTATAAATTGCTGATTTGAATTACTTTACAATATTGAAGCCGTATTCTAACTCAATTTTATGAACTTCCAAAGAAGCTACCTCGTTCTATGTTCAAATTCAAAACGATACACGCAAAATTATGGAAAATTCTTATACAGAAACGCCCAAGAATTTAATTTTAAATCCCATCCGATGAATGCCGATGCCCTAATTCTAAATTCTTGATTATTCAGTTTTAATTTAAATTTGCAAATCTCAAGTTCCTAAATTTTTAGCTTAAAAGAGGTAGGGATTCTAGATCTTGAGCATTTCATTCACTCACAGCTTCTAAACTCACTTTTAAAAAAATCCTGTAGGGAAAATTAAGCTAATTCAAAACCTGCTCCAAATGAAAATTTTTAGCTAGGTACTCCAAATGGAAACGTCATTGTTTTCATGACAAATACAGTACTTAATAATTATATTTATATATTTTCTAAAGCGAATATAAAGCGAATGTCCATTCATATTCACAAATTTTGATTTGTTAATTTCTCAGAAAAATTAAGTCTACCTTTTCACCATCGAATTTTTCATCGATCGACCATGTTTTCCAATGAAAAACCCAATGGGGTGACTGTTGTTTATTCGTTTTATTTAACATTCATGTCATATTTCTGGGTAATTTTAGTTAAATTAAGTGCTAATCTTTATTGTTAACTGTACGTGAAGTTTTCGAATGAAATAATTACCTATTTCGTGAACAAAAAGGGTTTTTCTGAAGTTTATGCAAATGTTTCAATAGGAAACCCCGGAAAAATGATGTTTTTGGAGAGATTTTCTTATTGTTTTAGATGGGAAATGAGAAAAGACCAGAAATAAGAACAAATCCTGCACTCAGGAGCAATTCAACAAGGTTTGGGAAGCCTTTCGTCGCGGTTTCACTTAGGCCGGCTTCAGACTGGAGGTTTAGCCCAGTTCCCGAACGTCTCAAAAATCTTAATAACGAGCAATTTTATTGATTTTTCAAAATCTAATGAAATATTTGCTTTTAATATTCAGTCCTCAACAACAATTTTCTAAAAAATCATGCTTGATGAGGAATTAGATAAGTTAATCCAGATGGCTAAGCCTTAGGTCTGAAGCCCGTATTACACTGTTTGTCTCCAATTAGAAACTTTCCCTTGTCTCCATTTGGATTAATATGTTTCCAATAGAAGTATTTTACGCTCGCGTATTTTTATTGTATTTAAGAAATTTTCAAATTATGTCCAAAGAATTTTCACTAAACAGTAACATTCTTAAAGATTCAAGGAGCAAATTTATGTAATTCTCTTCAGAAAAAAAATTGAATTTAATGTGTTGAATCTTCTGGCAAAGTTAAAGCGTCTGGAAATGGTTTTGAATTAGGACATTTACCCTATTCCCATTAGAAGAGACAAAAATTTCCCATTTGGAGCAGATTCCAAATTAAGCCACTCTACCCTAAGGGCCTCGACAGATCTGAGGATTAGCCGAGAGACGGCTTAGCGTACTTTTATTAGAAATAGGGTAAGTGTGCCAAATTTCGGCATAGTTGCATGCAAGCGCCAAGGTCTCAAGTTTTAAATGCAATATTATTAATACAAATTAAATATTTTTATAACTTCTTTTTAAGGAGTGTTGCTTGGCACCTTGTAGACAGTTTATCGTCTTTATTTACTCTAAAATCATTCTTAATACATTTTAAAATAAATAAAAATGTTGACATAGCTTTGGTGCCTTATTTCGGCCACCTTCATTCTCATACAGTAGAGTCTCCTAAATTCGAATGCTCGGGGGGTATTTCTGACATTTCTCACTTCCCAATTTCGAACGATTTTTTCAAAAATAACGAAATTTATGTGAGATTAAATTTTACTTTGAATCAAATTCCCGTACTTTCTCACAAAACTTAGTAGTAACATACTTCTTTTTCATTTTATACGATCATAATGTATGTAAACATTCAGGAAGAAGCACATAAGTATGATTTGCATTCATTCAGAATACGAACTTTTTAACATAACCTCACAATTGACATTTTGAATCCAAATGGCGTTCGAATTTGAGAGATTCAGATTTGAGAGACTTTACTGTAGTTCTTTGCCCATCGGGAATTCTTCAAATGTCTTTTTACATAATCTTGTTTGTGGAATCTGATTTTTTTTGTTATTCTTTTGCACTGTATAATCTCTAGAGTATGTAAAAACCAAAAATTCATGAAAATTCAGGGAACAAAAAATATGGCCGGAATTGCAAGCTGGCCGGAATTAGGCACACATACCCTAATCTTCAAATTACATTTCTATCATTTTCCACTAAGTCGTCTCTCGGCTTAAGCCGTAAGTGTGTCTAGGGCATAAGTTTAAATTTTTCAAATACAATATAACAATGACATTTCATTTGACAATAAATATCTGTCAATGTCAAATATGAATTCAAAACAATACATTTTGCAATGGACTCAAGGTGCATTGTTCTTCAGATTGAAATGCACCAAAATCTACTAAACAAATAGAAAATACCATAAATGTTTTCATTTCAAAGTAATGAAAGGGCCACTGGTGAATGCTAAAGCGCAGCAGCCTCCCTGACTATTGAGGGGGATGGTGGAAATGAGAACGAACACACCCTTCCAGCGTTTTACTTGTTTCTCCGGTCTCTGAGTGGATTGTCCCCATTTCTTTTCCTCAGCCGGGAGGGCTTTTTTCCTGAACTTTTTCCCCAGGGAAAAAAATGGACAAAATGTTGCCAGTTTTCGGAATAATACCCAAAGAGATAGAAGTTTGGATTTGTGTTGAGAATAGAAATGCTGTACATTAAATATTGAAGGGGATATATTCTATGAGGGATGGACCGATAGAGGGTGGGAATTTGATGGGCAAAGGGATGAGGGATATTTAGAAAATGCCACCATTTTGCGTGGAATTGACTTTTCTCCGTTTTGCAGAAGTTGCATCCACAGGAGGTGCATCAAAAACCTCACATTCACTCACGAGGAACAATGACTCCGGACACAAAATCTCGCAATCTCTCTCTCTGGAGTCCAAAAAGCCCAGAAGCACTCCACACTGAGAATGCTGCAAAATCTCATACATTCGCTTTTGTGTAATCCCCAAGGCATACAATACAAGTCCTCCGCCCTTCTGGGGCAACCAGATCAAGAGAAAATTGTGAAAATTTTCGCGAAAAGGAGCGCCAGTTTGGGCGCAGAGAGTGAAAGGAGAAAAAAAAACAACAAAAGAAATGCACAATGGGAGGCTACTTTTTCACACAACTCACCACATTGTTTGAGCTCCTTGTTTCACTGGAAAAATCCACCCAAAAAAGTAAACAGCTATTCCTTCTGGTTTCTGGCCAAATGTGCAATATCCAGATGAAAATAGTCTCCTCACCGAACAAAAGAGCACTTTTCTTTCTCCTTTTTTTTCCAGAGCACTGTGCTTCCAGAGAAGATTTCTTCGTACAAAAACTTAAACTTAAGGGTAATTCGGTGTTGGAGCCACACAACAGGGAAAAATTGGATGAGATATCGTGTAAAAATCACAATGTACAACTTAAAACTAAATAAAATCACATTAATTGATCAATTGGGGACCGAGCACAACACTTTTTATGCATTTATCGATGGAATTTTCGGCACAAAATTAATTTTTCATTTTATCCTCGCAGCTCTCGTTCATCAGACACACAGAACTCGCCAGACGCAAAACACACACTGACACACCGTAATGGCGGAATCGCCCATCTCCCTCTCCATCACGCACTTTTCCAGTGAGTGCGAGTGAAACAACTATAGATTGCATACCGGAAATTTCCGAAGCTGTAACGCTGTCAAAAGGGCTGCGACATCCTACTTACCGATGCCAGCGCCTCTAGTTGCAAATTTAAATTGTTAACGAATATTTTTCTATCCAAATCTTCGATTTCCTGGCACGGGTACCTACTTCAGCCAAAATCGCCAAAATAAACTAAATTGGAGCGAACCGCCTTTGCCAAAATTTCTCCACTTGCATTAAACTTAAGAAACGCATAATTTTCATGAAATAATTAAGGAATTAACACTAAATTGTTTTTAATCGTCTTAATCCGGATAATTTAAAATTAAGAAGGAGACAAGCCAAAAAATAATCATTTTTAATTTTTTAAAAATTATTTAAAACGCAAATAAAAATCACATAAAAACCTATATAATTATCATAAAGTAGTATTGCCGGTATTGCCAGATATTTCCAAGTAGAAATTTTCAATAAGTTCGCTGAAATTAGATCTTTATGGCTCCGGCACACCTTTTAGATCACGAAAATTTCATGAAGTCGAAATTTGAATTCCTATTCTTTCTCATGCTTATGTCTAACTTATTCTCTCGTACTCTTCTTATTCTTTTAAACATCACAAAAAATTCAATTTAGCTCAATCAAATTTAGTACTCGAAGGAATGAGATAGTCATAAATGCTAAAAATCTGAGAAAGAAAGGGAAATGAATTTCGACTTCATTTAATATTCCTGATCTAAAAGGTGCGCCGGAGTCATTAACTCTTTCCGGACCGCAGCATATGCTGCAAGCCAATTTCACCATTTTTTAATTAAAAATATCTAAGCTCAGGAATTAATTGAGGTTCTACAAAAAATATCTTACATTTGGACATACTTATAGTTTGTAATCATCCACAAAAATCGGATTTTTATAAATTCTGAATAATTAAAAAAAAACATTATTTTTCATAGAATATTCATATGCTTCTTTGGGTACTCAGAGTCCCAAAAGAGACGAAAGAGTTAACACTAAACCTATCGACCGTTTTTGGTCGTTTTTGGTCAAATGAGAAACTGCGGTAGGGGTAGAATCGGAAGGATACTCAACAAATTTGTCTTAGAAAAGTGCAAAAAATTAAAATTTAAACATTGAAAAACATATTACATGTTTATTTTAAGAAATTCATAAAGTTTTATAATAGTGACATTGTACCGTTCAGGTGTTAATTTTAAACCGGTCAATTTGACCGCGATCTTGGTAGGTTTCGTAGGTTTAGTTTTTTTTATTTGTCGTAATGATTTTCGTTCTAGGATCAAACGGTAGGTGATATCGAATTTCGGTCTTTGGTGACCTCTCCTTCGATCTCGATAGTACCTAACAGAGAATTGTTTCCTCTTTATTCCTTTACCATTCTCGCCATCCTCCTTCTCCTGCAAAACTATATTTTTAATTTATTCCCAAAAAAAGCAAATTAGACATCAAAATTTCCGAGATCGAAGTCCAATATTCCTGAGCTTCCCGTGGGCTTATTTATCATCCAATTTGGTTGAATTTGGATCTTTTGGAAAGGTCTTGAAATTTCCAACTCAATTCTAATCAATGGAAAATGATAATCTCCTTGAAAATGGTATCTTTGTTCGATTTTCTTTTATTTTATTGTTGTATGGGTAAATGGAACACCTTTAAATGTTGGGCAGCGCTTAAATTGGGTTTTTTTTCTCACATATTTCTTGGTACATACTTTTTATAACAATATTATTCCTAAATCTGTAACATATTTGTTCCAAAAATTTTCGGTGCCCGTGGACGGGGTAATTTTTGGAACGAAATTGTTACTCATATGGGGAAGCTTTTTGTTCCCATTGTCGGGAACAAATCCGTGTTAGTGATTTCGTTTAACAGTTAAGGCCTATATACTTCAGTCGAGATAGATTTCGGTGGCGAAATATTCATAAAGAACATCAAATAAGAATCAAGTTGAGAGTGTTTTATACAGATGCGATCATAACGAAATCATATGCGAGTGCTGACAGCAGGAGGAGAAGAGAATCTCGAATTAAAAAAGTTAAACCATGTAGCACGAAAATTGCCAGATTTGGCGTCCTCTTCGCTTCGGTGACTGAGTGTGAGAGGAGGAGGGATACGATTTTATACTAGACGAGCTATTGGAACAAATTCGTTACTAATATTGGGTATCTGTTTGTTCCTTCTAGAAGGTACAAATTTGTTCCAAAAATGTTGGGTGTCCGTGAACGAGCTACATTTTGGAACAAATTAATTACTAATATTGGGTATCTTTTTGAGTCTCGTAAAATGAACAAGATTATGCCAAAAATTATAATGTCCGTGGACGAGCTAATTTTCAGAACAAATATGTGCCAAAATTTTTTACCGTGTATGTTTTTTGATTTATTTAAAAAATGGTTAACAGATATTTCTCTTGTTTTCGAATATATTTTGGAAATTAGTACAAACGGTACAGGCGAACATTTCGAATAATGTTCGAATAAAAAACGACATTTTTAATTTAAAATATTTATAAGTCCTGTAAAATTATTTCACTGCCAATATGAATAAATATTAAGGTTACATCAAGTTCGTATGTCAAATAATTACAAATTTCCAATTTTTAAATAGATTTTTATGATAATTTGATAGTTCAAATAATTTTATTTTTTTTTGTTGAAAATTTGCTAATTTTGATTTTTAACGAAAAACGGTAACGGTAATGTTCGAAAATGTTTGTGAATTCCCACTAGAAATTTACGAAATGCTGGTAAAAACTGCTGCTCTTATTTCACAAAAATTATTCACAACATAGGGTAAGTGTGCCAAATTCCGGCCAGCTTGCAATTCCGGCCACCTTTTTTATTCTTCGAATTTCAATGAATTTTTCGGTTTTGCATTCTCTTGAGATTATACAATACAAAAGAATAACAAAAAATGTAGCTTCGACAAACGAGATGGCGTGAAAAAGGTATTGGAAGAATTCTTGAAGGGCAAGGAACTATGAGAATGAAGGTGGCCGAAATAGGAAACCAAAGCTATGTCTACATTTTTATTCATTTTAAAATGTATTAAGAATGATTTTAAAGTAAATAAAGACGATAAACTGTCTATAAGGTTCTAAGCAACACTGCTTAAGTAGAAGGAATGAAAAAAAATCAATTTCTATTAAAGATATTACATTTCAAACTTGAAACTTTGGTGCTTGCATGCAACTATGCCGAAATTTGGCACACTTACGCTATTCTCACTTGATGAGCTTTTTTTGTTTTTTTTTTATGTTCGTACATTTTTGTCTAATTGGCAAAACTTTACGAACAAACAACGAAATTTAAGAAACACTTCTGTGTGTTTACGAACATTTAGGAATAAATGTTTGTAAAAGTACAAAAAATGGTCGTCAAATGATAAAATTAAACAACAATGTTAGTGAAAAAGTACAAACTTTTTTGTGAGTTATAATACGATTTACGAACATTTCGTAATTTTCCAGTAGGATTTCACAAACAATTACGAAATATTTCTTTACGACTTACCAAATTCAGGTGCTCAAGTGATTTGAAGGACTTTTCGTTCATTGTGTCCATCGCCGTCTTAACAAATGCAATCTGATCTTACCTTTCCAGGTTTTCTAGGTTCTTTATACCTGTAGTACGCAATCTTAGTTTTAGTTTAGATATCTCAGCATCTGTTGTCCGTTTCACATTGCATTGTTCAACTGTAGAAATAAAAAGGAAATACTCGGAGAGTTGGTTCCCTAATCAGGTACCTACCTAATAATCTCCTCTAATAAAAGAATCCCTTTAACAATCACACTTTTATTACAATTATTATAACTTTATACAGACTGAGGAGGAGACTTCTGTTCTCTCTAGAACTTCTCATTGCGATAGGTATCAAAGAATTTTCTAACAATCTCCGGTAGATTTGGTGCTCTGCAGATGTACTTGTGCCCATAGTGACTGGACCCTTCGAATCGATGGAACTCCACCATTCCCCAGGCCTTCTTTCGCACATCCAGGGCTCGTCTGTACAGTTTGTAGCCCAGTTTAAAGGGCACTACGAGATCATCTTCAGCATGGAGAATGAGAACAGGTTGTGGGAACTCCCCAATGTGCACATCAGACTCAAAACGGAGGCTATTGCGGTACATAGGCTCTGAGATAGTGAAATCGAACCACGGCAGATGGCGATAGAACTTAGAGAAGGGATGTTCCCTAATCTCATCGCGGATATTATTGAAGGGGCTCTCGAGGACAACAGCCGGAGGAGCAGGAATGCCCATTTTATGCATCACCGAGACCATATGTGTCGATACTCCTGTGCCCAGGGAATGACCCCAGAGAAAGATAGGATTGGATGTCCTCTGACGGATAAACTTGAACACTGCCAGAGCATCTCTCACCACGCCCGCCTCTGTCGGTTGCACCCTCCCCGAATCTCCATATCCACGATAATCCAGCGCCACCACATGATACCCCATTCTCTGGAGCACCTTGAACAACTCCACACGATGCGGTGCTGCTCTGGAGGCCGTATTCCCATGCAAATAGAGCACTACACTTCCCGGCACTTTGGCCAACACATCCTCAAAGAAACCCTCGCGCTCTTCCTCCCCAAGGGGATCAACATAGCGCTCAGCCAGGGCATTGAGAGCATCCTCAACGGGCACTGGAAGAGCTTCAGATTCTGCATCCGTGACATTCTTCACTTCTTCTGCAGGAAGATTCAGTTGATGCGTAAATCGACGTGCCACGAAACCAGGCAAAAGATGCCATACGCCCAGATCGATGTCCACATTCTGCTCATCATCGCGGTGGGTCACGTAGAAATTCCGAACTCCAGCAAGGCCTGATTTTTCAGGACGACTGAAGTCAATATTAGGTGGGTAGGTTACTGCAAAAATAACATAAGATCTCATCAGGAATTATTGCAGGAAAATAGGATGGAGTAGCGTAATTTAGAACCTACTATGTTATTTTTTTTTTTATTAAAACTTAAATATGAATATATTTTGAATTATTTGAGGCGCGAAAAATTAGATTACTAAGATTATTTATTGAGGAAAAATTCTGTAATCCCATTTGGAGCAGTTTCTGATTTAGGCTGATCTACCCTACAGAGAAAAAAAACATTTCGTAAAATTGTTCGTAAATGTTTGTGAATTCCTACTGGGGACATAAGAAATGTTTCTAAATTTTATAACTCACTAAAATGTTCGTAAAAGTTTGTACGTTTTCACAAACATTGTACGTAGCATGATCACTTGACGAGCATTTTTTGTTCTCTTACAAACATTTGTTCGTACATTTTTGTTCGTCTGACAAAACTTTACGAACAAATAACAAAATTTTACGAATACATTTTTGGGTGTTTACAAACATTTACAAACAAATGTTCGCAAAAACAAAAAATGCTCGTCAAGTAAACGTGTTCCGAACAATGTTTGTGGAAAAGTACAAACATTTACGAACTAATTAGTGCATTAGACGATTTCTGGGCATTTCGTAAGTCCCCAGTGAGTGAAAATTTACAAACACTTACGAACAATTTTATAAAATATTTTTTGTTTCTGTGTACAGTCCTTTTCTTTTTACATAAAACGACCAAAAAAATTTCGCATCATTTACTTATATTATGAAAGTTTCTTATTGGTTCAATTCACGAAGAAAAAGGTAGTGTTCACAAGAAAGATTTCCCAATTTTCCTCATTGGGCAGTGTCTTCTTAAGTATACCGGTTCAAAAACGATTTGAACCGATTTACAAATCACTCAAAATATCACCCAAAATAACTTAGGAGTAATATAACTGAATTTCGGATAAAAATTAGTTATCGGTTATGAATGGATTCATTGCCGCTTCATAATTGATTGAAATCGGGTCAAACTTGTCAGGAATTCCATGACCTTTCCAATGAGCCTAAACATAACTCCATTCGGTTGAGAAAGACGTTCTCTAGAGCCTTTTAAACCTTTGACCTTGAAAAGCCATAATTGGGAACAAAATGTGCACCTGAGCAATCTCTAAAGCAGAGGTGTGCAATAACCGTTTGAAACCGAATAAACGTCAAAATAAGTATGTTCTGGTAACGTTTTGATCATTGACGTACATGTTTCATTTGACGTTTATTCGATTTCAACGGTTCTTGCACGCCTCTGCTCTAACGCATATCCAAAAATTAAAAAAAAAATCGCACAATGCGTTTTGGATCAATTCCAAAAAATTGTTTGGTTTTTCTTATGGGCGGCCCGCGGAGATTCCAAGTCTCTATCTCTAACCGTTTGGGCTCTATGCGTTTTAACGCCAGACAGACGGAGGAACAAAATGTGACATAGTTTCTCAGAAATCGTCTGAAACGTGGAGATGTATTGAGAAAAGTGATCCACGAGGAATAAATGTTGGAAATTTTTAAGAATGAAAAAAATCAAGAGATGAGACCGATGAGGCATACTACCTTCCCTACGGGGTCCGAACAGTAAAAGATTGATTGTAAACAAAATCAAAATTAGATACTATCTATGATCCAGCATATTGAAAGAACTCGCCGATTGCAGCCGCAGAAATACGGTCACCGCTTGGAATTAGAATTAAATAAAGTGACGCACTTTACAAAGAGCGATCAATAGTGACAATCACCTTAAACCGGAGGCATTATGAGTCCTCAAATCCTGGCCGAACCCCCCTAATCAGAAGGCAGGAAAAGAAATGATAACATTTTCACAAGAGATATCAGATCATAGTCTATAAAAACGTAAATAATTTCCATTTGTCCCAAATGGCTTATAGCTCAGTAAGAGCTAGCCATTTTTGACCTCTTACACTACTCCAAAAAGCAGTGCAATTTCAATAGAGAAGAATCTTCTGTTTTTGATTTTTATCGTTTGAGGCTAAATTTCGGCCAGTATTTCTTTACTAAATTTCGGACAGCTTGCAATTTCGCCCATTTCTTTTGTTCCTCAAATTTTCATGAATTTTTAGTTTTTGCATACTCTGGAGATTATGCAATGTAGAAAAAATAAAAAAATGTCACTTCGACGAACGAGATTTTGTGAAAAAGCCTCTGGAAGAATCCCGGAGTGGCAAGGAACCATGAAAATCAAGTTGGTCGAAATATTACTCAAAACTATGTCTATATTTTTATTCATTTTAAAATGTAATAAGAATGATTTTAGAGAAAACAAAGACGATACACAAGATTCCAAGTAACGCTCCTTAAAAAGAAATAACAAAAAACTCAATTTGTCTTAAAAAAAAATCTTACATTTCAAACTTAAGACTTTGGCGCTTGCATGCAACTATGACGGAATTTGGTATAGTTACCCTATTGGGATTTTGTGTAGTCGAAAAATTCGAATATGTTCTTACATGACTAGCATATGCAACCTGAGAAAGAGCTAATCTATCGATTTACTCCGGAGGTTGATTACCAATACTAAGACGGCGGTGGACGCTGAAAACTACACAGTCTCCTCTCATCGTAACGAATTGTACTTCGAAAAAATTTTTTGATTAATAAATTTATCTTTATGTTTTAGGTATTAGGTGAGATTCTTAACAATCTCACCTACTATAATCCTAACAAAATTTCATGTCGTCCGATCGACCTCAAATTTGGCCAAAATGTGTTTCGTCACTTCCTGATTCCGAATATATATGTGGCTAAGTTACGTTCCCGGCCGGCCGGCCGGCCGGCCGGCCGCTCTTTGGAGCTTAATAGCTCCTAAACTAAAAAAGATATCGACTTGCGGTTTTCGGCAAAGGTTATATATCGGGTGAAAATTGCAACTTGGTGCATAGACCCCCCACCCCCCACCCCTCCTTCCGCCATTTTGAAGACCCCCCTTTTTTTGTTTTCTCAATAGCTCCGTCCCTATGGCATCGAGCGGGCTCAAATTTTAGTATGTTATAGCTGGGCCTTAGAGCTTTCCATCAATACCAAACTTAAGGTCCCCCGACCCCCCTGACCCGAGCTATAAGGGTCCAAAAAAAAATTTCTTAAAATGGCCATAACTCCGGTTCTAATTGTCAGAATTTAAAAAGTGAGGGCTTTTTGGAAAGCTCTCGTGAAATGCCACTTCCCCTTCTAACATCGCAAGTTCATAAAACCACCGCTAAGGGCGCTTTTTTTTAAAAGAAAATTTTTAAATCTTAAAAGTTAAATAACTCAAAAATTCCATTGTGCATCGGGCTGAAAATTTAGTATGTTGTAGCCGTTGATTATACCTATCGAACAAAAAAAACCTTAAGTCGATCTAAAACCCCTGACCCGAGCTATAAGGGGTCAAAGTTCGAACATTGACCGGCCTCTATCTCCGGTTCTAATTAACATAGCGGCCTAAATTTTACCTTTTTGGTTTCATCTCGATGAGCACTTTTAGATGGAAGTTCAAAAAGTCACCACAGGTGGCGCTGTGATAGCGTCAAAATTCATCGAAATTCAAAGTCACTTTTCTCAAAAACGGCATTGTGCAAGTTAATGAAATTTTAGTATGTTGTAGTCCAGTCTAGGACTTTTCCAAAATGGTGCGTATGTGCGCTGTGGTTTCAATAGAACCGGAGATATGAGGGGTCAAAGTTCAGGAAATTCAAAAAATCATATCTCCGGTTCTATGTGACCGATTTTGATGAATGAGGGCTTAAACGAAAGATCTCACCAAATGCTATAACTTTCTAGAATATTTGAACTTCGTGGGACCAACACCAGGGGCGCCAAAGTCGAAAAACCAATTTCAATATCACATAACCTCAATTATCTCGACTGTCGCTGAACCGATTTTGATGATTACTTCAACATAATTGTAGAGCACATTTGTCTCTACATTTCGTCCATACATCATTTTCCGCTCAGACTACGCTATCACTCCGATTTTTCCGTTTAAGTGTGAAAAAATTGATTTTTCCAATAATAACGCTTTGAAATCACTCAGATGCCAATTTGACTGCCTCTACTCCACCGAGACACTTAAAATAGGGGTTTAAATGGAAAGTCCCGCAAAATACAACAATTCTTTGATTTAGTTGAAGTTCAATAAATGAACACTTGGGGCACTCTGGATGAAAAAACGAGTTAAGAAACAAAAAACCTCGCTTATCTTGGCTTCTGAGTAGTCGATGAGTTCAAGTTCTACGGCAAAATTATAGAGAACATTCTGGTCTACATTTCACCCATATAACACTTTTCTGTCAGTTCATCCAAATCCTTGACATTTTGGTTCAAATACAAAACTTGTATAATTTCACGAATTTGATTCAAGATAACTGAATGGCGTCTCCCTACTTCAGCATCAAATCGAATTTGCATGCACTCCGAGTTAGCTCACGTTAAGAATCTCACCTACATAAGCCGGTTAGGATTATCTGTCCCTTTAATATTCGTCTCTGAACTTTTCGCCTTTGATATTTTTGTGCTCATAGGTATAATTCGTCATCATAAATTTCATATTCGAACTGTTAATGTTTTTCAATTTTTTAAATTTGATATCTGACGGTTCGGCCGGGATTGTAAGCTCAAATATTTTTTAATCATCTTTTCTATTTTTAAACATGATTAGAAATTATTTAATTGAATTAAATAGTGTAAAAAAATTACTGAAAGCGATAAGTCTTTTTAAACATTGTGTAGAAGTTTGAAAAATTTATCGATTTCCTATTTAAGAACTATATGCCAAACGGTTAGGTCTCCGAAGAACCTCCCATAAATAGACAATAAACCATTACGCCCTTGAATCACTTCCATTCAAAGGTTTTCCAAATATTTAAAGAATTTGGAAGATTTAATGAATATACTGAAGAAACGAAAAAAACTGAGATTGTCAAAAGTTTTGATTGAAGAAAGTATTTAATAATAGCACGCATCGACACAACTTATAATAATAATATTAATAATAACAACACGCCCATTTGTAAGCCATAAAACTGAACCGGTTCCAATCGGTTTTGAATCGGTAATGAACCGATTCATAACCGATAAATAATTTTTATAGTAAATTTAAATAAATTTTCTGAGGTGTATTTTGGGAAATATTTTGAGTGATTTATAAATCTGTTCAAATCGGTTCTGAACCGGTAATGAACGGGTTATTTACCGATAAGTAATTTTTGTTCGAATATAATTTTTATTACTCTTTAATGTAGAATTTATTGAGTGATTTATGAATCGTATTTATTTACTTTATTTAATCGATTTATTTACTGAAGCACTAGTTTTTAACTAAAGGCGTCTACACATTGGGAGCAATTTTCGTAAAAAAATGCGTTTTTGACAGAAATTTGACGTTTCTACCTACAACACTGCAGGGAATTTCCTTCAAAAATGCAATTTTTGACAAAAATTGCTCCCAATGTGTAGAGGCCATAAGTTAGTCCATAAGAAAAAAATCACAAAATCAGTGATGCAAAGGGCATAACACTTTTTTAAACACTTAAAAACACTTTTTTTCATACACAATAAAAAGAAAGTAAACTTACTGAATGTCAGAAATAGAATTCCACGCTGAAGAGTAACGCAAAATCTGAAGATAAGCGGCAATATAATGAATAATACCACAAATCCTACCAGGCAAACTTTGAGTGTTACTAATGAAATGCTGAAAGAGACACAAAAAAGAAAAGACATTGATTTAAAATCCATTAACATAAACTGAAATTATATTTAACGACTTTTTAACTCTATCTCTAAATATCTTTTTCTCTCGAAATTTTCTAAATTTCATCTTTCTAACTGTCTTTTTTAAACAATATTCACTACAAAAAACAAATTGAGACGTGTTATTGAAGTCACACCAAAAGACAAATGATGTGTCCAGGAACATGATGATTTTTTTGGGGGTTATTCTTTCTTTTATTTTTACTTTAATCCAACCAATATCGGATAGTTCGTGCCACTTTTCAACAACTCACATCACAAAATAACTACGTGGGAAGTTAAGAACTTGTTACATGTAGGGAAATTAAAAGTATTCCAACCACCTGGAAATCTATAAATTATTGAGTACTTAAAGAAGAAGTGAAAAACACACAAAAAAGAACAGCAACTAGTGGGAAAATTTGATGAGAAACTAAAGGCAAAATTCACAATCAATCGATCTGGTTGTCATCCTTGGACGAAGAAGGGTAAACTTCTCACTGTTTATTCTCTTCCATGGAGTATATAATATTGATATTTTACGATGGACTTTTCTTGCTTATTTTCCCACCCTTTTTTTGGCGCCCCTTCGTGAAAATTAAGAACAAACTGGTAAAATCGGTAGAATGATTGTGATGGACTGGAGGGTGATCCAGCAACTGTTCTATAGTCGATATAATTCAAGTGAGATTTCGCGTAGTTCGGGAAGTTCTTTGTCATTGAACAAAAGAGCAAATGAAAAGGAATGAACTAAGCAGAAAAGAGAAGGAGATAAACAATTTATGTTGTGTATCAAAAGACCATTTGAAATGCTGTGATTCATTCACTAACTCTGATCAGGTTTCCTTTCTCATTCTTTCCTTCACATTCTTCCTCTCAACTTCTTGACATTGCCCTTATAGAGAACAGTCATCCCGCAAAACATTAAGGGAAATTATGTACATTTGATAGTCAGAGTGAATTAAATTCAATTAAAGCCCATAGATACATACAGAAGCACAAATACAATTAATATTTAATACATTTAACATTTCATATTACTTATCACACATCAATACTGCGTGATTATTGATTAAATAACTCGATTGAAAAATAGTGACACTGATATTACTGATGATCTGAATAAAAAAAAAAACCAACGACCTTTAGGGAAAGGCTTTCAGGCTTCGCACATACTCTAGATTCGAACACGTTATATTTTTTCTTAAATTCCTTTAGTGAATCTGAACCTAGTCTTAAGTCACACATTTCCTGATAAAAATTAGGTCAAATTCAAAGAATTTAGAAAAATACGAAATGTTCGAAGTCAGAGTGTGTGCGAAACCTGAAAAACTTCCCCTACTTTAATTACTTTTGACTATATTTTGGTTAATAAAATCCCATCTGAAAAGCTTCACATAAAATTATTAATTAGTCAATTAATTGAATGTATTGATTTATACAAGTAAATAAGGAGAAAAACGCCCTCCGAATGCGTCAGTGAGTGTGATCCTTTCAGTACAGGAAAACGCGAAATTATTTGCCGAAGAATTCAACGCTTCAACGCTTTGGCAAGAATTTGTATTTTCCTATCCCTAAAGGATTACCATTACATCCCCTGACACATTCACACAAGTAATCTTTAATCTTTATATCGACCACTCAGAATATAATACGACTAACTCGCGAATGGCCAACTTTACAGGAGAGTGATTTAAAGCTGAGATTTTACATGCTGATCATAGGATTTTTAAGTATCGGAACCGATATAACTTTGGGAATAATTAACTTTTCGGTATAATATTCACAGGGAAGGTAGAGGGTGTCACGGAGTACCCGAAAAGCGAAAAAAACGAATTTTGCAAAAAATCGAGTTAGTCGCATTATATTCTGAGTGGTCGATATAGAAGTTGCTCAGTTTTGCACTCTGGCTGCTGTCCAGTCAACTTTGTCGTGCATTATCGGCTATCGAATTCCGTAGGAGCCAGTACATTTCTCCTAGGTTATAAGCACATAATGCAATCGTATATTAGAGTATTGCAATAGTCCTCAGAGTGACCACATACCGCAGCAAGTGTCAAATTTAGAATAGAAATTTATATTTAGGAATGACAAAAATCTTTAATTTACAAGTTATATTAAAGAAAACCATTTCTCCAATTATATAGTCCAGCCATCTGGAATTATTTTCAGTCACAGAAGATCTCATAACTCTTTCGCGTCATTAGGGTCATATATGACCCGGGGAAAAAACATTTGTTTTTGACTATTTACATTAATTGAAATCTATCGGTTTGTGCACGACATCATAATAGAAAGACGTAAGATTCTTGGCTAATTTTCTCAAGACTCCAGATATTCAGGAAAAGAAAATATTTGAGATCAAAAATCACTAATTTCGAACTTTGTGAAATGACTTTCCTTTTTCAAAATTTTTCATATTAATTTATTTTTTTTCAGCCAAAAGTTCTTTAGAAACACAAAATAGAATATCCAAAGATTGTATATTGCATATTTTGATATAATAAACTACTCTCAATTTTCCAGAAAAGCGCGTAGAATTTTCCGGGTCATATATGACCCTATTGTCGGCAAGGGAAAAGTTTATGAAAGTGTTTTCATGCCAACAATGTAGTTGTGACAGTTGGGACATTGTTTTTCTTTGTGAAATCCAGAAGGAAAATATCTTGCTCCTGGACATTTCATCTTATATCTAATGAATTACAGTGCTGTCTCTCTATATGCACAGTTTGGGTACTTTTTTTTGACAGTTCTCTCTTTGAATATGCACAACTTTTTTTGAAATTCCCAACAGTTTTTTTCTATCTTTTAATAAATTATCATTTTTTTTATTGTTCTAGAATTTCCCATGTTATTTTAAATAAAATATGAGACAGAAAAAATGAAATTAAGAAAATTAAAAACAAACAAAAAAAAATTACCAAGAAAATAATTTTCTTTATTATTTTGTCAAAATGTAAACAAATTGATTTTGAATGCAACCGACACAAAAGCTGTGCATATAGAGAGACAGCACTGTATAACATATTTTGCAATATTTTAGAGTATTCTGCAAGCGTCCCATATTGTGCAATTGTATTGTATGTGAATAAATATGTAGATAAGTGTATTTTTGCCAAATACCACTCAAAATATTGTAATAGAGACTGTTCAAGGGATTACCAGGAAGATTCCTTGAACACCAAGAGTACAGTGTTCATCAAGACAATCCAGTTTGCCATGGTTTTGGCCAAATTAATAACTTCAAGCAAAAAAAAACTCTTAAAAAGCCCGTGATATAGATTTTGAAAATGGTATGTACGGTAGGTACACTTCCCTTGAGGACAATAGGGTCATATATGACCCGGAGTTTTTCCGAGTTTTCACGCAATGGAAAATTTTTTTCCTCTCTGAACTATTATATTTGATCATAAAGCATTAGGAAAAACTCAATTTTATATGAATTCATCTGCTGAATAAAAGTATGGCGCGAAAGAGTTAGAAATTCGGGCGACAAACATTCTGAAATGCAACGATTTTTTATTCATCTGCATACACATATTGAGTATACATACTTATATTTATTCTAATGTTCATGAAAATCCCTTAATAATGTAAAATTACACAAAAACTAAAGCAATCCATGGAAAATTTGAGCATATTTGCTTCATTTGATAATCATTATCAAACTTGAAAAATGTCAACAAACTTTTTTCAAATTTAACTGCTACCCGAATTAAAAAGTAGCTCGATCTCAAAGGAGCCGAATTAGCGAGATTCTACTGTAATTGACGTCGAATTCGAACCTAAGAAATACGTTATCTGCGTTATCTGCCATGAGTGCATAAAATGTGTCACTATAAAAGGCTCTTTTTCTCGCTTTTCACCAAAAAAAAAAAAATCAAAAATATCATATGTAGTGGCTGATAAACACACTAATTTGTAAATTTCATTGTCCTTAATGGCCTCTACACACTAGAGAAATTAATGTCCATATTGAAATGAATTCCCTACAGAGTAAAAAATAATTATCACGATTATCGTGTGTAATAGGAGAGCATCGAAATTTATAGTAAAATTACAACGATTATCGTAGTAAGCAAGTTGAATTTTCGTAGTTGAAAAGCAAGGTAAATCGAATTTTCCTCCAAAAATCCTATTGAAATTACACGAAATTACACAATTAAAAGAACAAGAAGATTGAATTCAACTGGTAGTCGTTGAAAGTTGAACTTTTTGCAGCGATAATCGGTTGAACAATTACTATGACAATCGTATTGATTCTATTACACGATAATCGTAGCAATAATCAATCAGTCAGTTTGAATTAAGTTTATGCCATTCTGTTGCTTTATTTATTAATATTATAGTAATGATTACTATTATTTATTGTATTTGGGTCATTACCGAGGGTTGAATTTTACTAATTCTGCAATTTAATACATTGCTTTTCAATTGAAACTTGATTTTTTCATTGATTGTTATTCGAAACTTCAACTACACAATTCTGTTCAAAATTTCAGGAACAAATACAGGGTTCATGGCCGGTGGTGGTTAGGGCCCTGGACTTTGTAAAGAATTCGCAAGAAAAAAGTGTGTTCGCATGTCAGACCTAGCCTATTTGACCAGAAAATTGTCACAATTGGAGACAACCTGTGAAGAAAACTACAAGCGCCCCCGGGAGGGAAAAGGAGCGCTTTCATTAACCCCTCGATAGATTCATAACAATTCATAACTGGGTACCTCGCACCGTTTTCAACAGTTAGATTTGTCACGCTAATACGATTTTTAGACTGGAGGCTTAGTCGGAGTTACCGAAGGTGTCAAATTCCAATTTTTAAAATTATTATGCCATTTTTCCAATAGATAAATCTTGGAATTTGAACAGGTCTGAACGAACCGGTTTTATATAAACCGATAATGAACCGGTTATAAACCGATAAGTAATTTTTGTCGGAAAATCAATTGATCTTACACGGTTACACCTAAACTATTTTAAGGGAACTTTTGAGTGATTCAAGCAGTTTAATTGGTTCAATTGATTGTAAACCGGTAAACGGTAAATGACCCAAAAGTTCTTTTTAGATATTGCAACTACGCTACGAGTTCGAGCATTTCGCAAAGCAAAGGACGCTCTGTCACCACTCTTTTCCTCATCATCTTCCTCGTAAGAAAGGGGTTGTAAGTCCGCCCAGGATGCTCAATTGCATGGATGGGAACTCCACTATCTGTTGCCGTAACAATAAGTGTTTTGTTATAAATTCTGCACGATGCATACAAATATAATTGAAGGGCAATTACATTTAATATAAAACTTCTCCAAAGAAATAAGGAATAAATATTACATAGATGGAACTTTTTTTGCTAGTCTTTAGTTGATCTATCTATCACAAAGTCGTCCCATAACATCATCATGTCCGTACAACAAAACATGGAAATATTCAACAAGATTAAGCCCAAAATTGGATTAGCAATCACGATGGCGACATTTTACGTTACAACTGAACCACTTTGGCAACGAGTGATCATTAAAGCTTCGTTCATCTCAACAGCATTATGTCCATTTTGTTCGATATTGCATATAGCAAAAACGTTTGAAGGACAATTTACCGGAAACCTAGCAATGGAACTTATGTTTTTCTTTGCATGTACACAAATTCTTTCTAAAAGTGTTTTAATGCGGTACCATCGAAAAAAATTATTGGAACTACTGAATAAGGTGCAATCACTACACGAAAATTTAGAGAATGAAAAATTAAATTCTATTGCAAAAAATAATCTAAAAACCTTCAGTAGCATTTGGGTAACTTGCTTCAAGTAGGTAGCACTAGTTATATCAATCTATCAATTCTACCTCTTTTTTAGATTCAGATTTAAAAGAGTATCTTCCTTCATTGACTGTCCTTTTTTATTTCAGGTTACTAAAAGCAATATTAAACACGATGGTGTTCACCTTTTCAATTACTAACGCTGTTAAAGGAAAATCTGGAATATTCGTTCCATTGCCATTGATTCCTACTGACTTTGCCTATTATACTCAAATAATGTTATTCGTGCAATTTATATTTAGTTCATTGGCAGTGATGCTAGCTTTCTATATAGACTTGTGTATAGCTTTCTTTGGTTTTGAAATTATGGCAGCGTCGGATATTCTCTACGATTACATTTCCACAGAAAAAGATCTAATTCAGAAAGATAAGGATTTCCTCAAAAACGTTACAATACGATTCTGTTTGGTCGTAAACGATATCAAAACTTTTAACGAAATTATCTCTATTTCGAACTTTGTTCAATTTGTTTCGAGTGCTTTTCTAATTTTTGCTATTTTCTTTTTCATTCGTTTATACCCAAGAGATCCAGTTGGATATATTCTGATTTTAGCTCTTCTCGTACAATTATTTCTACCTTGTGTATTCGGTGAGTTTATAAAAACCAAAATGGAAAAACTATCGACAATTTTTTACTTAACAAATTGGTATGATTTGAGTGTGAAAGATCAGAAATCCTTCCTAATTATCCAGGGGATATTTCAAAGAGTATATGGAATAAAGGCTGTAGGGATGTACGATGTTAATATCTACACATTCATTACGGTCGGTACCTCTTTCTTAAATACTCTGTAATTGTATTACACTATATTCTTTTATCATTGCAGATTGTAAAGATGGCTGCATCATGGTGTGCTTTTATGTTTACTTTAGAAACCACCATTGAAAAAGCTGTTTAAGATTTTTCTTACATTTTTCGCGCGCGCTATTATTGGTGAGTATTTGATAGGTTTACTATGGTTCAGTTGTAAAAAACATCCGTTTTGAATAAAATTGAAGCGAACCTCAGACGGGATCATGAACATGTATCTAGACTAAACGATGGCACTTCCGGGCAATCCACAACTAACCAGCTAACTGCATCAGTTAAATAAACTAGTGAAAAGCCCAGATCATCAGCTTATTGTAAGTGAGATTCTTAACGTGATTCAACTCGAAATAGATGCAAGATCAATGTAGAGCTCAAAAACGTTAATGTATAGTTATTTCGAGGCAAGTAAGTGAAATAAATGCAAATTATGTGTTTCAACCGTTTTAACCAAAATATCTATCAGGACCTGGGTACACTGATAAAAAAAATTATATATGGGTAAAATATAGATCAGAATGTCCTCTAATATTTTGCCACAGAACTCGATGTTATCGATTACTCAGCAGCTGTGATAATACACTGAGGGAAATCCGAAAAAGTTGAAATAACATTCCAGGAATGTTAATTTTACCCTGCAGTATTGATCCAAAATCGGTATAAATATTACCCTTTTTATGTGTTTTGGGGGTTAAAATTACACTTTTTCATGTTAATTTTACCCTTAAAAAGGTGTAAAATTAACATTAAAAATGTTGATATATTTTTACACCTAAGTGTAAAAATTATGAGGAAAAAAAGTTAATCACACCCTCTTTTTTTTCTCAGTGTAGCACGGATGTAACTTTGCTTCAAATATCTTTGTCCTCCAAGGTTGCTTTTGCTTCCGTGCTGTTCGTAAGTTTTTCTTTAATATTCACAAGTTATTTTAAACCACTCCAAAATAAATATATCAAGAATATGAGTGGTCGATCTTGTAGAGGACATCTGCAAGATTGACTATAACAAGTTTTCACTTCAAAAGTTCGAATATATATATATGGTTTTTTGTCTGTTAAAGTTGATCATTTCCTTAACTGATCGAAAATACCTCCGTCTACTCTATGTCATTCTACTTTGTATATTTTATTTAAAAAAATTGAAAAAACTAAAAATGTGAATTTTAGAAACAAAAAGTTTCAAAAAAATTTATATTATATTTTCTCATCTAGCGCCTAAACTAAAAGAGATAATGAAGAAAGGATGGCTTTTTCGACTTTATTGGATCATAATTATCCTAGAAAACATTGTTTTAGAACTTTTTTTTTGTATATTAAGGAAAATACTGTTAGAGGGTTAAGCGGGTGTCAAGATAAGTCAGGTTATGTGTTAATGGTTCTTCGACTGTGGTACCCCTAGCGTTAGTCCTGCGAAGTTAAAATGTTCTAGAAAGTTGTAGTATTTTGTAATATCTTTTATTTGCATTCTGACTTATGAAATTCAGTCAATTAAACCTCAGATACAATATTTTGAATTTTATGAAATTTGACGAACGGACAAACGGATAAATGGACAGTGTGACGTCATTTCTCAGAAATCGTCTGAAACGTGGAGATATGTTGAGAAAAATGGTCTCCGGGAGGGTGGAAGATGGAGATTTTGGGGGACGAAAATATCGAGGAATTATATATAATAATAATAAATCTGTTTAAACTCTACATTTCCAACCCTCTCATGCGTCTGCCGCCGTCTTTGCGTTGATGACTAACTTCCGAAGACAAACGGCAGAAATGATATTCTTCATTAGCTTTTGTAATCATTCAAACATTTGATGTTACAAATTTTCATTTTATGTTTATAAATGGCAAAAAACTAGCGCCAAGGCACAGGGGCCTAGACGTGTAGAGTGCGTTTTAAACATTTAGCGCATAGCTAAAAGGCTGTTCGCGCTCTCTGTGGAATTCGATTAGTAAAAAGTTGTAATATAAATAATAAAGGTCTTCAGTGGTTGAATTCATTCAGGGAAAAATCAATTATCGGTTCATAACCGATTCGATTTTTGACCAATCCTAAAAAACATAGTTTGGGAGGAGGGTTGGGGAAAAATTAAGGACATATAAATGCTGCGAAGACGACTTCTGAGGCTCCAAGTCGCTATGTCTAACCGTGCTATCACAATAGGATTTTTTCAATTTGTAAATTAAATTTAATTTTCAGATGGATTGTTCCTATGCGTTATTTTGCATTAAAAATCATTTGAAGTAATAGATTTTCGCTTATTTATTGATATAAACTAATACTTGGCCCACCAAAACATGTTTAAATATGCTAAAATAGCATGAATGTGGTTGCTCAAATTAATTTCAACTCAGCAAATTAAAATGTTAAAATTGCTCAACAATTCCAATTTTAGCCGACATAGGCACCCTCATTTTCGTTGTTTCTTTCTGCAAATGAGGTCCAACTATGTAAAGTAGTTCCTCAAATTCTTCAGTAGACATACGAAGAAAATTATTGAGTCCAAAAAAATCATCAGTTGCGATATCATCATACATTTTTTCAATGAATCCGTGGGCAGATCTCTCTTGGATCCATTTTCTGGCCCACAATCTCTTCGTTTTACCTTGAGACACATTTTTATTGAACATGTATACTACATAAAGTAGGAAAATTTCTTCCTCATCACTGGACTCACTCATTTTTCTAATAATGTAACAAAATCACAAATGACAAAATAAAACAACTGGTAATCTGCGCGGCTTTTTTGAATTTAGCAAATTTCTCGCAAAAATGTGTCCTGGCTATGAAAAATTTCAAGTGGTCTTCGCAATTTTAATGCTCAATTTGCTGAGTTCAATTTAAAATTAAATTGTGAAAAATCATAGTGTGATAGCACCGTAACCGTTTGGGCTCAGGGGTTGATAACAGATAAACAGCGTGCCGTCACACAAAATTTTCAGAATTACAACATTTTACCAAAATATGATCCCTTAGGACGTAAGAAGTTGAAATATTTAAGTCAAAATCGAGGAATCAAATTATTTGTACTCTACCTGAGGAGTTCAAACAGTAAAATTGAAAATTAATCTCTGTAGGTAATAGGGGAAAGTGGGGAACCTTTGAATTGGGAAACCTTTAAAATAGGAGTTTTCTTCTATTGAATTGAGCGATTAAAATTGCGCTTAAAAAAGCACTCTGCGTGATTTTGAGCGCAATAACCGTTTGGTGGTTGAGCTGTGCGTGATTTTAGGCGCATTAACCGTTTTATGATTGAGCTGTGCGTGACTTTAAGCGCATTAAACGTTTTATGATTGAGCTGTGCGTAATCTTAAGCGCATTACCCGTTTTGTGACTGATAATGTAATAATGTAATTTAGATTCACGATTGGTTTATGGAGCTTAATAGAGCTAGAAAGCTGTATTTTAAAGATACCCCTTCAAAGTTGCCCCACTTTCCCCTATCTAGAAAAAATTATTTACTAAATTATCCAGCAGTAAAACAATGTGACCGATATAATAGATAACTTTCATTCATTCCTTTGTCAACCAACAAATATCTCTCTTTATCAAACCCCATTGTAGATTACTCAAAAATTAGTAATTTTGTCTAGCGTCACAAATTGCCCGAATGACCTCAAAAATATTCAAGATAAAGATATTTACAGAGAAATGAGTGGTGCATTTAAAATATTTCAATAGCGTCTGTTTGTGTAAATAAATACAATATACATAAAATGGATTTGCAACATTTCCTTATCGCAATAGAAATGGAAAAAATACATTAAACATTTAAATAAATATGCTGATTGCGCAACATAAGTATGGTTTTTTTCTCATTATCTTTCCACAAACAAATAAATTCCGAAGAGTCGAAGAAGAAAAAAAATTACACGAGTGTACTTTGGAATGTGGAAAGAAAATTGCGTATGTAATGGACAATGTCAATAATTTTTATACTATAATAAAAAAAAGAAAAAGATTATCACCTGGAAAATGCACATGAAATGGACAGAACGACAAAGAAATTAGTAAGAAAACCTGATGGCATTTTCAGCACCTTCGTGTTTTCAAATTAATTAGCTTATTCTTTCTTTTTAAAATTAAATTTTGATTGGAAATCTACTTACAAACCGGCCAGCCAAGCAAAGACAAACAATCCGGGAAGCACCGTCGACGAAAAGAGATTATTAATGATTCGGTGAATTGTAAGACTGGTCATTTTTTCCAATTCTTTTTTTTTTGTCTCAACTAAACTCTTTAGCTATTGGAAAATCTTTCTTTTTTTTGTGTGTGTGGAATTGTCTATAGGAATCACTTATACTAAATCCTTAATTTTCTGTGTTCAGTGAATTCACCACACCAAGGAAGGATGTCTTTCACCTTCAGCCCAAGTTCACTTTTTTTCCCAGTTTCTCTGCTCTATTTTGAACAATTGGCAAATTTGTTTCATTCACCTCTTGATAAATTTCCGCTTTCGCAGTAGGAGCATAATTGGAAGACGCGCGCAAGTTCCTCAAATCTCACTCACTCTCTTCCGACGACAATTCCTCCACACTTTTTCCAACACAATCCTTCCTAGACACAATTATCACCCGTTAAAGCTCAAACCCAATGCACAGGAAGTGTCCAGAACTCACTGGCATTGCAATGATGACTGATCAAAGGCTAGGAAGGAAGATGTTTGTCTCTCACTCTCTCCCTCTCTCTCTCTGGAAAAGACCAAACAAACATTTTCTGATAAGAACTTCAGTCTATAAAAAATTGATTGCGTTGTAAAATTTTGGGCGGCGGACGGCTGATTTGCTAAAAGCCGAACAGCAAAGAAAAGCGGACCAATCAGTTCGGAAAGGCGGGCAACTAGATAGATATTTATTCATCGATCAATGCTTTAAAAGCGCAACAATTGACAGAAATGGTGTTTGCTTTTCATTCTATTGCGTCCACCGCCGTCTTACGGCGTTATCACACTTGCACATTAAAATTTTAATGTGATTCACATTAATTGTCGCTTGTGTGCGTCCAAATGTTATTTGTGTCTTTGAGTCACTTAATATTTGGGGTTTTTCAATTTATTGATAAAGAAGTGGACTTGGCCTGCAAAAATAAGTTTAAATTTACCTAAAGCATAAATATTTTTCACATTAAAAAATTAAAGAGAAAATCGCATTAATTTTTCGCATTAATGCTATAAATCAATTTATATCAAATTTTGCGGGCCAAGTCTACCTTTTTATCAACAAATAGATCAAATTTTGAATATAAAATGATTCAAACACACAAATTACACATTTGAACTCTCACCAGCGACAACTAATGCGAATCATAATAAAATTTTAATGTGCAAGTGTGATAACACAGTTAGACTTGGCGACCAACCTCCAGAGGCAAACGGAGAAAGTCCTCTTTTACAGGTTTGTATAGGCCATTGCAGAAAATTTGCTTTCTTATGTTTAAGTTTAAATCTTTCCTTACAAAAGCACATAAACAAGTTTTCAAAGAAAAAAACAAAACATATTATCCGTCGAGTTAGGGCAGAATCACATTGACAGTAAAATGCTCACCGTATTTCGTTAATTTACGCATTTTTATTACAATTCTTACGCAAATTCTCGATTACCGTATTACCTTATCTCATACTCGGTGGCACGAGGTGAAAATAATGTAAGAAAATTGATGAAATAAAACGAAAATGCGATAAATGGTGAGCAAAAACAAAACTAAGAGAAATTAATCGTACAGTTATTTTTGCTCACCGTTTATCCTATTTTCGTTTTATTTATTCAATTTTGTTATATTATTTTCACCTAGTGTCACCGAGTATAAGATAAGGTAATACGGTAATGGAAAATTTGCGTGAGAATTGCAATGAAAATGCGTAAATTAACGAAATACGGTGAGGCTGCGGCGAGCATTTTATTGTCAAGGTGATTCTGCTCTTATGCCCAACGCAGAATAAATTTTGTTTTTTATTAAAAAAAACAAACTTGATTTCTGGTATTTCTTTAAGGTGGACAAAGTCACCTGCACCTTATCCCAAGTACAAGCCTTTTTCTGTATTTTTTAACATTGTAAAATTTTATAAAATAAGTCCTATTGGCATAAAATCCATTCATAAACAACTGAACAAAAATGATTTTACCCATTCACAACCCTCCTTTAACTTTTAAGATTTTACATGGATTTTTGTATCTGATTATAAAGTGTTACAGTAATCTCACGGAGGAAGTCATTAAATGTGAAGTGTCACATACAAAAATCTCTAAAATAATGTTCTTTTTATCAAGACAAAATAAAACAATTTAATCGCATGCCGAACATAGGTTACCTAAATATCTCGGATCCGATTCGAATTGTGTCATTTTTATTGTTTTATTCATGTTTTACTTTTATTACGCGTTTTTGTGCAAACTACAAAAAACAAGATTTTAGAAGTGTTTCAGATTAAGGGAAAACCATGTGTTCTATGAGATAATTGATACTAAACCGAAGGGAAAATAAATAAATTGCGCATAGGGGAATGTAGACAGCCTTCGCACATTTTTTCATGCTTCATATTCAGGACTTTTTTCTGACTAAACTGTAAAATGGGCAGTGAATTGCACTACACCAAAAAGTTCTCTGATCTTTTAGGTTTCTCTGCATGCCTAGTTTATTATCACAGAATTGTTGGTTTTTCCTGGACAGAAAAATGAAAAAATATGACGATTTGTGCGATTCTTGCCCTCGGAGGCAGCGTTCACACGATGGGGTTTGGGTTCATCATTGCTTTTTTTCTCGAAATAAATTTTATCTACAATTAAAAAATATTTTCCGATTGTTATACTGTACCCCCGTGAACCCGCGGAAACTATCACTGCACTAAAAGAAGATCTTTAACTCATTCGCGTCATTAGGGTCATATATGACCCGGCGAAAAAAACAATTTTTTTTGACTATTTACATTAATTGAAATATATCGGTTTGTGCACGACATCATAATAGAAAGATGTAAGATTCTTGGCTAATTTTCTCAAGACTCCAGATATTCAGGAAAAGAAAATATTTGAGATCAAAAATCACTAATTTCGAACTTTGTGAAATGACTTTTCTTTTTCAAAATTTTTTATATTCATTTTTTTTTTTTCAACAAAAAGTTCTTTAGAAACACAAAATAGAATATCCAAAGATTGTATATTGCATATTTTGATATAATAAACTACTCTCAATTTTCCAGAAAAGCGTGTAGAATTTTCCGGGTCATATATGATCCTAGTGTCGGCAAGGGTAACAGTGTTTTCGTCCCAAACCTATAGCGAAATGTAGTTGGGACATTGTTTTTTTTTGTGAAATGCAGGTGGGACATCTTGCTCCTGGACATTTCATCTTATATCTGATGAATTATAACATATTTTGCAATATTTTAGAGTATTCTGCAAGCGTCTCATATTGGCAATTGTATTGTGTGTTAATAAATATGTGGATAAGTTTATTTTTGCCAAATACCATTCAAAATAGTGTGACAGAGACTGTTCAAGGGATTACCAGGAAGATTCCTTGAACACCAGGAGTACAGTGTTCATCAAAGCAATCCAGTTTGCCATGGTTTTGGCCAAATTAATAACTTCAAGCAAAAAAACTCTTAGAAAGTCCGTGATATCGTCAGATAAATCAGCATTTGTCGTAACTTCCTTTTGACAACTTTTCAGGAGAGGAAATTTTCAGTTCAATATTATTTTTCTTAAAAATGAGCCCCGAATGTGATACTTATGAGTAAAAATAATAAAAGTGGCACTAATAAACTGTAAGTTGACTCGAGAAAATATTTATAAAATTATTTAAAAGCTGCAATATTGAGAAATATCTTAGAAGAAACACAATAATATTTTATCGTAACTTCCATCGTTTATAAGGCCGTAACTTCTAATGTATGGAGATTTTGGAAGTTTCGACAATTTTCTAAAATGCATTATATCTATTTTAATTATTCTAGTGATAATAAGCGCCTTTATTTGACTAAATTAGTCAATAATACTGTTATCCCTGTCCCTAAGTTTTTATTTCATAAGTTTTATTAAATAAATTGTAATAAATTTTGTGCGCCACGTCGCTTGTTTTGTTTTGAATTAATGACAGATGGATAGAGATTTTTTCTCACTTTTTTCTCGCAAATATTGAATTAAAATGATTTCATGTTACACTATTCGCACTGTCTTTCGATATTTGGAAGAGTTTATAAACGTTCTATTGAGTAATATTGCAATTTTGCTGCAAATTACAAGCCACGCAAGTGAGCAAAAGAAGTTACGGCAAATGCTGATTATTGAAAATTTTGTATGGAAATTTGTCGTAACTTCCCCAAAAATGGAAGTTACGACAAATTCTGATAAATTTTTCTTAATTAAGGGCACTTACGATAATTTTTGTTTAAAATAATTTTTATTGGGCTTATAAAAGTTTCTTTTTCAAAAGTGCGTTTAATAAACAAAATTACGCTGATTCCAAATATGTATATATCTCAAAATCGCAAAAATGAAGTTACGATAAATGCTGATTTAACTGACGATATAGATTTTGAAAATGGTATGTGTATACTTCCCTTGAGGACAAGGGTCATATATAACTTGGAGTTTTTTCGAGTTTTCAAGCAATGGGAATTTTTTTTCCTCTCAGAACTATTATATTTGATCATAAAGCTTTAGGAAAAACTCAATTTTACATGAATTAACTTGCTGAATAAAAGTGTGACGCAAAAGAGTTAAGGGAAAATGGTGTGTTTTATGAGATAATTGATACTGAACCGAAGGCAAAATAAATAAATTGCGCATAATGGTGCTATTCCAATAAAAATGAACATGTTTGTTTTTAGCAGTTGACTGTTCCCAAGTGCAACTGCATTATCGACTTTTCTTTGTAATGGTTCCTCCTGTCTCGGCTGTTTTCCCCAGTCTTCATCGTGGTCTAAAACCACCAAACAATCGTCTGAGGAACCAACACAGAGAAAAGTCGATTATGCAGAAGCACTTGAGGACAGTTAAATGTTAAACATGTAAAATTTTCAATAGAAAAAAAAACAAATAAAATATAAATCGTTTTTAAATTACAACAACCGATATCTTTTGTAGTCTCTTAAAATAAAAGTTTTCTCAAAAAGACGGACAAAAGATAGCCGCGCGCCGGGTAATTATTTTCCACGCAGATGTCTGATTTGAGATTAGACCAGCAATATGCCCTCTTGATATTTTCAACAGTTTGCGTTATCAAAGAGCTTCTGGGGGAGGAGGAAGATGAGAAATTACGCAAAAACCTAATCGACACTTCATTCTGTCTTCTGTAACCTTGAACGTATTCAAATGAGACTTTTGCTGCGCTATTCGCAAACATTCCCATCTGAATCATTGATCACTTTGGCAAATTCTCATGCTCCCGGAAATGATCATATCAACACTTTAATAATGAAATAAAGGCATGAAATCTTAGCCATTGAGAAAATTTCTAAAATGATCAGTGATCTTGAGTAGGTCATTGCTGTGGGTTGGGTAAAATAGGAATTTCTTCGAATTTTCTTTGGGAGAAGTGCAATTTTTTGTTAGTATAAGATACTTAAGTAGTTAATTAATCAATTATTGATAATTTTTGTATTTACCTTTGAGTATTTTGAGGGAAAATGCAACAAAAACAAGCTGAAAATATTTTAGCAGCGTGCACGCGCACTAAAGTTTGACACAAAAATGCTCGAAGCGACCTCTGATGTTGAGTATTTGCGATAAAAGTGACAGAAGTATTCTAACCTCAAAAATTGTTTTGATTGCCGGGCGTCGTTTTCAAAGTGAAACAATCCTGATTTATCTTAAAAGCGCCCCAAAATGGATGAAGTAAGTGATGAAGAATTGTTCTACAATCCTTTTTCTAATATATTCACTTGCAGGTATTGCTGGATAAAATGGATCAGGCGTGCAGGACGTCAGAAGAATTTACAAAACTCTACTACGAAAGCCTGGACAAAAGACGTCATGTAAGTCCTTTCCGGATGTAAAATATACCACCTGATGGGGCCTAATTCTTCCTCTCCATTTGCAGCAAATGTTCCGCCTCTACCTGGACAATGGAGTCCTCGTCTGGAATGGCAATGGGGTGTCCGGAAAAGACGATATCCAGAAGTTTTATCAGGAATTGCCCGTATCTGATCACCAAATGAACACTTTGGACGCCCAGCCAGTTCTCGATGCTGCAGTATCGACACAGCTCACATTCCTCATCCAAGTCAGTGGGTCAGTAAAGTTCAGCAATGACGGTCTGGCACGTCCCTTCCAGCAGACCTTTATAATCACAGCCCAGGGAGACAAATGGAAGATCGTGAGCGATTGCTATCGCCTCCAAGATGCCATGTTCAAGGACAGGAAATAAATCTCTTTAACATTTATACTTATAACTTTATTCCGTCTTTTGTTTCTTGGCCTCTGGCCCATCTTCACTATCAAAAATGGGCTTGGGCTGTGTTCTTGCATAAGCTGGAGCTATCCAGTAGGGATTCTCTGCTGCTTCCTTGGCATACTTCAGAATAGCTTCTCGGGGATCTTGGTCGTCGTCCACGCGCTTACTCAGCCCCAAGTTCCGGATGACGTAGGAACTGAGAGTGCCTCCAGAAGAAGCAACACGGCCACCTTGGCCAGAAGTGATTGGCAGATCGGGCTTCCTCGACTTTACCGGATCTGCTCTATCCTTTTCCATCTTCTTCCGACTCGAGCGGCTCTTCTCTTGCCGGAACATCGGCAAGGCGTGAGGAGTAATTACCTGAGTTGTTCCTACGACTTCAACGTGCTTCTTCTTGCGATACGTCTTCACGACGCACAGTTTAGCCCCTCTGAGACTCCTCTTATCGTCATAGAAGCACTTTATTGTGCCATTGCCGCAGGCCACAAAGATCTAGCATTAAAAAAACCAAGAGATATTTTGATTGAAACATGAAGACCCAAAAATGCAGTTTGAGCTTAAAAAAAATAATAAAAATAGAAGGAATAATAATATTTAAATTCTGAAGTATATTTTCGAATTCTTATTATGCCCAACGCACAATAACTTTTGTTTAGTAAACATGTTTTTGACATTACAATGAGAGTGAGTGAAATCTAGATCTAGTCATCTCGCTCACTCTCACAAGAAATTTTGAAAACATATTTACTAACAAAAGTTATCGTGCGCTGGACATTAATCAAAGCTTAAAATGTTAAAATTATCAAATAGGAAAAATTTATGGTAGCTAACTATTTAATAAAGTATTTAATACATTTAAAAAAAAATGGAAAAATTTCACTGTTCCCAAAAATAATCAAAATTACTGTTCATGGAAACAGAAAAATTTTACTGTTCTCAAAAACAAGAATAGTTCTTTGTTCTCTGAACAAAATAATTTTATTATTCGAAGGAACATCAAAATTACTGCTCACATTAAAAGAGAAAATGTACTAATTCTCAAAAAAAAACAAAAAACAGTTTCCTATTCCACGAATAGATACAATTTACTGTGCATAGGAACAGAAAAATTTTTATAGTTTGCACAAATTGTAAAGTATTACTGTTCTTAGACACAAAAACAAATTTTTGTTCACCGAACAGGAAAATTTTACTGTTCTCAGAAACAAAAAAGATCTATTCTCAAGAATAGAACAATTTTACTGTTCATAGATTTTTTTGTTTCCAGAAACAAAACTACCTTTCCGTTCCCTGGCCACAAAAAAATTACTGTTCTTTAAAATAAAAAGATTTTCCTGTTCCTAAGAACAGAAAAAATAACTCCATACACAAAAAAAATCACTGTTCATAGGAACAGATTTCTTTGTTGTCCGAAACAAAAATACTTTTCTGTTCTCCGATCAGACTAAACTTACTGTCCGTAAAAACAAAAAAACAACGTCCAAACAAAAAAATACTATTCACAAAAGTAGCAAAATTTTACTGTTCCCAAAAACAATGTAGTTTTCTGTTCGCAAGAACAGAAATAAATTATTGTTCATAGGAACAGATATTTTCTGTGTCCAAAAACAAAAACACCTTTCTATTTCCCGATCACAAAAAAATTTACTATTCGCAAAAATAGTAAAATTCTACTGTTCTTAGATATAAAAACTGTTTTCATTTCTAAGATCACAAAACATTTACTCTTCACATTAACAGTACATTTCTACTGTTCGCAAAAATAGTGAAATTCCACTGTTCTTAGATATAAAAACAGTTTTCATTTCTCCGATCACAATACATTTACTTTTCACATTAACAGTAAATTTTTACTGTTCGCAAAAACAATGAGTTTTCTGTTCGCAAGAAAAGAAAAAGTTTATTGTTCACAGGAACAGAAAAATTAGTGCTCCTTAAGAACAGATATTTTCAGTTTCCAGAAACAAAAAAAAAACCTTTCTTTTCCCCGAACAGAAAAAATAACTGTTCACAAAAACAGTGAAATTTTAGTTCTTAGAGGCAAAACCAGTTTTCTGTTCGCAAGAACAGAAAAAGTCTACTGTTCACAGGAACAGAAAAATTACTGCTCCTTAGGAACAGATATTTTCAGTTTCCAGAAACAAAAAAGACCTTTCTCTTCCCCGAAAAGAAAAAAAAACTGTTCACAAAAACAATAAAATTTCACTGTTCTTAGAGGCAAAACCAGTTTTCTGTTCGCAAGAAAAGAAAAAGTTTATTGTTCATAGGAACAGAAAAATTAGTGCTCCTTAAGAACAGATATTTTCAGTTTCCAGAAACAAAAAAAAACACCTTTCTTTTCCCCGAACAGAAAAAATAACTGTTCACAAAAACAGTGAAATTTTAGTTCTTAGAGGCAAAACCAGTTTTCTGTTCGCAAGAACAGAAAAAATCTACTGTTCACAGGAACAGAAAAATTAGCGCTCATTAAGAATAGATATTTTTAGTTCCCAGAAACAAAAAATACCTTTCTTTTCACCGAACAGGAAAAATAACTGTTCACAAAAACAATAAAATTTCATTGTTCTTAGAGGCAAAACCAGTTTTCTGTTCGCAAGAACAGAAAAAGTCTACTGTTCACAGGAACAGAAAAATTACTGCCTCTTAATGAACAGATATTTTCAGTTTCCAGAAACAACAAAAAAAACACCTTTCTTTTCCCCGAACAGAAAAAACAACTGTTCACAAAAACAGTAAAATTTCACTGTTCTTAGAGGCAAAACCAGTTTTCTGTTCGCAAGAACAGAAAAAGTCTACTGTTCACAGGAATAGAAAAATTAGTGCTCTTTAAGAACAGATATTTTCAGTTTCCAAAAAAAAAACATCTTCTTTTCCCCGAACAGAAAAAATAACTGTTGACAAGAACAGTAAAATTTTACAGTTCTTAGAGGTAAAAACAGTTCCCTGTTCCCAAAAGAAAAAAAACTCCACAGAAGTAGAAAAATTTTGCTGTTCAAAAGAACAGAAAAAAATACTGTTCTTAGGAAAGGATTTTTTTGTTTTCAGAAACAAAAAAACACTTTTCTGTTCAAATCAGAAAACTTTACTGTTCTGAAAAACAGTAAAATTTTACTGTTCGTAAGAACAGTCAAAATACTATTTTGAGAACAGAAAATTGTTCTTATTGTTCTCATAATTTTAATGTCCGTAGAAACATTTTTTTCTGTTCTCAGAACAGACAAAATCTTTGTTCCTAGGACCAAGAACAGTTTTCTGTTCTCAGAACAGAAAAATTTTCTGTTCACCGAAATTTAATGATGAATAATGATTCTCACCTGATTGAGCTTCGGATGCCAGAGAACCTTAATGACGTGGGAATCTGTAACAGGGATCTCTTGCACTTTCTCGCTGGTCTTTGTGTCGAAGAATTGAATAGTGGCTGCTTCCTTGTCTCGTTCTAAAGATTCTCCTGTTACGAGGATGGCGTCATCGGGACTGAAGACGCAATCAGTTGTATCGTACCTCGCATAGAGATCTCCAAAGGAGAACACTGACTCACGAAGATTCCTCATGTCCCAGAGCTTCATTGTCCCATCGCAGGACCTGGAAGCCAGCTGAGTGCCCAGATGGGAGAAAGTGACGCAGGAGATTTCACTGCCTCGGGAATGAGCTTCCCGGACGCAATGCGTCGTGTTGACGAACATTTTCCTGGTATCCCACATCTGAATAGACCCGTCAGCACATCCGGCTGCAATGAGCGTGGCATCGCGATTGTATGTGCAGCTGTGTGGCAGGGTCTTGAGACCTCCCTGAGCTCGAGTTTTGATAACATTCTTCTGTTGCTTCCCACTGGCTGCCTCCCAGACGCGCAGAGTAGCATCCAGGGAACTGGTGAGGAATTCATCTCGTCTCCCAGGATGCCAACATCCAGCTGTGAGCTGAGCTGTGTGCCCCTTCGTCCTGGCCATATCCGTAATGTACTGATCTCCCTTGACACATTCCATCTTCTCAAATCCATCCCTGTCCAAGATCTTGGCTTGTGAATTCCCTGAGACGACTAAAATCCTATCTCCAGTCACTGAGTACTGAATTCCTCGGATGGGATAGTTCTCACAGGGCTGGAGCGTCCGGAAAGCCCTCATACTCGTATCCATTCCGGCAAAGTCCCAGAAGCATAAATCATAATTTACAGACCCGGAAGCCAGGCGGGCTCCTGAAGGATCTGCCGAGAGAGCAATTACTGCCCGGGATCCATGCTGCATTGCCACCTCGTGGCTGGCAGGAATACGCTTTACAAGGCTCTCGTCCTCGTCCTCTTCGTCTTCACTCTCCTCACTGTCACTTCCCTTTTTCTCTTCATGCTTACCCTTATCCACGGTGAAATCTGCTGGTGGCAGGGGTCCTATCACTTCATCATCATCCTCCTCCTCGTCTCCAGGGATCTCTGGAGCCTTTTCTGGGACTTTTGGTGCGGGAGCTGTATGCCTGGCTTTTGCAATCTGTTCGGCAATGTCAAAACTCTTTGCTTTCCTCCCAAATCCCGATATTCCCATCACCTCCTTCACATGTTGACTCTCCAGGTCATCTGTGATCTCCTCTATTGCCTCATTCAGCTTATTCACTGGAGCATTTTTGCCAAAAGTCCCAAATCCTGTCAAGCAGAACACCCCAAAATGTAAACAATCTTTGAGGTTAGAAACACTATTTTTGCATTTTTACCTTCATTCTGTGACCCTTCCACTGAATTTTCAATGCTACTAGATGCTTTGGTGAAACTGATCTTCCCAAATGTGATTTTCGGTCTGTTCATTACAAGTTTTTGCTTATTTTTTTTGCAAAAATTTTATGGGAATGAATTTCAAAACAAAACACTGAAACGGATAAAATGCCACTAGAGGCGCTGTGATCAGTATGCTGAAGTAATTGCCGCGCTTTAGCAGGAAATTGGGGGGAAAGGGGAAACTTATGAAACGAAAGTAATAAATTTTCTGGCAAAAATTAATTAAACCTTCTGATATTAACATATAATTTTTGGTCCGAGGGAGCTCTAAAAGGATTTTATTAAAGATTGCAACAATAGAAGTCTATTCATGAAATGTCCAAGTTGTGATGTTTCTTCATGTGAATCCGGAAGTCCCTCTTGATCCAGAAACTCCTCTGGCATATATTGCAATTCCATGGAGCATTTTCCTTTAAATGAATCCTGCGGATGTGAATCTGTAATCAAGGTAAAACAGGTATAAGGAATTTTAAGAGATGGGCAAAGGAGGAGCACTTCTTCACCTGAAGCTGGGATTTATCCTTGTACACCGTCTCACAGTTGTCGCATTTGTATCTTCGACTGCTGTGGCGATCGTTAATGTGCCTATTGAGGAATTTTTCAGAGGTGAAAGTCTTCCCGCATCCCTGAAAATGGCACTTGAATGCATGTTCAGTTCTCAGGTGGATTTTCAAGTGATCCTTTAAAGTAGTTTCACGAGAGACTTTCTTCCCACAAATCTGGCACATTGGACTAAGATCGTCAGAGATACCAAGATGCTTGAATAGGTGCCTTCGGACACCCTCCTTCCATGTGAATCCCTTACCACAGATGTCACAGGTGAAGGGAAAGCGTCCTGTGTGGATCACCATGTGCTTCTTCAGGCTGTCTCTGCTGGAGAAAAACCTCCCACATTCTGTGCACTGCAGATCACTCACAATCTTCGATATATTTGTATTGGTGTTGGAAAAAAAGACCCCTTGATTGTGATTCTTCCAATGAACCTGCAATTCTGCTTGAGAGAAGAATTCCTGGTTGCACCATTTGCAAGGATACTTCTCCTTTTTCCCATGGACATTCTTCTCATGGATCTGGAAGAGTTGGGAAGAGTGTAGATTCATGAAAGAAAAAGCTTCTGGTAAATTGCATTTGAAGTCTCACCTTGAGGTACCTCTCGAAACGATATGACTTCCCACAGATCTGGCATTTGAACGTCTTCGCTCCAGTGTCGAAGTGAATCTTCATGTGTCGGGAATAGGCAAAGGTCCACTTGAAAGTCTTCCCACACTGAGAGCACTCATGAGGCTTTCCATCTTTGTGGCAGACTTTGTGATTTTCAAGACGAGAATTATTGGCAAATCCTTTTCCGCAGATCTCACAGATGATCTTTTTGGTCTGATGCCTCTTGGATGGGGCTTTTTTCAGCTTCACCCGATTTTCTTCCTGTGAATCTGAAGAATGATTGTTTTCTGCAGTAGAAGAAAATTTTTCCGTTTGAATGCTCCTCAAGGATTCTTCTAATTCACGAATGGTCTCCTCGAGGGATGCTATTGGGGTGTCCAGGGAAGTCAGTGGTGATAGGGAAGCTTCGAGACTTTTGGTGGGATCTTCGAGATCCTCGAGACTTTTTTCAACAGCCTCTCGAATTGTATCTGAGATATCACTATTGTCCACAGAAGAACTATTCTGATGGTAATCGAAGAGAGTCATAAAGGATTGATGATCATACCCCGGAGAGTCTGCCATAGAATCATGACTAGATACAACAGAACTTGGGATATCAAACAAATTCTCATCAAATTCTATCTCTTCAACCTCATCCTGCGATCCATTCCCACTTTCCGCCAATTTAGGATTATCCGGATGAGCTTTGAAGTAAATCAGATCAATTTGCTGCTCATTGTCCTGCGAAAGAGACAAAGAGATCCCGATCGTATTTTTTTCCGGCATTGTGAATTTTCCACGATTTTTCCTCTACCAATCTACTCACTTCCAACTCCAAAAAATCCTCAGAAATATCAGAAATTTTCAGGACACTCCCCGTCTCCTCAAAGAGCCGTATAACCTCATTGACGATCTCATTAGTGGGAATCAGTGAATCATAAGCCGCTCCAAAGGCACTCAAAAAATTCCTCTTGACACAGTCGTAATCACCAAAACCCTGATAGAAGCACTTCACAATAAAAATTCTCTGCTTGAGATCAAAAATTCTGAGGGAATTCTTCATGATGATGTGGAATCTTGGAGAAATTTTGCAGGCAAAAGGACGCACTCAAAGGGCAAAATTATTACCGAGAACGAGAGAAATGTGATAAAAGTTCAAGGTCCATGAGTGTGTTGGTTGCAACTGATAACACTCAAAGTTGGAGGTCAATTTCAAATATTTGAATCCAACACCGTGTGTACCACAAAATCCCCACTCTCTCTCTCTCTGCTAAAAGCTTCCCGGGTGCTCCAGACTCTGGTGAATGCTTGAAAAAAACTGACCAGTTTTCACTCGATCGCCACTGGAGGATCCCTGCCTTGCTGGAGAGTGGTGATCATCTGTACTTTACAACTGATCGCATACCCAGAGTTGAAAGATCACGATAAAAAAATATTTTTAAGCCATTCAAGAATACATAAATGCAGGGAAAATGGACAATCACGATAGAAAAGAGGAGAATGATCGCAAAATGGTTGCACTGAAAAAAAATATCCGGAATTTGTTTTTGAAATGTTTCTGCGAAATTCCTAGAAATGAGTGTCTGACCAAAGATCGTGATTCTTATCTAAACAAAATTAATAATAAATTGAGTTTCAAGATCATCTTCCCAAAAGATCTTGTTGCATCTGCAGTTTCTCTGTGAAGAGTGTGTCAACTATAAGAGTGATAAAAGAATGTGATAAGCCTTAAATGACTTGTTGTGTATATGATCTCTATCGGATACATAAAATTCGTTGTCAATTTTTGACCGAAAAATCACTTAAAAATACAAACTTTGATGGATTTAAAAAGCTAGGATACTTACCTTTCAGCCCTTAGAACTGTTTAAAAATTTTTACAGAAAGATCTTAGTTTTTCAAATTCACCTCCTTTAAAACTCTGAAAAAAATTTAGCCCACGCCTCCTTACTGAATTAGACAACTAAAGTGATTTTTTTAATTTTTTATTCATTCATTTTATAAGAAAAATCTATAAAAACAAATAGGATCGAAGGAACCTCTTCGACAAGAAACCCCTATTGACAGTTTTGACAAACTTTTGAAATTTTTTTAAAGTATCTAATAAAAAGTAAATAATATGACGTTTTTTCCTTAATCTGCGTTTTCTGACAAGGATAGGTGTCCAAATTTCGTATTCCAAGTGGTAGAGAGTAGGGTGTCAATAAGTCCTGACACGACTTCTTAATGTGTCAATAGGCGTTCCTTTCACCCTACCACAAATCTAATTTTATTAAAGCAAAGAATATTATTGCTCATAAAAAATAGGCCATACACCTCTATAAAAGCCTCATACAAAAAATATAACCAGTGAAACATAATTGCAGGAATTTTAGTATTTATCAATCCCGTAATATGGAATGATACCATCAATATTATTGAACATCTAAGCTGTATAGGTAATTAACCTGGAAAATAATTTTAAGTCACGCTTTTTCAGGAATTGTAGCCAATTTAAAGTAAATTTAAGAATTATAAAATTTGAAATGAGCTCTATAATAAATATTTCAAATGATCCATCTCGAATATTTGAGCAGTAAGGTAAGATCGGAATGATTCACCAATGCGCAAATAAGCCACGCCCCTTTAATTCTTTAAGGACGATTGGAACACCGGTGTCCCATAAAGAAAATAATTTTTCCTGACTACCTAAAGTTATTTTTTTTTCTTATATTTGTACATAATTGTAAAGTAGAAGGTTGAAGGAATCTAGAATATTTTTTGCAAGTCTATAGCTCTAGCTATTTGCTATGTAGTAAATATTTAAGCTCAAAAATGGCGATTTTTTAAATTCTCAAATTCATAATTTATTTTATTTATTTTTTATACTTCTAATATTTTTTAAGCAAACCCCTTTTGGCAATAAAAAGTACAATACTCATACGTAATATTTTTCATTAAAGCGAAAAATATTATTCATTGGTATTGTCAAAAAAAAAATTACTTAAATTTTTGGGCTATTTTTGTCCCTATTGTTCATAGAAGCACAAAATACACCGAATCAGACTCTGTTGGACTTTCCAAGGTTAGATGTAAGACTTATCTTTGATTATGTTTCCCAGTTTAAGTTTTATTGTTGATTTTCAGTCCGTAAAAAGTGTCTCGTCGTTAAAGGGTTAAAAAAAATAACGACTGAAAATTGGGAATTAAAATAAAATTATTTTAGTCACTGATACCAACCTCTGAAAACATTAAGAAAATTTTCTGATGACATCAGTCGTGGAATGCAAGTGGTAGCCGCTAAATATCATTAGGGGAAAGTGGTCTGCCTTTGAATGCGGCAGCCTTTGAATATTGTAATTTTTTCATTTTTCTTTAAAGCATAAATTCTTTTCTATTAACTATTAGATAGCTATTCATAATCCTCACAAGTCATCAAAAAATGCAGACCCTAGCTCTTATTTTCTAGGTGCTAGGGCAAAAAACCGAATCTGAGCTCTAAACTGTAATTTTGATGTTCCACAATTCATGTGTTTTTTCATAATTAAAATAATTTTTCGAACAAATCTTCTATTGTGAGTCATAGATGGTTATTCTTGGATGGTATTTCTCCAAATACATTTTGATTCAGATGAGACAAATTTTGTGGGTGATAAAAGTTTTCAAATATTGCTCTGCGGCAGCCTTTGAATCTTAATGTTGTGTGCCTTTGAATCCTCTCTTTCCATACATTGAAACATCTGACAGCTTCCTGTCCGGGAGCAGAATAGAACTCCTACTTTGGTCTGACGAATTTCATACAATTACTTATAACATGCTATCTTGCTCCGGCTGGGATGTTTCAAACTGATAATTGTCAACTTCAATGGTGTTTTATTACAATTTTTCAAGTGAAAAACAGTGCTTCAGAAAAATGTAAAAAACGTTGTTGTATAATGACTTTTGACTACAGTATTGGTTTTATTGAGTGCATTAGGGTTCATTGCTAATCAATTATGGGCCGTTTAATGTTACAGCCCTAATATTCTCAGTGAAAAATTAAGATTCAAAGGCTGCCCAACCACATTCAAAGGCAGACCATGCAGGCTGCCTTTGAATATATCGACATCACATTTTCAAGTTCCTCACCAGGAAAAACTGAGGACTTGCGAGTCCTGAATGGGGTAAGCATAGAAGCTTAATGAACAAGAGAATTTTTTGGTGTAGTGAAAAGTAAAACTCATGTTGTAGTTTACTCTGAAAAAAATCTCAAATTTAGAACATCATTTTTCGTTCAAAGGCAGACCACTTTCCCCTAACTGAGCAGGAATAAATCGAATTGATTCGAATAATATTTAGAAATATCAGCCAGTGTCACAAGTTGATTAAAATTGTCACAAATTCACTCATTAAACAAACCTTATTGGAGGTACGCTTGAGTACTGTTCATTATTTTATCCCAAATACAAAAAATAAAAAAGTCCTCTCAATTCTGAGATAAAGAATGCTTAAAGTATTAAGTAATTAAGTACTCCTTCCGTATCAATAAAATCGAACGTTTGTGAATTTTTTGTGGATGAAGGAATAGTTTAAGGACTTTTTTGTTATTGACAAATATCTTACCCTCCATGTTTAGTGCTAATTTCCGTCACCGTAACATTCCGTCTTTATTGCAAAATGAAGTTTGTGGAAAGAAAAAATTGCTTTTCTCTTTACAAAATTCTAGTTATAGGCGTGGTCTATTTTTTAGTGGGCCGGGCTATCCACTTTCTCAATAGAAGGTGTCGTTTTTTTTGGGTACATTAATTTATTTCTCAAATGAAATATTACGGCTTATGGTATTGCAGTCTCACTTTCAAACCTGATCACAATATCAGTGACATTTTCCTAGTTAATCACACCTAAAATTCCAGATTGATTTAGCTGAAGAAAAGTGAATTATTTCCGCCACCATAAACCACTAAATTATTCATCAGTGATCTTATTCAGGGGCTATTTGTGAGGGGCAATTTTCATCTTTTCAACAATCCACTTGAAAATTGTGTGAATTGATTCACTTTACGAGGTCTGCATTGATCAATGAGCCGGCAAATGAAGACATTACGTTGTTTACAGAGGATCCAAAGGAAATTCCACACAGACAAAAAAAAAGAACACAGAAAAAATTTCTTGCAAAAGTATTTTTTATATTTTTCTGGTTTAGAAGAATAATTTACAAAAGTCTAGGGTTTTAGTAAATATAACTTGATCAGTAAATTCCTAATTTAGCCACATTAATCACAATTTTAAACAATAACTCTATTGCTCATTTTTACTTTTATTTATTTTTTTAATATTTCCACGAACAATCTTGTGGCTTGGGATTTCTTTATTTTGGACTAAATAAATTTTATCTCTTCTATCTACAATTTCTTTTTATCTTGCAACATTCAAAAAGCATGTTTTCAAAATTAATAAAAATATTTTCTCTCAACGAGTCACTTGTTTACTATAAAATACATTTTGTTAAAATATTATTGGACATTGTCTTTTCGGAGGCAATTATTAAAATTATTGATTTATCGACGAATATTTATAACAGAAGATGGGATTTTTTTTTTCATTGACTCACTTCAATCCTTTTTTGTGTTTGACACTGAATTGGTCTTCACCTCCAACAATTGAGGATAATTTTCCACGATATTCAACAGAATCGTATCGATGTAGTGCTTTAGTCGGACATTCTCTTCCTCTTTATCCTGATAAGCTGACTGAAGCTATAAAAAAAAATAGGAATCTCAGCTAAAATATCATAAAATATTTAGAGATTCGTTCAAGGTGGTTATCGATGGTGATAAAATGTGTGTTAGGGCGTGAATGAGTGGAGTTAAATGTGTATTAGAAGAAAAGAAGTCAGTGAAGTGAATCAGATGCGGCTCTGCTGTTGCGTGTCACCACACCTCAGAGTCTACTAAAAAATAGATTGCTCAACATTTCGAGGCAAAATGAAATGGCTAAGTGCTTGTACTTTTGGTCCTTCGACCCTTGGATTTCACTTATTTAAAGAGACATCTTCATTTTATGGACAATTTTCACTCCCAAAATTTTATTTTATACATTTTTATTGTTTATAAACTAATTTTGAATTTTATGGGACCTCTCGAAAACTTTTCAACACAATTAAAGTACATTTGATCATCACAAGTGGCTCTAACATCGCATTTACTACAGCTTTGCATTTGAGAATATAAAAAGCATATGAATCTGCTGCATTAAATCTGGAATATAATTCAAAAATCAAAAATCTACAAAGTGAATTAACCACTTTTTGCCTCCCTACATCACAATTTGTTACCATTTACAGAATAATCAACAGAATCAAGGGGTTACTCATTCCAATTTCTTCTTGACAAAAGCGTTAATTTCCCGGATTTTACGAAACCTTGCTTAGATTTCTCGTAAAATTTCTTGAATTTCTTAGGTTTCGTGAAATATTTCGAAGTTTATACAGTAGACTCTCGCTCAATCGGCTCTTTTTCAATCGGGCGAAGAATTTTGTTAGCAATTTTAACGTTGATTTTGAAGCAAATTTGCTAAAATTCACTGTAGTTCCTCTTATTTTATCATAATTCTTTATAATTGAACGCTTTTTGTCGAATTTACAATGACTTTGACGCCCAAATCTATCGATAATTTGGATGGCATTTTGCTCCATATGCCCGATTGAGAGAGAGTCTACTGTAGAGGTTTTTTTAATGCTATCTTGGGTTCTTGAAACTTTGTTAAACTTTTTTAACCATTTTATCTTTTTTTGGACTCAGTGAGCCCCCAAAAAATATGGATATTCTGGGAAAAACAATTTTCTGGACTATTTAGAATCGACAAAAATCCAATTTTTGCGAATGATTACAAACTATAAGCATGTCGAAATCTGGGATATTTTTGTAGGAGCTCGATTAATTTCTGAACTAAGATATTTTTGATAAAAAATCGTGAAATTGGGGTATGTGCAAATGCTGCAGTACCAGTCCCGAACGAGTTAAAGGAACTTCGGTTTGTTTTTTAGGTTTCTTGGTGATTTTTTGGTTCTTACTTTTAGAGTTTTTATGGGTTTCTTTGTTTTAGCAAAGATTGAGTTTTTAGAGTTTCGTGAAATTTCTTGAAGGTTTCTAGGACTAACTTTTGGACGGTTAAGGGGATCACTCGTCGAGATCGAGTAAGGAACGTAGCAGTTCGTGGGGAGGTAAAAGTCGAAGAGTTACTTCTTCGTATTTGGAGAACACAACTTTGATAGTATGATTACGTTCAGCGTCTGAATAGATAGATAGATAGGGGAATGTAGGCAGCCTTCGCACATTTTTCCATGCTTCATATTCAGGACTCTTTTCTGACTAAACGGTAAAATGGGCAGTGAATTGCACTACACCAAAAAGTTCTCTGATCTTTAAGGTTTCTATGCATGCCTAGTTCACTATCACAGAATTGTTGGTTTTTCCTGGACAGAAAAATGAAAAAAATATGACGATTTGTGCGATTCTTGCCCCCGGAGGCAGCGTTCACACGATGAGGTTTGGATTCGTCATTGCTTTTTTTCTCGAAATAAATTTTATCTACAATTAAAAATTATTTCCCGATTGTTATACTGTACCCCCGTGAACCCGCGGAAACTATCACTGCACTAAAAGAAGACCTTTAAAACACTTTTTTCACATTTTCTGGAGCTCTGTTTTTTTCTTCCAAATGAATATCGAAAAATAGACCATTGAACATGTTCACACGGTTCACACTGTCAATAACCGTCGTCTCATGGAGATGGGAAGGAGACCATAAGCCTGTCGAAGAGGAAATCACCACGAATGTCTCACTGTGGCTTATGAGGCTTTAGTGAGGTTATGATTTTCAAGCTGAAGTTGTCTGACGGATGTGCGAACGCTCACACATTCAGTGTTTGAAACCACACACAGTGTAGTACTTGCGAGTTTTCCGCCACCGTGAAAATAATTTCCCTCCGATGCAAAAAATTATTACGTAAATATCATCTCAAGTATACTCTTCATCCACTGTGTAAGTGATTTTTTTTAGAAATGAGTTTAACTATGAGAAATCAAATGAAATGTGCGTCATCAAAATTACCCATTTTGGGCCAATTTTCTATTTGTAATCCTAGCACCTAGGAAAGAAGGGCTTGGCTGCCTATTTTTACAATGAAGATAAGGTTCATAAATACTTAACTTATGGCTAAGAAATGTGGAACCAACTCTTGGGAAATAAAGAGAAAATTCGCATCGTTCGAAAGCTCACACGTGCGAAGCCTGTCTACATTCCCCTAGATAGATGGATAGATAAATTTATTCATCAACAATGCTTTCGAAGTACAGTTTCGTTTTACTGAGATCCCGTGTAGTTTTCAGCGTCCACCGCCGTCTTAGCGTGTTGGCGACCACCTTCCAGAGCAAAACGGTGAAAAAGCTCTTTCTCCCTAGTTTTTAGGGCTGCTTGTAAGCTTTCTTGTATTTATCAGGTCTCAGTAAACCTTTTTAAAGTAGCACGAAACTTCTGAACGCTTTTTGGGTGATGAATTTCTTAAGACTTTTCTTGCGTTTGGCTAACTTTAGTAAAACTTGGCTATATCTGGTTTCGTGAAATTTCTTGAAAGTTTTTGGGTTTCTAGTAGTCTTTCTTGAATTTCTCAGGTTTCACTAAACTTTTTCTTAAAGATGCCATAATTTTATGATGCAGTTTCTCAAATTTCCTGTAAATTTATTTGGTATTTATTAAAAGTTTTCTTAGGTTTCTTTGCAAAACTCGTCTTTTTTTAGGGTTTTGCATAATTCTTTGTGGTTTTTAGGGTTGCTTTTAAGCTCTTTCTTGGATTTTTGACGTTTCGTTAAACCTTTTCAAAGTTATTTGAATTTCATGAAATGCTTTTTGAGTTTTTTGATAAATAAGACTTTTCTTGGGTTTCTTAGCTTTAGCTAAACTTGGGTTTCGTGGAATTTCTTGAGGGTTTCTGGAGTTTCTTGCTAATTTTCTTGAATTGCTCAGGTTTCGTTATTTTTTTTAAAGTTATTAAGTTTTGCTACAGGTTTTTTGGGTTTATTGATGATTTACTTCGTTTTTTTTTTTTTTGTGGATCTAATTGGGTTTCTTTAAAAGTTCTTCTTGATTGATATTTTTTTTTTGATTTTTCAGCTTCTACAAAATGAATTTTCAAACCCTCTCTTGCATTTCTCGAGATTCGCGAAACCCTCAGTAAATTTAAAGATTTCCCGTGAAATTTCAAGAGTTAATTTTAATATTTCTTTACTAAAAATTTATTAAGCTTTGGTCATATATTTCCCCGTATGAGTAACCCCTTGAAAAAATTGCTATATTTTAATTTGATTGAATTTAAGCATATTTTTTATCATCATGACAAATTAATAAAAAAAATATTTTAGTGAAAGTTGGAGAAGAGGAATAAATCCACCTTAATATCCAAAAATACAAAGATGTACTTTCGTGAGAAAAGGCAATTCAAACACGCAAAAATTAATTAGAACAAAATGAAATTTGAATATTTAAAAGTTTATGAGTCACATGGAAGCGAAAGAAGCACAAATAGAGAAATAATTAGAAGAAAAAATAATGAAGAAGAGAATTATTCGCAGGAGGACAATAAAAGTGACCCCCTGCCGAAGCGACATGCAGGGTGATAGAGAGGCGTGGGAGTGTTACCTGCGTGAGTGACGTCAGCATAGCCGCATCTGTTGCGTCCTGCAAAGACAATCACTCGTGAGATAGAGTACTTTTTAGTTTTTCTTTCAGGGTCGTTTTTGTTTTTGAGGGATAAGTTTTTTGAAGTGTTTTATGGGAGCAGCTCCCTTTACCTGACTCTGGCTCATATCATGAAGCTCCTGCGCAAGACTATTCGATGTGCCATTGAGAAGGTTTCTGCCCTCTTCGACGCCTCGAGTCAGAACGAGAGCCTGAAGTTCCTCATTAGCTTCCTCAAGATCTGTTGAAGAAATTTTACAAATTTATTGAGTGTCAGCAAGATTAAACTTGGTGACTTCTAGGAATCGGCATGTTTTCCAATTAAAATTTTTAATTCAGAGTCATTCACTGATAACGCATTTTTTTTCTGTAATCCATGTTATCAGAAATCTCTCTGCTACTTTTAACCCTAATTCGCGGGGAAATCCCATTCTTACAGCCCGGTTTTATAGAACAATCCGTGTTTTCTTCTGATAAAGAATGAAGAGATTCCATTTTTGAACATTCCTAGCCCGAACTTTTAAGCTTACTTTTAGATTGTTATGACCAGCGCACAATAACTCTTGTTTGTAAACATGTTTTAAAAATTTTCCATGAGAATAAGCGAGATGACTAGATCTAGATCTCATTCACTCTCATTGAAATGTAAAAAACATGTTTACTAAACAAAAGTTATTGTGCGTTGGGCATTATATGAAATATTTTTTATCAACAAACCCTATTGCTCATACTACTGCATAATACCGGTTTAATCAAAAGCTTTTACAGAATTATAGTTTAATCTAAAGTTATTATAATACATTTTTAATATACTGAAAGTTGATATAAAAGCCGCTATTTACGCGTGAATTTCAGTTTCTCTTTGAAACCAGATAAATTGCATGAAATTTCCATCAAGAAACAGATGCTGCATATATTAAAAAAAAAATCTTAAATAATATAAAAAAAATAGCAAAATAAGAATCCTATTATATAAGAAATTATCAAAATTTCAAATAAATAAATACATTCTATTTGAAATGATTATTTGATATTCTTTACGGATTATTCATATTCACCCTGTATCTCTTAACTTGAGAGCTACATGAGCCAGTTCATTTTTAATCGTTAGAACGGTTAGAACTATGTTTAGCTTAAAGAATTTTAACAAAAGGGTTAGGAAACTGTAAACTTTTCAAGAACGATCAAGTAAGTAATGACTCATAGGAATAAAATTTCTCAAAAATTTTAAATTTTATACTAAGTATAAATTGCTTGCCTTGCTTGCCTTCTTTTGAACAACTTTGAAAAAAATTAAATAATTTTCTGCTATTTTTGGTCAGTTAAAAGGTAAATTAGAATTTCAGTAAACAAAATAAACATTTTCGTCAGTTATTGATCGCCAGCCTAAAATCTTAAAATTGCTTATAAACTAATATTTAACTAGAATATTTTTCTTAATCTTTATTTTAAAATATTGCAATAACATCATTTACACTTCCTTATTTCCGATTTATCATTAACTAATTTCAAATTAAATTTAAATGAGAAATTGAACTTTGAGTGGGCAAATTGAATTAATTATTTCTGACTCTGATACAACTTTTAAGCCAGGAAAATTTAATGAAATCAAAATTCACATCTCTTTCTTTCTCATACGGTTTAAAACTGTCAATTCCACTTTTTATGGCGCTGGCACACTTTTCAATTTAGTGAAATTCAATCGATTGAAATTTTACCTCTTACACTTTCAAACTGAGATCAGATACAGCTGTCTCTTTCTGTCAAATGAAATTTAAAATTGAAATTGATTATGAAATTGAAATTTCAATTTTCATTTGACAGAAAGAGACAAACATATCTTATTTTAGTTTGAAAGAGTAAGAGGTTAAACTTTCAATCGATTGAATTTCATTAAATTGGAAAGGTGTGCCAGCGCCATTAGAATTCAAAATTGAATAAATTAATTGAATTTATTCTGCTAGTTCAAAAGATAGAGTGAATTTTTCTTTCAAGGAATTTCTCCAAGTTGTGTTGGAGTTACTACTGACTAAATATTTTTTTTGCTGACCAAAATTGAATTTTGGCTGCACAAATCGAGTTATTTATGGTTCTGGTACACACCTTTTAAATAATGAAAATTTCATGAAATGAAATCAAAATTCATATTCCTGTTATTTCCCCAAGCTCTTGCATGTGTCTATGTAGTCACTTTAGGCTCAAAATTCAATTGAACTAAATTGAATTTATCGTGATGTCCAAAGAAAGAAGAAGGAGGAAAGTGCAAAAGAATGAGATATGCAAAACGTTTGAGACAGAAAGGGATGTAAATTTTGATTCCCTGAAATTTTACTGATCGAAAAGTTTTATCTGAAAAAAATTTTGCTAACCAAAATTGAATTTTGACTGACCAATTTGAATTATTTATGGATCAATCTCACATTTTAAATCAGAAACATTTAATGAAGTCGAAATTCAAATGCCTATTTTTCGCACATAATTTGCATATCTCATTCTTACGGGCTCTTCTTCCTCTTTTAAACATCATTTTAAACATGTGAAAAAAAGGGATGTAAATTTTGATTTCATAAAATTTCCATAATCTAAAAGTTGTGTTGGAGCCATTACTGGCTAAAATATTTTTTTTACTGACCAAACTTAAATTTTGCCTGTCCAAATGGAATTATTTATGGTTCTGACACATCTTTTAGATCAGGAAATTTACATCAAATCAAAATTCACACTTTTTCTCCAAACTTTTGCATGTGTTTATTTAACTCTTTCATACTCAAAATCGAATTGAACTAAATTGAATTTATCATGATTTCCAAAGGAAAAAGAGTCAATTAATTTTAATTTAATGAAATTTTACTGATCTAAAAGTTATGTCAAAGCCATAATTTTTTACATTTTAGTCTTTATATTTTTTTAATAATTTTTTTACTGCCCAAGATTGAATTTTAACTGACCAAATTGAATTATTTATGGCTGTGTCTGGCATAGCTTTCAGATCAGGTAAATTTCATGAAATCAAAATTCGCATCCTTTTCTTCACCAAAGTTTTGCATATGTCTATTTAACTCTTTCATACTCAAAATTGAATTGAATTAAATTGAATTTATCATGATGTCCAAATTTAAGTCAGTTCATTTTGATTTAATGAAATTTTACTGATCTAAAAATTACGTGAAAACCATAACTTTTAACATTATAATCTTTATATTTTTTTTAACCATTTTTACTCACCAAAATTGAATTTTAACTGACCAATTTGAATTATTTATGGCTCTGGCATAGCTTGAGAAAGCCAAAGGTGTGAATTTTGATTTTATGAAATTTTACCGATCAAAAAGTCAAATCGGAGCTCCTACTAACCAAAATGAATATCTTCATGACCAAAACTGAATTTTGATCTCTTAAATGAAATTATTTATGAATTTCAGATCAGGTAAATTTCATGAAATCAAAATTCGCATCCTTTTTCACACATTAAATTAATTGAACTTAATTGAATTTGTCGTGCTTCCAAAGGAAGAAGACGAGTGCGAAAGACTGGGATAGATTTATGTGCAAGAGGTTTGAGAAAGGTGTAAATTTTGATTTTATGAAATTTTCCCGATCTAAAAGTGAGATCGGTGCCCCCACTAACTAAAATGAATATTTTCATGACCAAAATTGAATTTTCAATACTAAATTATAGATTTGACTGAATGTGAATTGTATTTCTTCTGCTTTGAATTGATTTTATAAACCGATTCAAATTGGTTAGAGATTATAGCTCCAGCACACCTTTTCGTTCAAGAAAATTTCATGAAATCAAAATTCACGTTCTTTTCTTTCTTACACGTTTTGCATTATATCTATCTCATTTTTTCGCACTTCAAATTCGATCGAACGAAATTGAATTTGTTGTGATGTTTAAAAGAAGAAGAAGAGTGCGAAAGAATGAGATGAACATATGAAAAACGTGTGAGAAAGAAAGGGATTCCAATTTCGACTTCATGAAATTTTCCTGATCTAAAAGGTGTGCCAGAGCCATTAATACCCATCCAAAAAATTATTCATTTATCATTTCAAAGAAATTCAAAATAAATTCAGCATTACTGTAAAACCCTGTAAACAATTTACATAATCCCGATATTTGAGTTTTTCTTCTAGAAATGAATGTTAATGCCTTCGCACCTTTTAGATCAGAATAATTTCATAAAGTCGAAATTCGCATCCCTTTCTTTCTTGAAAGCTTTTCATATGTCTATCCTACTCTTTCGTACTCTTCTTCTTCTTCTTTTGAACATCACACCAAATTAAATTTAGTTCAGACAAATTTTAAGACCGAAAGAGTCGGAAAAAATTTATGCAAATCTTTTGAAAGAGAAGAGAATTTTGATTTCATGAAATTATATCGAGTTAAAAGGTGTGCCAGAGCCTTAAAATTAAAATAAGGTTACTCACTTTTGTTGATTTGGCGTAACTCATCGAGTTCCTGGTGTAGCTCCTCCAGTCTTATAGACTCTGGTGAGGTGGTGGGCATGGCTGGACCACGTTCGCTTCTCAATCGGTCCACTTCTCGACTCATCTCGAGCATCAGCTCCTCCGTGGCCACTTTTTCCGCCAGTAGTTTCTTCTCACGCGCCTGTACTTCCAGCAGATCCTGCTGCAGTGCAGTATAATTGTCGTTGGTAATCTCCAACTTCTCCTCTGTGGCATGCAGATCAGCTGCCTGTTTGTCGCACTGCAACCTCAGGCGCTGAACCTCTTCACGATGCGTGGCTGCTTCCTTCTCCACCGTGCGTACCTTCATCTGACAATTCTCCGATTGCAGTTGAGCCTCCCTCTCCATCCGTGCCAGCAATTCCCTGTTCCTCCGTTGTTCCTCTGCGATCCTCTCCTCAGCGCGCATCTCACATTCCCGCAACTGCTCTTCGAGCATGTGATAGCGCGCCTGGAGGACCGCATATTCCGTCTTGGTGCGCGTCGTGATGTCCTCCACGTTGTTCTGTGAATCCGCCAAGTTTGTCACCTGCCTCTGCAGTAATTCGAGCTGAAAGATTGACGCAGAAAAAAAAAGAGTCAAGATTAGGCATCTTGGCAAATTAACTCTTCCCACGGTTATTTCATTTGCGTGCCCTCAGAATTGGTGCGCTTCTTGAATTCCCATCAATTCACACTCAACATTTCAATTGTGAACTTCCTAGAATGCCAGTCTACGCAATCAGTTAAGAATTCTCAAGAATTATTCGGTAGTATACACTGTAAGTATTAGTATCCGAGAAGTCTGGTATTTTTTGGTAAATTTACCAAATTTATACTATTCTTAAGTTTTACGGTAATACGGTAATTACAGAAAAACTTACGAAAGCAGGGGCGCGAAGTTTACGACCTCTATACGGTACCCTATCAAGGGCGTACCCAGGATTTCAGTTAGGGGGGGGGGTACGGTACATAATTTTTATTTTGAAAAATAAAACATAAAAATAATATAAGATAAAAAGTATCTATATATACAAACTGGTCCTACTTTTCACGAGAGATTAGCCTATGCCCAATTTGTAGGTATTGGTTAAGGACCGATCATCAGTGTTCCTCGGACAGGTGTATTGTCTTCCATATTATTGGCCACAAATAAAATTAATTTTTAGATATTATTCGCTACTTTTTACTAAATAACTACAACAAGGATGCATTCCGTTAGTTCATATTTAGGGCAGAATCACATTGACAGTAAAATGCTCACCGTATTTCGTTGATTTACTCATTTTCATTACAATTCTTGCGCAAATTGTCAATTACCGCATTACCTTATCTCATAATCGGTGGCACTAGGTGAAAATAGTATAAGAAAATTGAATAAATAAAACGAAAATGCGATAAACGGTGGAAAAAACTGTAGAATTTTTTGCTACAGTTTTTCGTAAAGTTTTTTGTTCACCGTTTATCGCATTTTCGCTTTATTTCTTCAGTTTTCTCATATTATTTTCACCTAGTACCACCAAGTATGAGATAAAGTAATACGGTAATTGAGAATTTGCGTAAGAATTGCAATAAAAATGCGTAAATTAACGAAATACGGTTAGGCTTTGGCGGTGACGGTGAGCATTTTACTGTCAATGTGATTCTGCCCTTAATCTCTAGAACCAACTATCCGTGAAACATCTGAAATTGAATTCCTAATATACTATAATTGGTATAAAAAACATTAAATAGTGTTTTGGAGCTTATATTTTTTTAAACTTAATATAGAGCATTGGTCTTAACATTTCGTTTCGTGATACCCTTCAAGGCAAAAAGGACTATCAGTCTTTAGAGAATTAATGATATGCTTCTGGGAATTTTCCAGCTTTGATATTTTTATTTAACGTAAAATTACTTAAAGGGTTACGATTGTCAAGAAGACTAAAAAACAGAATATTTTTTCCAAATTTCTTTTCCAGTATAATAAAAAAATATTTAATTTAACTCCTTAAAAATAAAAAGAACAAGATTTAAACTATAGCCGTACTCACTATGGCGCTGTTATCTTGTAATATCGTTATCTCGTTATCTCGTTATGTTCTCGTAATGTATTTTATAAATGAAAAATTATAACAAGATAACAGATTACGGAGATTACGAGATAACAACGCCATAGTGAGTACGGCTTATATTTTCTGAATATTAATTTAAAAATTTTCAAAATTCAGCCATTGAGCTATGTTTTCTGATATTAAAAACATTAAATTTCCTGTTAGGGGATGAATTAAACTATAGTCTTTGAACGAAGGATTTCGTGTTTACTTAATCATAACTTATTCTATAAAATGAAACATGGTGTAAAATATTTCTAAAATCCTATTCGTTCAAGGATGCGACCCTAATAGGGATAAGCGGTTGTAAATGATAATGATGATGATGAAGGACTGGTTTAACTCATTAGCTAACACGAAATATTTGGTTTTTGGATTTCGGATGAACTTATTTCAAGAAATCTTGTCCATTGAAAAGAATTTTTTTTTCAAAAAGGTCTCCGAATTCCGAAAATCAGATCCCTACATCTGAATTTTTAAAAGAGAATTTCAGAAAATGTAATTTAAATATTGTTCTTTTATATGCCTAAGAGCTTGAATTAAATAAACTTTCTATTATGCTGTAAAAATATTAGAGAAAAATATGCTTTTTTTTAGTCAGTTTGACTTACGTAACCCCTTAAGGGGTTACATGGATCACGCAGCCTAATAACAGCATGTTTTCTTTCATTTTTGTTAACGTAATACAATTATTTAAATTAAAGCCCTTATGTATAAATACAACATTTGAACTGCATTTTTTTTTATTTAACCTTTACTCCTTGGAACTTAGCACCTATTTTTTCGAAACGTCTTTTTGAGAAAAACTTTTCGGAAGTCACGATAACTCAGTGTGAATTAATCTAACGTGAAAAAAAACAAATTATTTCCTATTAGACTATGAGTTAAACTAACTTGAACCATGGATTTTTTGTTGCTTTGATAACAATTTATTTTGCAAGACGAAACAAAAATACGACGAAAATCATATTTATGTATTAAATTTTCCCAAAAACCCAATTTAATCTTTCTTTCAATAGTCCTCAAGTTCAAGTACGGGTTTAACTCATCTGCTTATAAGATGTCTTAAGGCCTCTACACATTAGGAGTAATTTTCAAAAAAAAAAACAAATGCTTTTTAGAAGGAAATTTTCTGCACTTCTCTAGGTGGAAACGTCACAATTCTGTAAAAAGTGCAATTTTTGACGAAAACAGTTCCCAATATGTATAGGCTATTAAGAAGATTATTAAAAATAATCGGTAGAATCATTTTAAGAAACTTGCTTTCTTCTCATATAGTGAACCGTTAGTGCTAAAAAATACGATTTTTAGAAGACTCAAGGACGACTTTTCTAAAACATATTCTAACACTATATTTTTACTTTCTCTGTGGATTTTTAGGCTTTCGTTATAAATTCTTATAATATCCTTTAAATTTGTGAAAAAAATTAACTGACAACTTCCTTCTTTTCGAAAAATATATTACTGAATAAATTTATTAACTCAAATTACGTTAGAAAAAGAAAGCAAAAATAGTTACGAAATATTTGCCCATTTTTACACTTTTTTTTAATTTTTGAATGTAGTACAGCACGGACAAAAGCCTTGTCCTGCCCCCCCCTCAATGAGCTTTTAATAGTTTCTGAATTCTGATAAGTTCATTTTTGTATTGACCCTCTTACAAATGAGCAGTAAAACATCAAATTTGAAAAGTGACTAAATTTACAACTTTAAAAGCAATAGAATTTTCATGAAAGTTTTGATCTTTATGAATTGAAAAATTAGGCTCATTTTTGGAAAGATTTGGGTTTTTTTTTACTGGTCAAACTAAATTTTTTTGCTGAATAAATATATTTTTTTTACTTTTCGTTGTTTTTGAATTTTTTTGACGCTTCTAGGGGGGGGGGCTGATGCCCCTCCTGCCCCTAGCTGGTTACACCCATGTACCCTATTATAATTTTGTATAAAAGCAAGTAAATTAATTTCCTGAAAACGCTACAAATCTCTTAAAAATAAATCTTTCCCCAAATTTTAAACACTTACTAAAAATAACCAAAATGTCTATTAATCTCCCTGTTTGCCAAAAAATTCCTCACTCTGTGTAGAAAAATGACCAAAGTGACTAGTTTTGAAGATTTACGAACCCACTCAAAGATAATGGCTAAAAATAAGATGATGAAATATGAGAAAACAGCATTTTACGGCAATAAAATTTGGACACAATTGCCACGACATTCCTTAATTATTATCATGACGAAATTGGGAAATAATTTTTCAAGATCATAAACTGCAATTAATGATGCAGGATGAACTAAAATATTTTCACGGAAAACCTACTTGTTCGTTGAGGTTGTCACAAACTTCAGCTTTAATCCCATTCATCTTAGTCGTTCCATTTCGCAGGAACTTCTGATTGTCCGCAATGAGGCGTAAATTGCTGCTTTTGAGATTATTTTTGGCATTATTGATCTCCACAAGATCATTGATCAGTTTCTCCTGTTCCTGACTAGGTGATATGTCTTTTGTACCCTCGCGTTTTAGTATATTAAAATCCTCATCTTTGAGCGTATCCGGAGTTCCACGGCCACAATCATCGATGAAGAATCCAGAATGTGGTCCAGATTGTCTCATACGATCATCCTCATCACTGTCTGAGGGTGATTCTGTGGCATGGAGACTCAGAAAAGTCTCTTCATCGACAAGAATTGGCTTATTCTTATCGTAATTGTGATTTTGGCAACTCAAATCAAGATCCTCGAGACTGGAGCTTCTACCATTAATACCATTTATTGGACCAATAAATTCAAATTGTCCCTGCCAAAGATCATAATCCAAATCTAAACTCTCTGGCTGACTCCGGGATTCGGGTGTCGTCATGATTTTTCACACTTTCTCCCCTCAACACAATCACTCTTTAAGTTGGTTCCTCCAAATGATGTCTCATCATTTTTATCTCACTATTTTTTGATTAAAATCTTCTTCGTGCTACAATTTTATTTTGAGGTCTTTCACTAAAGACGTCTTTCAAAGAGAGAAAACAGATCACAATCACTACAATTTTGGAAGAACAAACATTTTGTTATATCACCCTGTTAAATCTATCAGAGTTTTAAAAAAGTACTTTTAATAAATCACAGACTGTATCGCATTCATGTTCAATCAATCGAGAAGATCATTTCTGTGTTTTGGTGAGTGTTTGTTTAACTATTTCCTTTGCAAAAAAAAAATGTCTGCCGGATAAATATCCCCCCTATTTGGTACTCTTTCTCTTTTTTGCTCATTGCCTCAATTTTCACGGTGGAATTTAATAAGTATGGTGTTTGAGCACCCAAAATCATTGTTGAATTGAAATCGAGAGTGATTTTCACAAGGGCAGATCAAAGTGAATTATTCACACAATTGAGAAAGTGCTAACAACATAATTTATATTTTTTTCTCACATTTTTCTTTTTATTTCAATTCCTCCTTGTAAATTTATGGTAAATCTTTCAACAAGCATTTTCAATTAGATGAACAAAGTAATAAAAAAGCTTTACAAAAAACCTTCTATGAAATGTTGTTTTTGTTTTTACTAGTTGAAATTTTTGAAAATAATTTCAGATTTCACTAAAATTTTTGTATATTTAAAAATTTGGTATTATCATTGAGGGTATCGCGGGTCTTGTCCTACTTTGAAGTTTGATAAACCATTCTTAAAAAAAATTAAAGCTTGCAGATCGGCGATTTTTAATGTTTTTGGTCTTTTTGTTCTCATTGGCCCTGTTCAGTAATAATATTTCGAAGAGACAAAGCCACTCCAAAGCTAAGCCAAACCAATTCGAAAATCGATCGCAAGGATCGCAAGTTCACGTATTCGCCGCTTTAGCTTTGATTTTTCTGCCATTTCGAAAATCAGTAATCTTGACACTTCAATCAACTGAAATGACACTGAATTTTTGTGTAGTTTTGTGGAATTTCGATTACAGTTTGAATTAAAATTTCATTAAAATTAATTTCTTTTCGTGAACTTGCTCACTTTTGTGTAATTCGTCGGTTTAAACTTTCGATCTTCCAACGGGTTTTTAGGTAAGTTTCTCTCTGATATACCTTATCGGTACAGAAAAAACCTCAACCGAAGAGAGATCTCAAATCGGGAAGGTTATCACTGGACGAGAGTATTTGTTCCGTTCAGTAATAATCTTTCGAAGACACAAAGTCCCTCCAAAGCCAAGCCAAACCAAACCTATTCGAAAATCTACCGGAAGACTAAAGTGCAAGTTCACGTACTCGCCACTTTAGCGCTGATTGTTCTGCCATTTAGAATTTTGGTATTCTTGACACTTCAATCATAAACAATGTACAGTAGACTCTCTCAAATTCGGGCATTTGAGACCGAAATGTCACCCGAATTAGAGAGAAATTCGGGCGACAAATTTTTTAAAATGCAACGATTTTTTATTCATCTGCATACATATATCGAGTTTACATACTCATATTTATGGTAAATTTCATGAAAACTCCTTAATAATGCAAAAATATAATACATCGGAACTAGGACCAAGCATTACAAATTTGAGCATATTTGCTTCATTTGATAATCATAATCAAAGTGGAAAAATGTCAACAAACTTTTTTTTTTAATTCAACTGCCGTCCGAATTAAAAAATAGTCCGATCTTAAAAGAGCCGAATTAGCGAGAGTCTATTGTAAAAATAGCGTGTGAACGTTAGCTGTAGAAAGTGATTTTCTGTGTAGTTTTGTGGAATTTCAGGATAACAGAACGTTTAAATCGCAACTTTATTAAAAACTAGGTCCTTTTCATGAACTGGCCCCACTTTTGTGTAACTCGTCGGTTTAAACGTTTGAACTTCCAACGTATTTTTAGATAATGTTCTCTCTAAAATACATTCGAATCGGTACAGAAAAACCTCGACCGGAGAGATATCTCAATTCAAGAAGGTTAAAACTGAACGATAGGAAAAGCTTCAGTAGACTGCGCAGTGATTGGTAAAAATGGTCAGTAAATAATAATTTTCAATTTTTAATTAATACATTTTAAGTGCATGAAAATAATGAGATATTGTTGGAAAGGGAAAATTAAGAAGTTATAATACAACTTGATATCTTATGATTTCTGATCAATTTTCCAATTTGTGGATAGGATGATGTTTCCACTTCTGAAATGTGGGACTTTATAAAATGTTTTAGAGTCATTGACACTTTAATTGTCATTGACTCAATATTTATGCTGTTAGATTGGTAAAAGTGACCAGTAAATCGTCAGTTAGACCAGCAACTATGCTAACTGCATTTGCTTCTTTGTCTGCATTTGTTGTAAGTGACAAATCGCTGCTTGGAGTTTTCAATGAATAGGCACAAAGGAAATGCAATTAGCACAGTTATTGACTAAACCGGCGAAATATCAATTTTGAGTGGTAATTAATGCACTGTTATTGCATAAAAATAGAGAATTTTTTTCGCAAAGGAAAAATTAAGAAGTTATGAAGTTTCTTATAATTTAATTATTTAAATATTTCAATTATTAATTATTTCAATAATTTCTGATCAATTTTACGTTTCGTATTACCTACAATGGAGTATTTAACTGACCAAAAAAATGTGTGTATCCATTTATTGAGAAATAGCAATGCTTTCTTGTACTCCCTTTACTAAATTCTATTCTATGTTCGTGGATAGTATATTGTTCCCACTTCTGAAATGTGGGACTTATAAAATGATTTGATTCGGCGCTAAAGCTATCGGTGTTCGCTGAACAGAAGTATTGTAAAATTAAATAAACATATTTTGCTATAAATTACAACTAGTTGAAAATATGGGAAACTGGGGCACCACCGAATATGGGGTAGCACCGAACACTGATTTTTATTTCTAAACTTGTTTTATTACGACCATTTCTTCAATGAACAAGCATCCCTATAGAACAGGTCAAAATGCTACCGCATGTTCGATGGTGCCTCAGTTTCCCCTATTTGTTTTGAACTATATTTTAATGCTGTTTTAATAAGTACCTATTTAAATCAATTGCAATAAATAATTATAGCGTCAAGTTTACGAGTTCATTAAAACTAGAAAATTTATAGCTCTTATGGTGATAGTTTTAATTTTACAAGACATACAAGTTACTCTACTTCAATTGCTTTGAGTTTACCATTCTCACAGCTAAAAGAAGGTGAAAATTGTGGGTAAAAAGTGAAGGAAAATTGCTTGCAATTTTCAAGATCAAGAAGTCGTGACTCTGCAAAGAGTGAGAGACTTTCTCACAACCTCTCAAGAAAGTTTACACAATTTCCATTTCTTCAAAAACGTAAATTTCAATAAAACATCTTTCAACAAACAAGATTCACTCTCATTCGGAAATGACTTTGCAAGAAAAAAAAACCCAACAAACTCTCAATTTCATTCTGTATTTTTGTGATCCATTTCCAAAGAGTCTGTCGCTCTTTTATTTCCACAAGCATCATCCATCTTACATCAGAGTTATGAAAACAAGTGGAGAAAATGTGCAAGAGACGCCAATGTGAAAAGGTAACATTTTTTTGTGGTTCATTTGTAACAGAAAAGTGTCTTGCAATTAATCGTATAGTGCTTTCCAACTTTAACCGCATTTAAAGGTACTTCAAAGAGATTGTAACAATCGGGCTACATTTGAGACAATATAAATGAATAAAGTTTCAATTAGTCATTTATCTCTTCCCTATTTTCCCTACGTTTTTGCGCGCAATTTCACCTCAACTCTGCGAATAAATGAGAAAACCACGGACTGTCGGTGAAAAGATCCCATCGTCATTCATCCAAAAAAGGAAGAAAAATGCCGTGAGTGCAAAGTGAAAGAAGTAGAGGTAAATTATGAGATTTTTGTTACTTTGAGACACTAGCTTCTCCACCTTCTTTTCTTTATATGTGAAGCTTGAAAAAAACATCTTATTCTCTTTCTCATAAACATTTTTATCAAAGATTAATGGTAAGAAAAATTTACACTTTTCACACGAGTACATCACACAAATCTTCTCACTTTTTTCAGCATTTTTCCTATGCCAACATTGTAAGATTGTAACATTGTAAATACATTGAAGATGATCTTTCTACGGGTTAATACTTATGATAGTTTCTCATTTAGAAAATAGCTGCAAAACTTGAATATTTTAGAAGTCCTTCAGGTGAATATTTCGTCCACGCAGGGTAAAATTTAACTTCCGGACACTTAAGTTAATAAGTCATCTTTTTATACACTTATGTGCTAAAACCGCCTTTCATAGGACAGTATCGCCTAATTTAGAACCAGCTCCAAATAGGGTGAATGCACCAAATTTCGGCCAGCTTGCAATTTCGGCCACTTTATCTGTTCCTAAGATTTTCATAAATTTTAAGTTTTTGCATACTCTTGAGATTATGCAATGCAAAAAAAACAAAAAATGTCACTTCGACGAATAAAATAATGTGAAAAAGACTTTGTAAAAATTCCTGAAGTGCAAGGCACTATGAGAATCAAGGTGGCCGAAAAATATTTCGGCCCAAAACTACGTCTATATTTTTAATCATTTTAAAATGTATTAAGAATGATTTTAAAGAAAACAAAGACTATAAACTATCTACAAAACTCCAAGCAACAGTCCTTGAAACAAAAAAAAATCAATTTGCATTAAAAATATCACATTTAAGTTAAAGTTTCAAATCAACTCAAAGGTTTCAGTGATATTTCACATTATCTTGACAGTTTTCAGAAGTATTACGGGCCTCCTAGATCCAGTTTCAACCATGAAGTATCACTCCACCCTTAAGACCACACTTAAGACCACCAAACTTAAGACTCTGACGCTTGCATGCGACTATGCCGAAATTTGGTATACAGTAGAGCCCCGCTATAGGCCATATTTGGTTCCAGATTTGACACTTAGGTCGCACTATAGTCCATGTCATTTTTTAAAATTATCAACGATTTTTAGTATCGAAATTGCTCGACGGCTTCCACGTTCTTTGCGACTGTGGTACTTGTTCTCGCTCTCTTCATTATGGATCACAATTATCACAACTACTCAATAAAGTTTGCAAAAAATATTAAAATAATTATGACAACATTGCATGTCGCGTACTAAAAACACTAGCGCCTGACAAGTTAGCCTTTTTATATGGAGCTATTTGAAGCCAATTCCTAAATTGATCTCGGACTCAGCTTACAGTGCTCCATGGAAAAAAATTATTAAAACAAAAATTTAGTATATTTATCCCTCCATACGGAAAGGTATCTTATAATACGGAAAAACTTCTCACTTTTTAAATATTTAGCATAACGATCACGAGTGCAGAAAAATTCCCATACGCATTTGTATGTGAAAGTAAGAAGTTGACTTCAACTTTGAAGGCCACTCGCCGGGGACTAGGTACAAACATAACCTCAGTGATTTGAAATCAATAAAAGTCGAGAAATTGTGGACTATAGAGCGATGGCCTATAGTGCGGCTTTACTGTACTACCCCTAAGTATTTTTTTTATCCAAATTTACTAACAACAAAATTTATTTAGAGCACAAAGGATCAAGTAACAAGATTGTGACGAAAAATTTAGTAAGGTGAAGTCATCACTTATAGACGTTATATTTGGATAGATCGCAAAAATCTTAAGTTCTTAATTAAAAAAGTTTTAGAAAAATTACAAAATTGGTCTGTTTTAATTTAAAATTTTTGCACGCTGCCCATAAGTGTATAACGTTCATAAGTGATGACTCCATCCTATTGTTGGTTTATAAATGTATTTTCTGTATTCTGTGAAAACTCCCATTTGGAGCAGATTCTGAATTAGGCTATTCTACCCTAGTCCAATTTTCAATGTGTTCGATTTGTAGCAAACAGCCCTGTACAAATAGCACAAAATAATCTACACTGAGAAAAAAAGAGGGTGCGATTATCATTTTTTCCTCATAAATTTAACACTTTTTAGATGTAAAAATATATCAACATTTTTTAATGTTAATTTTACACTTTTTTCAGGGTAAAATTAACATGAAAAGGGTAACTTTAACCCCGAATATACCTAAAAGGGTAATATTTACACCGATTTTGGATCAATACTGCAGGGTAAAATTAACATTTCCGGAATGTTATTTTAACTTTTTCAGATTTCTCTCAGTGAGTGTACAGATCATCGATAAATAAAATTTTAAAAATTTAAAAAGACGTCAGAGCACGAAAATAAGTGTTGAAAATAAATGAAAATTGTTGGGAGAAATTAAAACGAGAGGAAAATCCATTGAGAATCTTTCAATGAGCAAGAGATGTGCGGAAAGAAAAGAAAGTCATATTGAGGAAATTGTGTGTGATCGTGTTTTAGATCACGAGATAGTCATTTATTTCTCTCTATTCATTTTTTTTTTCAATAATAAATTTATTAGGACAATGCACCTGTTTAAGAATTCTTCATAGATGAGATGAAAAAAAATCACATGCAACTTTTTTTTGTAATTTACAACATTGCTGTTAACATGAAAACAGTGCAATCTGTAAGTAATCTTTCTTCTCAAAGCGAATGTGACTTCCGTGGTGAAAATTTTTCACAAGAGCAAAATGACCACAAGTTTTCTAATATTTATTGCATGACTCAGATATGAAGGTCAAGAGGACACACAGAGTTTTCCACGACAAAGGGAAAATAGCTATTTGGAATGAGATCAAACAATCTTCAATAAAGATCGATTGTTAAATCCTCAAAATGGAAAATTATTTCAAGGTTTCAAGCTCCACATTAATGGATATTTAACATAAAGCATTACAATAAAATGTTAACTTTAAGTAAAAAAAGCACAACAAAATGCAGATGTTAGAACTTTTTTTTGATGTTCAAGAGAATCAATTTGAGAGAAAATTGAATTGTGAATTATTAGAACGTGGAAGAATTTGAGGAAGCAGAACGAAGATAAAAACCATAAAACTTGCTTAATTTGTCTCTTTCTGTCTCTCAAATTAAAACTTTATGTTATAGCTTTGTTTTCTCAACTTCCACAGCATAAAGAAAATCTCAAGAGAAAAGAAGAAACAACCCCATGAGCATGACGGAGAATTTATCGCAAAATTAATCTATTCTTTTTGATGGTGCGAAGAAATGATAAACACACATCACTTGCAAATGATAAGACTTTTACAGATCCAGCCATGAAATACTACCGCAGTGTTTGTTTTAAAAGATAATTTCATAACAGAGCTCATGAAATGAATTATTACCAAACAGCAAAAAAAAGAAAATGCAATAATATTTTTTACTGTTATATCAAAGAACATTAAAATTTTAACGACTTCTTGTGTTTGATATTTAAACTCGTGCGAGAAAGTGTTTAATTAATACTTCGAGGACCACTGGGTCACCGATAGCCTATAGAAATTTTTTTTGACTATTGAAAATTATTTATTTCTCTAAATGGACAGAAATTTTCTGGGTCTACAAGTGATCCATTTATCCTCAAAGGATCAAAGAGTCGAATTTAGTAAAAAAAAATACATAAAATTGCAATTTTAATATAGGGAAAGACTTTCACGATTCGAACACACACTAGCTTCGAACACTTCAAATTTTTCCCATATTCCGCTAATGGCTTTAATGTGTTTGATCTGTTAGGAAATCTGTAAGGGCGGAGCCCTTAAGGCAATCACGTAGATGAGCACTTCGGCTGTCAGAGCTTTCTCCAGAACCGTCAGCGTTTCTCCTAACGATCTATTCCCTACGACCATCCAACATGAACTAACTTTCAATACTAATCCTCTCTAAGATACCCCTTCCGAAAGGGTAACTCACAAGCTGACACCAGGAATGCTCTTAGGAGAAATCGGCGCCGCTCCGAGCAACATCTATGATGTCAATTCAAATACCAACGGAAGATTTAACTGTTCTTTTTGCTAAAACAGCTTGTTGATAATTTACAAAAATTGTAATGTGTATTAATATAATAATAATAATAATAATAATAATTTATTGATTGATGCCCAGGTTACATAATATAACAAAATGGACTATACAATACAAACAGGACTATACAATTCCTTTTAAAACTTTATTTAGAATTTCAGAAAAAAAGAAAAATTACTCATGAGAATTACAGTGGCGTAATTCGAACAATAAATTTAGGGTCAAATGAACACCTTTTCGACAAGGAACCCCTATTGACACTTTTGTCAAAATTTTGAAATTTATTTAAAGTATCTAATAAAATATAAATAATATTACGTTTTACCCTTAGTCTACGTTTTCTGATAAGAATATGTGTTCAAGTTTCGTATTCCAAATGGTACAAAATTGGGTGTCAATAAGTCCTTGTACGACTTCTTAAAGTGTCAATAGGGGTTTCTTTCACCCTACTTAGCGTGGTTTCACTGACTGAGAGAAATCCAAAAAAGTTAAAATACCATTGTGGAAATGTTTATTTTACCCTGCAGTATTGATCCGAAATCGGTGTAAATATTATGCTTTTTAGGTGTATTAGGGGTTAAAGTTACCCTTTTTCTTGTTAATTTTACCCTTTAAAAAGGTGTAAAATTAACATTAAAAAATGTTGATATATTTTTACAACTAAAAAGTGTCGAAGTTATGAGGAAAAAAGTTAATCGCACCCCAGTTTTTTTCTCAGTGTTTAAAATAATTTTATCTTTCTTTTACTAAAGAAAAGTTTCCTCCATAAAATTATTTTACGTAAAAACACGTTAATTTTTTGCATCATGTGAATGAGGCTAAAGCATATTCAAAAATAGATCAAGAGTTGAAACACTGCAACACATTTTTTGTCAATGCTCTTTCTTTTCAGTTTATCAATAGTCTAAATGCACCAATATTTTCTGCATAGATCTGTATTTATGAGAAAAATCCTAATTTTTGCGGCGACACAAAAACATCACTGATTAAATAGCTTTGCTAAAAAAAATCGTACACAATGTCGAAAGATTAGACATTATCAGTTGAACTAGCTGATGGAAAACATTTGTATTTAAAAAAAAAGAACAAAACCACTAAAGAAAACACTGCGAGAAAATTTAATTAATTCACATTAGGTCAAGACTGATTAATTGATGAATCCCACTGTGAGAAGATCAGTCAATGTTGGAGGATCGCACTTGATTGGTTAAATTGACTACAATGAGTTGGTAAATTGGCAGAAAAACGGACCACTCCCAACTATTTTCTGTCCCCGATAGCACATCTTTTTTTTTGTCTATTTTCAATTGGCAAATACACTTTATTCCTTTGACAAATATTTTAAGTGATTTTTGTGTGAAAATTGAAGCCATGGATAAATTTAAAATTAAATATTCATTGAGCTTCTCTCCTTCCAAATTTACTGTGATTGTGAAATTTTTCTCTGGATTTATTGGAAAATCTCAAGAGGTCACATGTAAAATTATTCAAAGAATTTACATGAATAATTAGATGAATTTCTATCTCATTCACATTTAACTAAAAACACTCCCAAAAGTGAGATTTCTTCAGGTTGAAGAATGGACTTTCATGTCACAGAAATAATCACATTTCACTAATTCTTTAACTGCTTCACATTTGACCCAACAACTGGTAGAGAGAGATTTCAACCATATACAGAAAATCACCTCAATTGCTATTAAATTAGACAATTGATAAGTGAATGTATTTGAGATGGGAGCAAAATATGTGTAGGTAAAAAGAAGATATACTACACATTATAACTTTTAGTTGAGTGCACAAAATTCAATCCAAACAACGCGACGGTCGTGAAAAAACTGCTTTTCCCCCTTCAAACTCCAATTCAACTTGGCTTGAGATATATAAAATTGTAGCTGAAATATACTACCATACACACAATCACATTCAAATACTAAAATTAACGTTTCTCGGCACTCTCGCGAAGTCAGAGCCGATCAGAGAAAAACTGCCCGGAACGCAACTTGTTCATCGCCCAAGAAAATATATCGCTCTTCTCATATTATAGCGGCATATATCGATTTTCATTGATTTTGTGACTATGACCTGTTCCAAAACAAAATTTAATATTTAACCAACTTTGAGAAAAAATATTTTTCTAAGGAAACATTACCAAATTCTGGTCTGGTTGCGTGTAACTATTAATCTAAGTTTGAAGTATCATATTTTTAATACAAATTGATTTTTTAGTTACTTTTTCCAAGAATGTTATGTGAACCTTATAGAGTACTTTATCATTTTTCTTTTTTCTTAAAACATCCTTAATTTATTTAAATGAGAATGAAATAGACAAGTATTTGTAAACGATATGGCTTAAAGTGTTCCAAATTACAAAACTGTTCCGAATTTGGTACAGTTTTCCTAATTCATTTAGCTTTATGTCTGAGTAATAGCAATATTAACTTTCATTTTAATACCGATAGCTTGCAGATCTACTGCTCAAGTATTTTTTTTTTTGTCTATCTGATGCTGGGTTTACTAAGAAAGATCTTAGTTCAATACGAGTAAATCTGAAAGTTTGCTAATTTCAAGTCTTGTTCAAAGTCTTGCTTCACTTTCTCCTTACTTTAATGGTGAAGGGTTATAGCTTAAGTAAAATAAAGTTAAAAATTTTAGAATGATTTTCAATGATTTTTGATTTAATATGACTGAATCTCCTACGTATTTAAAAGGATTAACCTTTTCCTTTATACATTTAGAAAGCTCATTTCTTTTCTTTCAAGATTATCAGCTAGACCTTCGTGTTGCGTCATGCCCAGGTCGTAGAGCCACAATCTTCACAACTTACTCTCTTTTGTGATACTGCGTACTATTACTCTCCATGTTTTTCTCGTAAATTTCACTAGACCTTATGAATTTAGAAGTTCAGCCTGATCCCCTAAATTTTGGGCTTATTCCTGAGAGTATTGACATCAATCCTCATTTTTCGAGGTAATCCCTAAGGCTGGCTTCAGATCTGAGACTTAGCCATATGGCTTAACTGCTCTAATTTCCTATCAATCAAGATTTTTTGGAAAAATTCATTTTAGGATCGGATTATTAAAGATAAACAACCTATTATGTTCTCAAAAAGCAATAAAATTTCTCGCTATTTAGGATTTTGAGACCCTCGGGAACTAGGCTAAACCTCTAGTCTGAAGACAGCTTAAGCCGATCCCTGTGCCCAGTGGGGTGACATTAGCTCTAAAAAATGTAACCAGTTCTAGTGTAAATTTTTCCTGTTTTCGAACACATTTCACGAGATATGTCCAAAACTACGTAGGTGGCCTATTTGGGGTTTTCGGTTGCCTATTTAATATTAAGTAAGCTTTTATTTTGTATTTGATTTTTTTCCTATTTCATTCCACAATGACAGAAAACAGCTAATAAACTCCAACGTGTTTTCGGCATGCTAGAAACATATGGGAAACATAGGAAACGTCATGCACCTGCCTGTGCCTATTTTGGGTTTTAGGTTGCTTTTTCTTTTCTTTTGTCTTATTTGAAAAAAAAGGCTTTGACGCAAATGATTTCGATGGCTTATTTAATCATAAAAGAAGTATCTCCACATCGTTTGGGTCTGAAAGTCCTTTACTAACTGTGAGATAGCGGGGAACGTTAATATAGCATTCTGTGAAATGATTGTATAGTGTAAACTTTTGTTTTCAAGAACACCTGCTCGAAAGCATGTATTAATAATAATGGAGACCATTTTTAGCATGTTTTTAATAATTAAGAGAAGATGCAAGATATTTTTCTAGTATCTCAAGTAGTTTCACAATGAAAGTGTATAAGTTTAGGCCAAAAAAGGTATTGTAAATTTTGCATTCTAGCGATGTTTTTCTTACTTTTCTGCATGCCACTTAAAAAAATAAACAATATAAGTAATTGTAAGTACTTAAGTAAGAAAAAGACCTCAGTGTAAATTAAAATTCACAGTATTTTGCGCCTAAAATTATGTACGTTGGTAAATCATCAAAAAAAAGAACTAATAGAAAACAATATTCTAGCACTGCTACTTGCCAGCTGGGTGTACTCTTTAAGCATAACAATGAATATTGACATACGCCCCTATAATACTAAATGAGCGACATAAACATACTGTAAATATACTCTCAGTTACTCAGTATAAAATTTTCTGACTCAAAATTCTCTCTGATTCGACCAAATTTCAACGGAAAATTCATGTGTAGACGGGAAATTACTAATTTTTGAACATTCTTCATTAGATATTATGAAAAAGAAAATAAAAAGATCAATAAACTGTACAATGTTTCGTCTGAAAATGTTTTCTCAGAAGTAAATGAAATTTTCAGTCATTGCTAAAAACGAAAAACAAAAAGAAAAATATGGTGCAAAAATATGTCTCAGCCTCTCGTTGGTCTTTCACTTGGGAAATTTTCACATTTCACCCAATTAGGCCAGATCCAATCTCTCGATCTCTCTAATTAGATGCAAATGATGAGGGGGGAGAAATATTGAGATTTCATTGATGCAACATGATTTTAATTAATAAAATTGAATGGTACAAATGAGAGTTTTTTTTTTGCAAGCCGGTGGTTTACTTTTTCTGCAAAATTTTGCTTACAACCATGTTTTTAGGGTTTTATGGTTAGCATAGGTAACACACTTGCAATCGAGAGCCTGGTTTATTGTTGGGAAAATCAAAAAGTTTATTGTTGGGAAAAGTCATGTTTCAAATATTTTATCAGCTATTTTTTAAATGTCTTTTTTTGTAACTCCTCAAGAATTGATTTTTTTGTTTTGTTGATTTTGCCCTTTAACCGATTTCAGGGCATTAATATTTAAAATGTTGATCCATGAAGCATAATGCTTCATATTTATAATTAGATCAACAACAAGCCGCAAATTCGATTTAACCACCAGCGACGATCATTTAAACTTGGGACCTTCTAAAAAGTTGCAATGAACAAGTTTTACTTTTATTACATTTAAGATGAAATAGGTTAATAAGTATCATATGGGAAAAATATGAGCCACAATAAAGATTTACATTTTTCTACGCGTTTTGAAAGTATTTTAGCATATTCTACAATTAAAGTTTAGTTATAAATGTTATGTACTATATTAGTGTAGTAATTGACCTAATTAACTTAATATGGGCACTGCTTTTGGTAGTAAATTCAATTCAATTCAAATTGAATTGAAAAGCAGTGCATTTAAATTTAGGGAAAATTATGTAAAAGCAAAAAATTGGATGAACTATCTGGCCAAATTGTTTCGAAACCAGAATAATTCAAAAACCAAAGAATCTTGATACAATTAATTAATAAAAAATAACAAAACCTTTTAGACGAAATTTTGAAATAATATTATCGAATTTGACTTAGAATTGCAATAAAATGGATAATTATGATTAAAAAACGCATGGTTTTCAGAAGGATTTGACCAAAGGATAATTAAGTGGTTTATTTGAGTGAATCGTGAGTGACAAAGTTTCAAAATTGTAGGATTTCTTGCTCAAAGATCGCATGATCCTTTGTTTGAGTAAGCAGTAAGCGAACCACTGAATTATCCCTTAAATTAGTCTGTAAACGTAACGTAACGTGATTCAACCATTAAAGATAAACAATTAGCTAAACACTTAAATGCTTACACTTACAAGGATTTTATTGCCTTACACCACAATTCTGAGATAAGGGAAGTTTAAGAACTTAAATTTAAATATGTATTAAGTATCAAAAAGGATTTTCTATTCTAAATTAAAGACCAAAGTGTGTTACGTTCCAGTTTAAAAGCTAAAGAAATTTGATATTTTAAAATTAAAGATCTTCGAGAATACGAGTCAGTAAAAGACTAAAAATTGAAAAACATTCTTTTAAGAGGAAAATGAAAAAGGTTTCATAAGCTTGACATTTCCAGTTTGATTTAAAAGGGGATTTAAAATCAATTTTTAGTTTTTTTATTGAAAAAATTGCACATTTTACTGATCAAAATTGTTTTTTTTTACTGACCAATATTCTGACTTACTGACCAAAAATGTTTTCTCCTTTTGGATTACGATATAAAAAAATATTTTATAAAATTTTATAAAAAAATTAAAATACTTTATTGGGCAGATCCACGACCTAAACCTAAATATTAGACTACATTCCCATCGGTATCCCATAAAGCTGTCTCTCGGTTTAAGCCGTAAGTCTATCTATGGCATTACCTTTAACCTTTAAATCAGAGGTGTGCAAGAAACCGTTGAAACCGAATTAACATCAAATGAAACATGTATGTCAATGGTCAAAACGCTACTATAACAAACTTATTTTGACGTTAATTCGGTTTTAACGGTTTCTTGCACACCTCTGCTTTAAATGAATTGGATTTAGAAAATAAAATTATTAGATTTTTGACAATTTCATAAATTATTTTGAAACACATTACTTTATTAACACTTTTAGAAAATTATATTAAAAGGTTCATATAAAAAATCAAAGTTCTTAGGTTTTGGGCAGTTTCAGTGGTTTTTAGAACGGATCAGTAATAACGATGGGTACTTATTATTGAATAGCTAATCTTTTAAGATAATAAACTTGTTATTATTTAATTTATTATAATTAGAAAGAATTACAATCTTGTCGTCACCTATAATTTCAAAAACGTATAATCAAAAACAATTTTAAAAAATATTTTGTTGACCGAAAAACCTCAACGCAAAATTTTAAAATGTTATTTTGTCGGAAATTGGATCGCATAATAAATAGTCTGACATAATTTTGCTAAGTGATCCTCATTTTCAGTGGTGTCTATTCATGTGAATCCTCATAAGAAAATCTATTTTTATGTTGAGCCAGAAGAATCTTTCTCTTTCTTGTGAAAATGATGTCATCTGGTTAATTGCTTTCAATACAAGAATATAAATATTTTATTCATCTAAACTCCCATATATATCCTCCTCTTCACATGTGTAATTTTGTTTTTTTTTACCATCAACAAAGTATGATGCCTTGCAGATAGTTTTCAAGACAGAAAATTATCTCGAAGAGTTTATTTTAATTGTATAATTAATTCCATGTGTTTATGCTCAATGAAGGGGGGCGGCAACTTCCATCATTGAGACATGAAACTCTTTTCAAATTCACTTGATTTTGTTGTTGTTTCGTTTCTATATTACATTCTGTATGAAGCCATTCTTGCGCAGATTATAACTTGGACTAATGAGAAAAATTCTTAACTGTATGGATTTCTTTGGTTGAATCAATGTTTTCTACACTGCTAATTTATTATTGCTGTATCCTCCATAACAATGCATAAAATCATAGATAAATAAGTGTGATCATTATTCGACGATGATCACGCGAAAAGGTAGAAAACTGACCAAAGAGAGAGAAAGAGAGGAAAATGAATTTACAAAGGGAGTGAAATCATTTGAAAAATTATCCAAGAAATTTAACAGCATAAAAGTCGGCAAAATATGCTTCTGTGAAATTCAACCCCCTCCGGGGAGGAAATGAAAGAAAAAAGAACACCAGACCAAGCACGTTATGGTCTGATGAATTGAAAATTCCATCATCAATAAATATATACTTGTTTATTTGGAGAGAAAATAATCACGATCACAGACTTTGATCCATGATTTTTCCCCTTCAATCGTTTCGTGTCTAAAAATGCATTTTGCAATAATAAATTCTCCTATAGTCAAACTCACCCACAATTCACCAATGTGGGCTTCATTCAATTTTTGTTTTATATTTTCTTCCTTCTCACATTCAATTCTTCAACAGACATTATTTTAATATCAGCTACTTTGCAAATGCAACGCACTTCCACCACAATTCTTTTATAAAATATTATATTATTTATGCTCCAATTTTATATGCTTGAAAAATTAAAATGTCACATCCTCTCTCAGAAGAAAATAAGATACTTATCCAACCTACACAGACTCTTTAGAGAGAATGTTTCATAATTCACTTCCTGCGCCGTACGATTCGCATTGAGAAAATGTGTGATAAAAGCCAGATGGAGTTTCTTTTGTCCGAACATTATGCATTTTGAAAAGCGTCATTGCCCAAAATAATATCCAGAGCAATGAAATTCCATTGAAACGTAGACAAATATAACATTTTCTTATGAGTAATTTAACATCAAAAAACCCTTTCACTATTTTTCACATAATTTATCATCCCAAAATTATGCATTTTTTCACAAAACTACTTATTGTTGAGTGTGAAAATTATTATAAACACCGCAACAAAATGACTTGGTAAAGTTACATTAACAGGGAAATAAGAAAAAAAAAAGATTGTCAGGCATCTCATTTATTAACAATTGCAGTGCCCGCCTAAAAAGATGATACAGCATTTTTCAAAGACACAAATATTGAATAACTCTATATTAGAATATCATTACTTTTTTAAATATTACTCTTTCCAAAAAAATATGTATAAGTTCTGCTCTCTGCTCAAAAATAACTTTAGGCCACGCCCATGAGGTATATAAAATTATAAAATTTGAAATTAATAATAAATATTGAAATATTTATAAATAAGAGAGATATACTGTAGCAGTGAAAAAAAACAAGTCAAACATACAAATTATTCAAATATAAGAGATTTAGAGGTTCTTTGTATTTTACAATTTAGGCCACGCCCATCGGAAATGCTTTCACAAATCAGAAGATAATTGAAAAGACGGCTTAGTGGAAAAATTTTAACTCTTTCGTCTCTTTTGGGACTCTGAGTACCCAAAGAAGCATATGAATATTCTGTGAAAAACAATGTTTTTTAATTATTCAGAACTGATAAAAATCCTATTCTTGTGGATGATTACAAACTATAAGGATGTCCAAATGTAAGATATTTTTTATAAGACCTCAATTAATTCCAGAGCTTAGATATTTTTGATTAAAAAATGGTGAAAGTGGCTTGCAGCATAATGCTGCGGTCCGGAAAGAGTTAATAATAATTTGAATCATTATTTAGTTTAAAACAAACAATACTTTATTCAACCACAAACGCTTTAACCCTTTAAGGACGAAAGGGTCACAAATTGGGGCTTAGAAAAAATCACTTTGTGTAACTTAGAGAAAAACATAACTTTGGAAGGCCGTATGAATAAATTTTTTTTTGGGACACAGGATTTCCAATCATCCTTAGAAGGTTAAAAATATAAAATATTCTAAATGTGGGACTGTTTGTTTTTTAATGAATAATTTGGTGGAAAAGCTGGCTCAGAAGTTTAATTCCGAATTCAATAGTTTTGACATAGAACTCAAGAAACAAGCGAAATGAAAAATAATTTAATTTTAAATAGGTCCAATAGAAAATAATTGCACTGAGACGTTTATAGGCTATAGTCCTATAATCTGTACGTATTTGAAGTTTAACTACATGATTTAAGTCTACAGAGGCATAATTCTAAAAGAATTTCCGACTTGGAATAGTAGAATATGGGTCGTTTGATCCTTTAATTTCTTAAAGATCTTTGAGAACAATGCCAAAACTTGAAAGGCTATAATGGTGCTATTGCATTGAAAAATGAACTACTAAACATTTTTTAGCACTCTACTGTTCTCAAATTCTTCTGCATTATCGACTTTTCTTGGTGTTGGTTTCTGTCTCGACTGCTTCCTCAGTCCTCCTCGTTCAAAACCACCAAACAGGAACCAACACAAATAAAAGTCGATAATGCAGAAGCTTTTGAGAACAGTGAAGTGTTAAAAAATACTCAGGAGAACGATATCTCATTTTCATTGAAATAGCATCATAACCCATGTATGACGTTCTTCAATTCTGAAGTTTTGCTCAATAAGTCTTAAAATTTGATCAATTAAGTTTCGATCTGATGGAATGTAGCAGCCAGTGAACGAAAAAAAAACGTTTTAGCTGAGATTCTTTACAATCTCTTGGAATTTTTCTCTTTAATTTTTTAGTGCAGAATTAGAAAGAAAAATCAAGAGAAGTATATTTTTGTCCGTTCATTGTCTGTTAAAATTGCATAAGTGAGTTTTTTTCTGAAGAAAATTCGACTCAATACGAAACTTTAAGAAAAATTAATCCTTTACATAAACTCTTAAAATTCCGCGATCTTACTTTATTATGTTTAGAAATTAGAAACATCTGGGAAAGAGAATAAGACTACAATGTGAAACCGTTTATTGTCTTAAAAAATATTTGACCTGTAAAATTTTGTAGTTAAGATGTCACTCTCAGTATCACTATCAAACCTAATGAATTTCTTAAAATATGCAAGTATATAATATTTTTTCAGTGATTAGATTTTATTTTTTCCTCTTTTTTTTTGTTGAGTATCCTATCACCCATCTTACCCTATCGCGGTCTGTTATTTGAACGAGCGCGCTAGAAAAAACGACTAAAAAAGGTTGTAGGTAAGTTTAGTGTTAATATGACTTGTACTGTTGTGGCACAAATTTTAATGAGGCGTGACCTAAAGTTTATTTGCAAATATTAACATCCTGCAAAAAAACATATTTGGGGATTATTTTGCTGCAGCTTTCTATAACTGTTATTTTGTAGTTATTAATAAATTAACTCGTAAATAATATCTCAGATTTGGATTTTTTTGTTTTTTCCCCAATTTAATAAATATTAGAAAAGCTATCAACTATTTTTTTCTACTAAACGAAAGCTAATTAAATTATCTATACATTCGTGTTATCACTTTAGCATAATATTGAATAGAATTCCTACTATGAAGTTCGAAACTTAAAATTGGAGTAAAATGCCACTTTGGGATTTTAAGTGTTAAAAGGACTGTGAGAAGCGTAATTTTCTATCGATTAGGGCAAGTTTACATTCATTGGAAAGGTCTTGAAATTCCTATCACGTCTGAAACGATTCGAACCGGTTATTATGAACCGGCAATTAATCGTCCATAAACGGGTAATTAATTTTTAAAAGAAATGGAATTATATTACTCCTAAGCTATTGTTGCGAATTCTAAGTGATTTATAAATCAGTAAACTTATAAAATTACGATACTTTGAAAAATACTCGAACTCATTTTAAGTATTTACATTATTGAAGTCGCACTGTATAGTGTTCGATAAAAAAAATTGATTTGTTAATTTGAAGATTTCGCTTTTCAAATTATTCTAATTTAATAATAAAAATTTCTGGCTGATCATTCTATCTAGGAAGGCACTATGTTATGGTTTTATGCAAAATTTGCTCTCACTCACCTTGTGATTTAAATCTTGAACATCATCCAAACTAACATCACTGTACATGTCTTCCGTGGTATCACAGTTGGAACTCCTTCCTGACGAGTTGAAACTCGCTGAACGATACAAGTGGCTGCAAAAAGTAATGTTTTACTTTATATTTATTTTAATTTACAATAATATTATTATGTAAGACGTGTCAAGAGCTTTTGATGGAGGAAATGTTTCTCCAACGGTCTTTCTTTTTAGTTTAAAAAAAACAATCCATAAAGCAAGAATGAAACATGCGTGAAACATTGCAAGTGCTTTATCAACCATGAGACATTTCACTGAGCATATACGACTTAGCTGAGACACATTGAGCTCAGTGCTCAGTGTGTCTCATCTTAAATATCTTGTTAACATTTTGGCGCCAATTTTTCAGCCATGTGGCACATTTTTGACCTCAGAAAGGCATAAAAAGGGAAATTCTAGCAGAAATTGCACAATAGAGATGGTGTAAAAAGGTGTCTAACATCCGCTAGAAGCAAAATATGCTAATTTCCCCCACCTGGATTCATATACACGTTGACGAGAAATTCCTCCGGCTACCTGTTGTGTATTTATTTCAATGTTTCATTGCACAAACGGAAACACAATCCATTTTTCAGCCCATTATTTTTATGAAGTCTTTTGGAAAGTACAATGCGCATTGGAGAAGCCCTATATGCGTGAACTGTTGCTTCTTTTTTTTACTTTTTTCCCAACTATTTTTTTAATACATTTTTGAGGTCAACATGTGCGTATAGTTCTCAATAAGTCTGCCCTTTCGACATACCCCAAAGTGTTACATGAATCACTAATCAAACTCACCTAGCTAAGGCATTTGACCCCAATTGGCGTCGTCCAGAACTGTAAAGGAAAGAAGAAAGAAGAGAGTGAAGAATTTTACCATTATTGAAACATTAATAATTGCAATTTTGACCATAAAAATTCTCATTTTTATAATGAGGCATCATTAAGCAAAAGTCAGTCCATCACCAATAACATTTCCAAGCAATTTCTTCAAATGAAGAATGGATAGTTGTGGTTTAAGAGATCACACAGATGAAGTGTAATACCATTAAATGAAAGTGAATTTAAATTTTTCATAACACAGAGAAAGAAGAAAAAAACCATTCAGTGGTGATTAGTTAATTAATTTTCGAGTGAATATCATTTTGCCCTCTCTACTCAATTTGCCAAGTCGAAGAATGAATTTGAAACAGAGCAGTTTCAAGTTCACAGAGTCATTCATTTTTATGCCACGGCAGCTTTTACTTGGAAGCCCCACATTAAAGTACAAAGGCTCCCAATAGAGATGAAAGAATTGCAAAAGACCCCAAAAAAAGACGTAAAAAAAATATGATGAAATCAATTGAATATAAAAGAGTCTCTTTTCTTTTATGAAAAGATTTCAATATTTCAAGTGCCTATTGAATACTAGTATTTATTCTTGTAATTGTCCCCCTTGCGATAATTTGGGGTTTAAATTTATTTTTGAGTATCTTTTTATGGTTGTATGATGTCATGGAGATTGCTCATAAAATATGCAAAATTCTAAGAAAATTTGATGTTTCAATAGGAGTTGAAACATTTTAATAAATTAATAACTCTGGAAATAAATCATATTTAGGATTAAATAATGAATAATTGAAATTCATAAAACATTTCCAGGTTTAACATTGAACTCCTATAAAAAGAACTCATTTTATTTTGTAGAAAAAAAAATGAATTTATCATTTGAATCCAAAAAGGGACAATTCAGAATTATTCTATTTCGTGGATCATTGTGGCTTGTACTCATATTTCCATCATTTTAATATTTAAAAAAAATCTGAATTTTAAGTCTCCTTCCCATCTACTAAACCACGGACAATTTTAATTCAAAAGATAGATACAAACAGTCACAATTTCTCATAATGTGTAAAGGATTTCTTTCAATGGTGCTATTAAAATGAAATCATCGTATCTGCATTATCAACTTTCTTGTATTGGTTCCTATCACGACTATTTGGTCTTTTTAAAACACAATGAGGACTGGGGAAAATAGTCGAGATAGGAGCCAACACAAAGAAAAGTCGATTATTGGTGCTATTTCATTGAAGAAAAGAACAGTTTTTTAGCACTTTACTCTTCTCAAGAACTTTTACATAGGGGGAAGTGGGGTACCTTTGAAAGTGGGGCACCTTTGAAATTTAGATTTTTCACCTATTTTAAATAAAATAGAGCCATATTATAACGTAATTTAGCTTCTCAATCTGTTTGTGCAGCTAAATTATATCATGATAAGGCTCAATTTTATTTAGGTGAAAAATCCCAACTTCAAAGGTGCCCCACTTTCAAAGGTGCCCCATTTCCCCCTAATCAATTTTTTTCTTTATGTTGGTTCCTGTCACGACTGTTTGGTAGTTTTAGTACACGGCGAGGACTGAGGAAAACACTTGAGACAGAAACCAACACTAAGGAAAGCCGATAATACAGAAGCACTTGAGAATAGTAGAATGCTAAAAAACACATTCATTTTTCATTGGAATAGCACCATTATGCAGCAGCACATGAGAGCGGTCTTGTACTAGAAAAATGTTCAAGAGAAAGATTTCCCTTTTCATTTTTCATTAGAACATTACCATTATATAATCAATAATTAGAGCTTCTACCACTTCCAATGTAAGTGCTTTATGCGCATATACACGGTGTCTAAACATACAACCAATGAAAGGATTTTCCATCGTTTTCATCCCGGAGGTTGGAATCGACGATAAGACGGCGATGGCCACTCGGGAGTGGGGAAAGAACAGAGATGAAAATAAATCTAATCATTTTTTCAATGAAAGCAGTAATAGGTAAGTCGGTGGCAAATGCCACTAGAGATAAATAAATACAAATGCAATTTAGAAATTATTAATTTTTTAAAAATAAAACGTGATTGTCAGTTTTCGTTTATTACCGATCTAAAGGCAAAAAGCTAGTCCCCGGCGAGTCGCCTTCAAAGTTGAAGCCAATTTCTTACTTTCCCATACAAATGCGTATGGGAATTTTTCTGCACTCGTGCTCGTTATGCTAAATATTTAAAAAGTGAGAAGTTTTTTCGTATTATAAGATACCTTTCCGTATGGAGGGATAAATATACTAAATTTTTGTTTAAATAAATTTTTTCCTTGGAGCACTGTGAGCTGAGTCCGAGATCAATTTAGGAATTGGCTTCAAATAGCTCCATATAAAAAGGCCAACTTGCCAGGCGCTTGGCAAAAAGACTGCAGATATCGACTTTAAACTCTCGACGACCCCCTATATAAGTAACCCTTCCCAGCAAGCCTAACATAGAGGAGACTGTGGGAAAATTTGTCAAGATGTATATTTATTTTTATTTATGTGTGTAATTATTTTTATAAAATTAAATAAAAAACCAGGAAAAATTGTGAAAATAATGTGCAATTGGAAAACTCTTTATTTTTAAAAATGTATCGAAAGTTCAAAAAAAAAGTACAAAGTGTTCAAACGGCGAACATAAATATGGCGTAACAAGTACGTTAGTACAATATCTTTTGAAAATTGAAGTTCGAAGTAAACAGTTTGAATCAGAATTCTGAAATCGAATAGCTATATGATTTTATCTGTAGAACATAATAAGTTTCTAAATTGAATTTACGGTAAATTATAGTAAATTAAATAATTTTTATTGTACAAATTTAATCTCTGCTCATACCCTTAAATCCCTAAAATTTACTGGACGTAAAAGGATTTTGCGACAAAAATGGACAAAAACGTATGTTCTTATGTTTATGATTATTTTGACTAATATTCATTAATTGTTACTTTGAAACGAGCACATCTGTCATTAAACAAAAATCGAAAATTCGAACAAAAAGCATTAAGAGCACTCAAGCGGCGAATACTTTAAGTTTATCTACAGATTTACGAAAGATCTTCGAATAAGTTGATTTATTTTGCTAAGGTTTTGTCTGTCCGAAAATCCACTTCAAAGTTCTTTCTGAATAGAACTGTAGGTATCTTACTAGTTTTTTTGGAAAAGGATAGGGAAAGGGATAAAAATATCTGCATTATCCGTAAACATCAGTTTCATACTATTCCTTACAAAATTAAAGCCATTCGAAAGTCAACTTTCATAGCATGAATTCGAACATTCCGCAAAATCATAACCGCTTTGCACCGAATTTCAAATCACAATTGTTTGTTTCTATTTTAGCTTCAAGTCAAAAGCTAATAAATTTTAATCCCCTTGCCAAACAGTATCTTTTTTAACTCAGAATTTCGGCATAAAATTTCTTTTGCAAAATGAGATTTTTTTCCAGGTGCACATGAAAATAATCTAATCAGGCGACACTAATCTCAAACTGGGGTATTTACTTCTGAGCACTCGTCTCCTGCTCAGCATTTATTCAACTGATAAAAAATTACCCACAGTTCCAAGCAATTTATCTACAAACCAAAAATTTAGCAATCTTTTGCAATTGATCTCCACATTAGCACAATCGGATGACTCATCCAGAGTGATTTTTGTTGCGTTAAAGAAAAGAGAACAGACAAGGTGTGGGCGAAGAACGTGAAGTAAAAGAAATTCCATGGAGAAGAAATACCTCTATTTTACAGCTTAACGGTCACCGTTGTTGATGTTGTGTCGAAAATCACGGAGGAATTTCAATGGAAGTCAAATTAAAATTCCAAAGAGACAAATACAGGCATTGATAAGTTGCTTATGCCTGGAAAATCACTGAGGCTTAAGGTAAATTTTTCAAGTGTATTTAATACAAGACTTCGGATGGATTCATATCCGGAAAATCTTTTTACCAGACTTTCAACACGCGCATTGTCTTTTGGAAAAAAAATGAAGGAAGAAGTGTCGTTTATCCAGACAATTTAAACATTTCTAACCAGAAACTCAAACAATCGCACAATGTACAATTTGTGCTGATTCAATATGCCACAATTAAATTAATTGAACTACTTTTAACCTTGTGCTCCACTCAATAAATTCTTCATATAAGATTTTTTTTGTTGCTCGAATTCCACGGAGAGAGCAATTATCAGAATTCATTTTTCGAAATGTCTACCCTTACCCAAGTTTTATTTTGACATACTCATAACTTTGCGAAATTGTCGATTTCCGAAAAATTACATTCCACTCTTTGGTCGTTTTTCAATCTTGAAATATCACCAGAATAGACGGTTAGAGATAGCGTCTACGGTTCTCGAGATAACCCAATAAATTGATCCCAGTATCATTAGTACAATCATCGATTTGCCTCCACAAATTTAAAGCTATAAAATTTTGAATAAGTTTCATTTGTTCAGTTGAACATTTCTTCTATGATGGCAATGATCATCCCTGCCTTCTATCGGTTCTTTAAGGTCAAAAGTAAAAACAATATGGCAATATCATGTGACAAATATAAGAATTTGTAAGTGGTAAATTAGGAAACCTTAAACTACCAAAAAACATTTTTTTTGGTGTCAAAAAGATATCAAGGTATCAAGAAGTGTCAAGAATACCGAAATTCGAAATGATAGAACAATCAGCGCTAAAGCGGCGAATATGGGCACTTACACTTTAGGCTTCCGGTAGATTTTCGAATAGGTTTGACTTGGCTTTGGAGTGGCTTTTTCGAAAGGTTATTACTGAACGAAGCCATTAGGGATTACCCACAATTGAATGGCAAAATCCATTAGGACTATAGGGTAGTGGCCCTTCCACAGGATCTCATTTATGTATCTAAGATCTGAATCTAATAAACCAGTAGTAGTTCAATCTTATCATATATCTTGCCTTATTACTACTCGGATGCCACGAATTCTTAACCGGTTTCAACCCATTGCAAACTAATAAATACGGAATGAAAATGATTTTAAATCAAAAATGTAATAATTTAAATTCCACTTCATTATGAGCAGACTTAGATGTGATTTATGAACCTCTAGAAATGATCAAACTCTTTGGGACGATGATTTACCTGAATAAATGTTGAACTGATAAATCCAAACAATTAATCCGAAACCGATTTAGAGAGAATATCGTATAACTCATGAGTTCGAGCATTTTACAAAGTCTCCGTCACTTTGTCACCACTTTTTAATCTTTAGCAAACCAGTGCCAAATTTGAAATTTGAAAATTGAGAGTAATATTTATCAAAATATAAGGGAAAATATGTGAAATTTCACTTAAGAAAGTGAATCTCAACAAAAAAAAGTCTCAAACATATTAAATGCTGAAAGTAACAAGAAACTTTCCATGAGATGGTTTTGTGAGAAAAATTGCAGAATAACTTATCACTCATTTTTTGTTCGGAATTTTATTTGCTGGAATTTTTGCATGATTCATGTTCAATTGGCAAATTTAGCGCATTGGTGGATACCTATAGCGAATTGCAGTTTTTGTATTGCATAAAGTCACATTAATGTCCAATTTTCTCACCATCATCTACAAGTCCCCATATAGTGCAACATCCACAAGACTTGATTATAGGCTTCTTGCATCACTCAAGCACAATCCAACCTTTGCATACTTTACAACGATGAAAACAAACCGACAATCACTTCATGATAAATTAACACGTACCTTAAAGAAGTAATACAGAGGAGAAAACATGACAAGATACACACACCATATAAAATAGTTTTCATTTTATATTTTTTCCTCTACAACAGAAATAGTATTAGACCTTTTTTTTTAAAAAAAAAAAAGTGAGCGAATTTTTTTTCAAACAAAGCTCATTACTATTCGTTTTTTTTTGTGGCTTGAGATTATGATGCAATTTGCACAATGTCATCGAGTTTACTCCCTATCCACCGCTATAAATAACACATTTCTAATTAAATTAACTCTCTCTGTCGATGGAGTTGCCCTGAGAAATATTTCAAAGCATTTTCATAATGTTTTTTTTTATGAACGTTTATACGTCAAGGCGTTTGTCGTCTTAAGAAAGTTAATTTTCATTAAAATGCAAATGTTAATCATTTATATTTGACGAGGGAAAAACTTTACAGCTTCTATATTATGGGAAAATATTTATCAACGAATTATAGGAAGTCGCTAATGATGCTATAAATCATTTTAGAATTCTCAATTGATATCTTGGAGTGATAGGTTGAAACATCTTAGCAAACTTAAGGAACTCATCATTGGAAAAAAATGCTTTTCCAACTATTCCATTGCATCTTCTCAATGCGATGAGAAAACCGTGTGAGAAAATGGAAAAATACTACTAATTTGATAAAGTTTATTAATAGACTTCTAATCCGAAATCAAAGAATAATAGCAAAAAGTATAAGTAATTTGTTAAATACAATTAGGCAATTTGTGAAAAAGTAACTTCATTTACCCTTTCGGTAATTGGAATTCAAAAAGATAAATCAAAATGTATAAATTTCTCATTAAATGTAAAAAAAATAACAAAAAATTAAACCTTTTTATGTAAATCTCTAGAAGTTCCTTAATATCAAATAAAGATGGCGCAGAGTTCTGAATTTCGAATTTCGATACATGAGGAATTCTTGTATCAGGGGCCTCTCGGCATTTCATTTTTCCGTACGTTTTTCCATAGAGGTACTGAAGATTATTGGCAAATTTTTTCCTAAAGAGAATTGACTTATCAGTCTAATATATTTCGAAATCGTGCATTATAGGGGAATGTAGGCATGGTTCGTACAGAGTGAACCTTCAAACGATGCGAATTTTCTCTTTGTTTACAAAGAGCTGACCTACAATTTCTTATCTCGTTTCATGAGCTTAATAATGATCTATCTTATGGCTAAGAAATGACAAACTATCTCTTTGCAAACAAAGGGAAAATTTACGTTGTTTGAAGGTTCACTCTGTGCGAACCATGCCAACATTCCCCTACATATTTCATATTGCCCGCCGAAATAATACAAGAACTACGAGCAAATTTCTTAAGTCGCGGTGCAATATCTGCAAAATTTTTACATGAAAAGTGAAAAATAGGCCCCTGTTGTCTGTAATAAACGTACACGATTCGGAAATAAATTTGGAAATCATAAAAAAATAAAATTAGATTTGGACAGTTTAGAATTCTAAAGTCATAGCTGTATAATATTCTTTAAATTCTTGAGATGAGTATGTTTCGGTGATTAATTTAACACTAAAACGACTAAAACCTACCGACCGTTTTTGATGATTTTTCCTATAGCGCTCGGTCAAATGACCGACCACGGTATGTAGATTCGATACTCAACAATTTTTTCTTAGAAAAGACAAAAACTTAAAATTCAAATACTGAAAAATATATCACAGGCATTTTTTTTAAGAAATTCATAAAGTTTGATAGTGGACATTGTACCATTTAAATGTGTATTAATATTAAAAAGTTTATAAACCAGTCAATTTGACCGGTCTTGTCTTGGTAGGTTTAGTGTTAAAAGGATTCATCCTATTGCTAAAATTTCCCAAAAGCCAAGAATTCGAACCGTATAATTCGAATTCAAGTTGTTTCAGAAATCTAAAATCTGTTAGCTATCGCTTTCTTATCTGCGTGATGTGTAAGTTTAGAAAATGAAAATACAGTAAATCGTAATAAATAAAATTTCATCTGTAGTCAAAGTCTCCAAATCCAAAAGTCAAGATTTTGGCTATCACCGGTTTAATTCAAATCCGAATAAAATACTATAGAATTCAAGAAATCTGATGAGTTTCTAATTTGATCTGATGAAAAATCGGTTATTGTAAAAATGTTCGAAGAGTTCAGAATTGAATTAAAAATGTGGAAATCCGAAATTAACTTTTCGTAATTAAAATTTACTCTTTTTTTTATTTCGTTATTGATAAAAGCAATTTGTATAACCATTCAATTCTTAAGTTTACTCACTGTGTAAAAATATATCAACATTTTTTAATGTTAATTTTACACCTTTTTAAGGGTAAAATTAACATGATAAAGGGTAACTTTAACCCCTAATACACCTAAAAAGCATAATATTTACACCGATTTCGGATCAATACTGTAGGGTAAAATAAACATTTCCGGAACGTTATTTTAACTTTTTCGGATTTCCTTCAGTACTGTATATAAAATGACTTTACGAGAAAGACTTTATGATTTTTCAAATTTTGAAAGCAATTGTCAATTTCTTCGAAGAGTTTAGAATTAAGAATTCGAATTCAGTTGAGATTTTCGAAATCGTACACCAGACAATTTCGAACAAGAGAAAAGTTATACTGGAGATTTCAAATAAAACAGAATTAGGGGAAGGTTTTCAGGCTCTGCACGCATTCTGCCTTCAAACACTTAATATTTTCCCTATATTACTTTAATAAATCTGACATAGGGTAAAGTGATATAATTTGGAATTAGTGTTACAAGTTGGAAAATTCGCCGGTACAACTTGGACATGGCTTTTTTCTTGATAAATACAGTACAAAATTTGTTTTCAACAAATAAAAATTAAGTACTAAATGTATCAAGACAAAAAGCCCTGTCCAAATTGTACCATTGCATTGTCCAACTTGTACCACTTTACCCTATTTGTTTAGAAATGTGTAACTTAAGACGAGTTATTAAAATATATTGCCATTAGGTCAGATTCATAAAAGGAATATTGGAAAAATATGAAGGGGTCGAAACCAGAGTGTGTGCGAAGCCTGAAATCTCTCCCCTACTATATCTTATAGACACAATTAAATTTTCGCAGCAAATTTTAAAATTAAACAAAAAAAACTGTTTTTTTTTGTGCAATAATGAACATGTCTCTCAAATTATACAATTATTGTATAGCGTGTCCCTGTCTTTTTGTGTACTGTCAATCCCACTAAATTCATGGATTAACGACAATCAATTATCGTGTTGGTGAACTTTTTTTCCCCAACTAATCTAACAAAAAAAAAATGTTGAACAAAATCACCCACAAACACAAAAAGCAAACATGCATGAAATTAGCAAAAGAATAGATAAAAATAAAGTAGAATGCGATACAAACGTTTTATTCTTCTGATTGTAATATTTAATAAAGCTATAGTTGTCCATGATTTACTAGCTTTATAGACTCCTTTTGTAAAGCCTTTTTTGTTTATGTGAAAATGTATCAATTAATCCTTCTTGGACACGCAGAATTTTTTCTGCGTGAACCACTGATGAGAAAAATTATAATTGGAAATGCAGCCAGAGGAAAAAGATTATTAGCAAAGTCATGCAATTATTAGTCTCATTGCAATTTCAAAAACATCCACTTTTAAATGCATATCTTTCTTTTTTTTTAGTATGACACACAATATTTCTCAAGATGAGAATGTCTTTTAGCAAAAATTACTTTTTTTTTATTTTATTCCGGTGACAACACTATTGTGATGAATTATTTTGAGAATCGGAACATGGAAAATTGATGCAATTGGAATAAAGTTAAAGTCACAGAAAAATCCGCACAGCACAGTAAAAAAAAATGGAGGGAAAAATTTTTGTGTGATTTCAGCAAAATATTTAGTAATTCGCCATATTTATAATTCTCCTTAATTATTACCAAATGGTTAATTTTGCAAGTGGTAAAAAAAAAGAGAGGCACAATAGCAATCCAGGGAATTTGTTCAAATGCACGTTTTCACAAAAAAAAAAAGATACAATTTCCGGACACCTTCACTTAATCCAACATTAGATTTTAACACTATTTCGTGTGCCTTTTAACCAAAACACAACTTTTCAATAATTTTTCGATGCTCTTCTTCACTTTGTTGTTTTCGGTGTAAAAACATCAGAGAAGAAATTCACAATTTTCACTTGACTAGCTGCAGTAATTAGACTCAGAGGATTTTCACCATAAACACTGATTGTGATGGTAGTTTATTTTTTCGAGAAACTGTGGGATTTGTTTCAGTGAAAATTATTTGCTATTTTCCAACATACTGGGCTCTGTACAACTCCAGTATATCCGCATTTTGCCTTCTGCCACTAAAATTTTGTATCCGACGAAACACAACGCTTCCCAACAACTAACTTAGTAAAAGACCAATGAATAATTTTTGCCGCGAAACTCTCGCGGGATTTCTCATTCTCTCACACGAAAAATTCTCTCTCATACTCTCTCACAAACCAACACATAAATGCACAAAATACAGGTATTAAAAAGTGAGATAAAAAAAGAGACAGGTAAATTTACTGAAAACACCATCAAGCTATTAGATCGAAAGATGATCAACATTCACCTTCTTGTTCAGTTGGTCAATACAGTTGTGAGATGAAACTAATAATATCACCTTGTTTGTCTTTTCACATTAATTTTGCTGAATGAAATGGGTCAATTGCACAAAATACAAAACACTTTCGCTAGTTTAATGCTGCTTGAGGTGAAAAAAAAAACTGATGAATGAATAAAGAAGCGAAATGAATCTTTCTGTAGATGATTTTTCTTTAAGGGAATTGCATTTGAAAAAGTACGTTAGATTTGAATTTTGAAAATGACAATTGAACTGTTTGACAATTTATGAGAAATTTCAAATGAGAACGTTGCAAAATTACAGGCAGAACAACCCATATATACGGTTGAAAGGAAATGACAGATTTGCCAAAATTTTTTTTAACAAAATCGGCTCTGTATGGATCAATAGCATTGAATAAATGAGCAGTAAAAAGTTAAAATTGATCAGTAACAAAAAAATTTGAAACAGTGATATTATCGTCTAAATTTTCACAAAGGGAAAATAAAGGGCTTTTCACTCTATATGGAACAATTTTAAATGTTAAATATGTAAATTAGGCCCATTTTTGTAAAGATTTAAGTTTTTTACTGACCGTAATTAGATATTTTACTGCTCTTTTATAATTTTTTACTGCCCATTTAGAATTTTTTACTGATCGTTTGTTTTTTGCCTTTGAGTAATGGTCTCTTCTCTACACACTAGAACTAGATACTAGAGAAATCTATGTCCATATTGAAGAAAATTGCCTACGCTTGTGTGGGAAAAATGGTCAAATATGGATATAAATTTCTCAAGTGTAGAGACCATAAAGTCAAGCCTAAAAAACCATTAGGTTTTCGAAAAAGAAATAAGAGACAAAAATATTAATAAAAGATTTTGAAAAGTGTACTGACAGCCAGAGTTTCGTTATCTGAAAGTGTCTCGGCTAAGAGGTAAATAGCTTGCAGAAAATGTTGAAGTTCGAAAACTTCAAAACTGAAAACGTATCAAGGAAGTTACTTTGTAATTATGAAAGGATTTAATGAAATGTGATAAGCATATTATGAGGATGTCTAATAGGATGAAAAATGTCTTCTCTTTGACTTTCGAAACCGATCTTCGAATGTCGCTTCCCTTGGGAAAACATCGGTTGTGAGCGCTTGAAAGTCGATTTTTAATTTTTCCGTAAAAGTAATTTGAGATTTCTGCAACTTGTCTAAAATATTAAAAATTCGAAAGGAAAGGAATGGTTTAAGATCTTCGAAAATCATTTTATATAATCTTCTCTATCTGGCTTTGAGGTTCTAAAGCAAAAACGTATATTTACGGATTTTGGAATTTGTTTTTTTTTTTTTAATAAAATATCATTATCCCCAACGAACAATAATTTTTGTTTAGTAAACATGTTTTTGACATTTCAATGAGAGTGAGTGAAATCTAGATCTAGTCATCTCGCTCATTCTCATGGAAAATTTTGAAAACATGTTTACAAACAAAAGTTATTCTGCGCTGGTCATTAGAATAGTTAATAAGTATGCATTCACCCCATTCACCCTAATGTATTAAGAGTAACCGCCACAAAAACACTTAAAATAAACCTTCTTATAAATCCTAGTTTATTATTTTTTAAGTTTAAAAAAATCTCCAATGCTATAGATGCGGAAAATGAAAAAAAAAACTGAGAAGAAGAACTTAAATACTCAACATTGTCTGCAGATGAATAAACATTAATCACAAGTGGAATTCTGCGAGTTCTTTTCAGTGTTATTTTTTCTCCAACTCGGGAGAATTTTTCAACAATCTCTGAGTGGAATTTTCACGGAAATTCTCAGCACTCTTCTGACATTGTCTTACAAAAAAAAACTTTGAAATAAATTTACTTAGAGCACGTCCATCGACATAGAGAGTTGCGTGAAAACTAAAAGCACATTTTCCCTTTTGCCACCTCTAAAAAAGAAATATAACAAGAAGCACTCTTGTCTAAGAAAATTTAGTCGAAGGTGTGGTTAATAGTGTGAAAATGTGGAAATGGTGCAGTGAAACGCATTAAAATCACATATTAAACCGTTTTCGAAAGACTCTTCAAGGCAATTTCCTTACAAATTCATTCAATAAATCGTCTGGAAATCTTTGGTGTAAAAAAAAGAAAACACGGAATACTCTGGGCAGAGGCAATTGCAGAAAAAAATGTTGCAGTATTATAATCTTTTTTTTAAGAGACATTTTATAGCGAAAAAAAATTCCCAGCAGCGATATGAAGAAAAACAAAACGTTAAAAATGGCAATTTAGATAGGAGGCATATCATTAAAAAAAATATAGCAAATATTGTAGTGAAAGACCATTAATTAGGCACTCCAGTCAGTAAAACATGAGACAGCGGAAGTTTGGGTAAATATTCCAGTCATCGTATTGTTATTTTATGTCTAATACACCTTCCTTTTCTTTGCCAGATTCACCTTGATTTTGAGACTTTAATTGTCCGGGAAATGGATACTCAATACAAGACAGCAGTGACTTTGGAGAAAAAATTTCTTTAAAAAATCTACATTTCTCATCAAAGCCCAAATTAACATATTACATTTTATGATGAACCCAAAAAGAGTAAAAAACAAAAAAAGCAAAACAAACGGTGTGAAATTTTGATGTGAGCTTGAGAAGCAATTAAAATAATTTTGTGGAATTTCTTTTTCATGGTTAGATTCACTAAAGCACCAACAATTTGATAAATAATTGAGATATTCTCTCAAGAATCTACTTCTCAAGCTATGGAAGTTTTATTCAAGAGTGTCTCATTTGAGGAATTAATTGAGGCTTTTCTGTGATTGAAAGATGCGATAAAAGTGCAGTTAGAATTTAAAAAAGAAAAGAACTAAAATATAATTCTTACTGTCTCATTGATCCCCAGCGACGAATTGAATTGCTGGCTTCTTGATTGCTGGAATCAATAAATAAATTTATTAAATTCCAATTCAAACACTATTGAAATTCTCAATAACCTCCCATAAGTTGAATTTTGTTGAAAAGGGAAACCGATCCAACGAATTATTTGAAAAACATATTATGCTTAACATTATGCATACCTCTTAGGCGCTCTCCGTAGACTTGAACGAGCCCATGTATGTCGAGAGATGGCGTGTTCCTCTCCACTAAATTCAAAAAGACAAAATCATTTCATTTCTTTGCCATTGATTGCATTTCAATATATTACATTAAATTGAAGGACTTTTTCCACTCACCCAATCTGATTGGAAGACACGTGAGGTGTTAGCTCGAGATCAACTCCTCCACCATCGAGGATTTCATTCTCACCGTAGCACTCAAATGATTCACCGTCTCCTTCGGAAAGTGACGAACATTGGGACTTTGGAGCATCTAAAAAAAATGATAAGAAAATCATTGAAATTCATTTGCAATTTGCATTGGAAGTTCTGCAACAAATTCAAGAATTGTGCTTAATTTCCAACAAATTAAATAGACTGAAATAATTTGAAGTATTTTCAATGATTATTATGACTATTGGATTTATTTCACAAACTATTAATCTTTTAATTTCTTTTTTAAGATTATAGCAAAAATTTAAGAAAGCATAACGAACAAATGCTTCGTCATTTCTTTTGAAGCTAACACAAATTCTTAAAATATCAATATTATAAAAATATTTTAGCAAAATCAAAGATCCTTCCCAAATTGTATGTTTAGGTGTTTAGGCATTGTCTTTGGATCTAATTAATAATCTTAATTTGCATTCGGAAATATCCTTTAAGGGAAGGGGTAAAAAAATGTACCTGCAGAAAAAGCGATCGCAGCGCCATAAAGGATACAATAAAGAAAACTGAGTCTTTACGGGACTATTTAGATCCAAAGACAATGGTTTAGGGGAATCTGGAGCACAGTATGACTAAATGATTTTTTTAAAAGCTCTCAAAAGTCCTGACAAATTCCAATCAGTATGTTTTCATACGAAATTGATAGAACTACAACATCCATTAAAACAATTTTCCTTTAACTCCAAACACTCCAAAGGACATGTAGGGGAGACTGAGGCAAAACTTGTCAAAACGCATATTTCATTCTTTCACGAGCTCTAAGAAAACTTAAACGTTTTATAATGAGCATATTCTTATAGGAAATTTACAGCTCTACAACATTGCAGAAGACTATTTTTCTCTATCTCGAAAGAAATGTGATTTTCGAATCATTTTCTAAAAGTCGATTTTGTGGAGATTCTCAAAATTGCTGGGACAAATTTTGTCAATCTTCGGATAATTTGTGACGTTTTACTCTCGCAAACGTTAAAAAAATCAAATAGACATATTTTTATAGGAAATTTATTCCTCTACAACTTTGTGGAAGATAATTTTTCTCTATCTTAATGAGAAATGTGCTTAAATTGAGCTAATCAGTATTGATATTTTCTGTAAGTCAAATATTCCAAAAATAGGGCTCAAAATTTCATTATTTTTTTATTTTAGAGTGTCTACACATTGTAAGAAGTTTTCGTCAAAAAATTGCTCTTTTGAAGAAAATCGTCCGCACTGTTGTAGGTAGAAACGTCAAAATTCTGTCAAAAATGCGATTTTTGACGAAAATTGCTCCCAATGTGTAGAGCCCTTTACATACATAATCCTTCCTCGAATCCCTTGAAACTTTGTAAGTTTAAAAAGGTTCATGAAGGCTACCTATAATAAAAATTTCAAGCCTCAGTCTCTCTTTATTTTTTTTAGAAAATAGTGAATATTTAAATTTTCGTTTTGACAAATTTTGCCCCTCTCTCCCCTACTTTTCAAACCATTTTCTTAAAGTTAATTTTTTCAAAGGTCCTAAAAATGATAGATTAAACATTAACAGCAGAATTAAGGAAAGATGGGGTAAAATGATATATGATTTTTTCGCATAATTCTAAAGGAAATAAGGCTTCAAAGTAATCTAATTCAGTTCTAGAAAACAATTGTGAAACTTAAACAAAATAATTGTTTAGAAACATGCGAAAAAAAGGAAAAAAATCATAGATCAATGTAGCGCCACAGCTCAAAATAGCCCCATCTCCCCCTTCTAACAGGCATGGAGTAATTTGTGATATTCTTAATACGTTTTACTACAACTATCATAAATCCAACAAATTAGAAATTTTCAGTTAACAATTTCGATAGAATGTTAAATATTTCAAAATTCTTTTGAAGAGCATTTTTCGCTAACGAGAAATGAGCTTTCCCAGTCCTGTTTTTTGGTCAGAAAAATATTTCGCTGCCTGTTGATATCTCTAAACATTTTTTTATCTTCCCCTAAAAGCCCCTACAACCCCTCCAAAACCATGTTTTTTGGTTTTTCTCGTAAACGACACCTATGACTTCTTTCATTTTTGGATATGTTTTAGAGGTGGGCCAGGCGAACATTCCGTTCAAACATATCTATAACCTAAAAAATCGGCATATTGAATTTTTTAAGGAAAATTTTTTACTACTTTGAGGGTCTATTTTTCAACCGATTTGGTTAAATTTGATTTTTTTGGAAAGGTCTTGAAATTTCCAACCCAATTGCATTGGTCGCAATCAATAATCAAACCATTAAGTACCCGTAAATGACAAATATTTTTTAAATATTCTTTTTTTCTGTCCGTAAACTTGTTACCCATCTAGACGCGAAACGGTAAGAGATACAAACTTCCGCTCTTCGGAGGACCTCCCATAAGTCGACCCAAGGAACATTATTATGATTTTTATTTACCCCAAACCGCCCCTCCAAACCATGTTCTTTTTTGGTTTTTCTCGAAAACGGTTCGTATATTTCTTTTCATTTTTGGATATGTTTTGGAGATGGTCCAGGCGAACATTTCGGCCAAACATACCTATGACCTAAAAAAAAGGCCATCTTGAATTTTCGAAAGTCAAAATTTAACTGTTCTTGAAATTAATATAGTGAATCGATTAAATATCCATGTATGACTTAACAGTTAGATCAGTGTAGATCAGGTAGATCAGGTTGATCAGGTAGATCAGTAAGCACCAAAAGATCATGCGAAAAACTAATTCACGGACAGCTCTATCTCATGAATTCGGTCATTCCACAAAGCTTTGCCATCTCTTTTGTCATATCACATGAGTTCGAAAATGGAGTTCATTGATAAAATCTCTATTTTGCAAATACAGTTCATATTTGTCGAATTGTTTTATAAAATTCACTGTCATTTGAATTGCCAGAAATCTCATGACTTCTGACAATTCTAAAGACAAAATTAAAGAAAGGTAAAGCTAAGTGGGACACTTTCGTTCCGAAATAGAGATTTCGAATCAGAATCTTTCAGTAAAGAACAATTGTCTTCGACAAAGTTGTGTCTCATTAAAATTACCTATATCAATAAAAATTATATTACTTTGGTTTACAATTAAGTCAATTGGCTTAGTGCTTTCAGTTTAAAGATTTTTGTATAAAAGATTTTGAAAATTTCTTAATTTTTCGCTCAAATACTTATTTAGGCTTATTTAAGAAATATCTGGAGATTTGCAAAAAAAAAAATATCCTACAATTTTCTCTTTTTGTAATTTGGTACAACTTTAGCAAAAAAATAACTTTAGATAGAAAAAAAATCTCGATAGGAGACCAGTGAATCAATCGTCTTTTGGGGGTTAAATATCTTCAAAAACCAACATTTTAAGATGATTTTGAATTTTGAATATGGTAACATTCTATCAAATAACAATTTAGAATTTAGAAAAAAATCACCTTAATAACAATCGCTGACTAAATTATCTGCAAAATAGTTTAAGAATGAAAGGAATTTTTTAACAAGCTTTCTGAATTGTTTCATAATTTTAACAAAGCCTTTATGTTATTTTTATTACTGTGCTGCCCTTTGACCAATACTTTTGAAGTATTTCAAGTATTTATCGATAATTTCTTAGCTGACTGATAATTTTTTCTTATATAATATTAATCATTACAAATAAGTTTTTATGATTTAAGCAATTTTTACTTCAAAGCATAGAAAATTCTCTCTGAAATGTTTTATCCGACAACAATGTTATTCCTATAAAAAATATATTAATATTTTCCAATTTCTTGCCTATTTGAACGTACTAATTTCTCCCCGATTATTGCATGCCCAAATCAAAATTTTCATCGTAATTACTGTAAGCCCAAGTTTAGAGTCTATTGTTAGTCTTTCACGGACTCACAATGTGTTTATTTTATTTATTTATGTGGAATTTTAAAAATATTTTTGAGAATATATATTTTCATTCCTCTATCACTTTGGCTTTGCACGCACTTTACTGCCTTTCATAGAAAAACACGTACTTATCACAATTTTATGTATAAACTTGTGTGAGTAACTAATTTGCAAACTGAAACACTTGGTCACACAAGAACAACAACAACAAAAAAAAAACAAATCTAAGACTAACTGTTCTGAAATTCCTCTGGCAAATTCTATCCCAGTTTCTCAAATAAATCTATGCAGAATTCTTTAGAATTTTATGGAAATTACAACATTTTTGTTGTGAAAGCTAAAAAAAAAAGCAGGTTAAAAAATATCACCTGTGCTTGGGGAGCTCGATGATACGGGACTGGAGTCAACCTCATCTCCAGTGACTGAGATTAGAAACGTTGGTCTCGGATGCTTCGTTGATTTTACGACACTTGGCGATGGAGACATCATCACAGAGATTTTATCTGTAAAAGTACATAAAAGAGGTGAATAAACAAACATGGAAATAAACTGTGACAATTCTTTACGCCATTCAAATAAAAAAAAGAAGAATCTTCCAACTGCAATATGATCTTACAGTTAAAATGCAAGAAAATGTACAAAACTCCCACTAATATTAGCTTATTTATCACAATTTCCACGAGAATATTCACATTTTTGTCCACCTCTTCCACCCACCACAACACCGTAAAATTTGGACCACATATCAAGTGCAACAGGTAGTTCTTTAGACGAAACCAAATATACTGTAAGCTTTCTGCATTTTCCCCAACGCTTTCAGACACATCCTGAACACTTTCTTCCATGTGCGAAGGCTATTTTGGCGCTAAATGGCACTTATCTCTTCTCTTTCCACCCTTCAACCCAGAGAAAATCACCTTCCTCGGAGCACACATGAAAATCAACTGGTGCTTTTCACCATTAGACTTGTCTTTCTCCTTTTGCAAGTGGATAAAAAATAGCACTCGAAGAAATAACACTCAATATATCGCAATTTTGCCTATTGAAGTCAATGCGAAAGAAAAAATTCCTCGTGATCAAAAAGGGGGAAAAATCACATATATTTTTCATTAGTTATTAAATAGAGGAAAGCGGGGATCTCTCAGGTACTGGAATCTTTTTAATAAATATTTTGATAAATCTTATTCAAGATAAACTGTATCCAATTGTCTACCCTTATTTATTTAGTTTCACTTTCTTTAAAATGTTATTTATCTATCTTTCAGTGAGAAGTATATAGTAGAGGAAGGTGGGGCAATTCAATCAGCTTTACTACAGAAGTTTTACTACACTTTGTTAAGTAATTGCCAAAAGTTTTTAGTCAAAATTTTTGACATAATAATAGGGGAACTGTGCCAAATTTCGGCATCTTCTAATTTCGGCCACTTTGAGTTTAATTTCGGCCATGCAAATAAATTAATTAAAATTATGTATGTAATCTTCGAATAGTCAATGAATTCATTTTGCTTTTAAATATTTATTCATTTTAGGATGTATTAACACAAAGATCTTTAATTTTTATGACTCCGGCACACCTTTTAGATCAGGAAAATTTCATGAAGTCGAAATTCGGATCCCCTTCTTTCTCACGTGTTTTTGCATATGACTATCTCATTCTTTCGCATACTAAATTCAATTGAGCTAAATTGAATTTGGAATGATGTTTAAGAGAAGAAGAAGAGTGCGAGAGAATGAGATAGACATATGCAAAACATGTGAGAAAGAAGGGGATCCGAATTTCGACTTTATGAAATTTTCCTGGTCTAAAAGGTGTGCCGGAGCCAGGTATAATTTGAATTTAAATTGCGTTGTAAAAGCTCAGTGGGAAAAGAGTCTTACAAAAAATGTGACAGATCGATTGTGTTTCTAGCAGTCTTACGATTTGTGGTGAAGTGCAAAAGCTTTTCCTTCGGTGTTTTTCATGAAAATTGAATAGTTTTCATTAAAGATTGTTTCTGTTTATGTTAATAGTGAATCAATATTTAAATTTCGGGTGAAATTTCCCAGCTGGATCCTGTATTTCGCGTAAAAAAGTATATACTTTGTGAGCGTCTCTCCGGTGAGGTAGTGTTGCCTATTCCGGCAACATCTTTTGCTTTACTAAATTTCTTATTCATTTTGTGTTTTTTTTTTCAATTTTTGAGTTCTATAATGTCCAGAGAAAAAAACCATCGCTTCTATGAAAACGATGATGTGAAAAAGTCATTGGAAGAGTTCAGGAAATGCAAATTGCTACGGGAATCTGCGCGTAAATTTGAGATGCTACTCTTCAGGTCTTCAGGACAAATTACGCGGAAGATCTCAGGGCTTGTGGGTTATATAAACGTATAAACTAAATATTAAACTCGTTGCACAGTTGTAACGCATATCTTTTATTTTTTGTTTTTCTATAATATTTTTTCTCATTTTTATTCCCTTTTAAAGTCAAGATTTATCATTAACACACATTGCAAATTAAAGCAGATTTTATTAATTTAAGTTGTACTGTTTTATTGAACAGTGCTATGCACTTGCATAAGCTTAAGTATAAAGTTCAAATGTACAAAACCATAATTAAACTTTATCTTTATCATTTCTTCTTTTTTTTAACACGACGTCCTTTAAAACATCAGAACAATATCTACATATGGTGAATAGGCTTATTAATTAAAGTTACACTGTTTTACCATCTACCTTTCATCGAAATATAAGTATATAGAGTATAGAATATTCATCTGAACAGACGAGTGTACTGGAAAGAATAAAGGAAAAAAGGAAAAATGGTTTGCTGTTATGAAAAAATTACCAAGTTTTTGTTTTCTTTCACAGATCATCTGATCCAACTTAATCCGACTTAATCACAATATCTGATCCGACTTAACCCATTGAAACCAGCCCTACTCTAGTATGTTCACATTAAGAGAGCCTAGTGCTATAAGAACAATTTAGAAATTGATCAGTGATTTGATTACCCTGAACCTAAACACACTCAAAAACGTCTTTACTAAGCTACCACGAATGAATTACAAACAACATTTATGTCTTTCTTAAGCAATTAACGATTTTTTGCATCAAAATTTACCCAAAAAATAAAAGTTGTAAAAAATTACTATGCTGCCATTTAAAAGAAATTAAAGAATTTCCTGTTTAGATCGACAGTCTACAGCAGCCGTATTATCAAGCATTTTTGATGTGAAATAACATTAACGAACCAAAACGGACATTATTATAATTTATTCGCTTTAAAGTTGATCAGAAAAAATATATACCGTCGGTACAACAGAGAAACTTTATTTAATATGCACGGATTTTATTTACTTATTTATTTATTTACTTATACTTAATGTTTTATGTGTTTTATCAACTTTGCAATATGGTTTTAAATTTGAATTGTAATTGACCGTTTGAACAATATAGCCACGCATACCGTAGCTGTCTCACTTTTCCCTATATCGACACCATGCATGTCTAAACCATCCCCGCTCTTCCCTACATAGTTATGAATTGGGCCAAAAGTGGGGATTCATCGTAGTTTATTGTAACTTTTTTTTAACCATAATGTTGGCGATGAAAGTGAAAATAAAAAAAAAGCTTTCAAAAGCTCAGAGAATTACATAAATTGGGATAGATATTAAAATCAAGATAAGATACTTGAAGAATTTAGAAGATGCCACATCATGAAAAATTCTTACAATTTCTCAGAGAATAAACGATGAAGGTGAACAAAAAATATTAAGAAAATTTCTCACGGGACGAAAGTTTCGTGCAAGATGTTTGTATGCAAATTAGGCGGTTTCTCACACTGCTACAAGAATAGTGCGTCTTTTTTCTAAGGTCATTGGTATAAAAGATAATTGCATAATTTTCCATAAATAATAACCTGACATTCTCAATAGTATATTTATCAAGTAAGAAAAAGAAACAAACATAGGGATGGAATACCTTAAACAACATTGCAGAGGAAAGGAGAAAAGTTCAATCGACATTTTCATGTATATTTTCGTGGGAACTTCAATAATCTGTCCCCGCACCAATAAACTCCCTTTTAAAGGAATTGAGCAAGGTTAAGAGAGTTCATTTTGTTGACAAAGTCACGCTACTATCCTTCAAAACAACCCACGTGAAAAAAATTCCGAGACAGAAAGTGTTGGAGGGACTGAGGACACAAGAACTTAGAATCAACCACTCATAAAAAATACAGAAACATATTTCAGAAAAACAATAAAATATTAATTTCATTGACTCTTCAGCTGCTTTTTACATTTCTTCGTTATTGCTTTTATTTGGTAAAATGTCTATAAACATTTATGCTAGACAAATGAAGAAACACGACATTTCTTATCTTTTTGATGCTCCTCAAATGGAAATTTTCACTTCGTAAAGACAAATTGTGAACATCTTACACTCCTCCAATTCTAGTTTAAAGCATAAGGATAACATTTAATATAGGTATTAGGCGCCAATTTAACTTGCCTATCAATATCAACCGATTATGTTGATGTGACTATAATGGTGACGAAACGGATTAAACTTTTTAAAACATTTAAAGTTCGCCCAATTCGCTCGATCATCGCTAATGTAACTGTAGTAATATTTGACGAAAAGTAAACTGGGGCACCCGGGGCACCACTAAACACGGGGTAGCTCCGAACACTGCGACTTTTTAATTAGATACTAACTAGACTTTAAATGACGAGACTTGTATGATTTCATAGTTACTATAAAGATGCTTATCTATTGAAAAAATGATTGTCATAGCCCAAGTAGTTTAGAAATAAGAATCAGTGTTCAGTGATAACCCATGTTCGGTGGTACCCCAGTGTCCTCTTTATAGTATTATTACTATTATCAATTTAAATTTTATATTAGTATATGCATGTTATATTGAGCTAATGTCTTTTAAATAATTTATTTTAGAACTTAATGAACAGATAATATCTGTGGCACAATTTTTAGATCAGGAAAATTTCATCAAATCAAAATTCACATTCCTTTTGTTCTTAAACTTTTTACGTAAATATTATCCTACTCTTTCGCACTCAAAATAGGATTGAACTAAATTGAATTTGTAGTGATGCTCATAATAAGAAGAGGAATGCTGACAAAATTTAATTAGTCAAATTTAAATTATTATGCCTCCGCGGCACACATTTTAGATCAGGAAAATGTCATAAAGTCGAAATTGAAATCCTTTGCTTTCTCACAGATTTTGCATATGTTCATCTCATTCTTTCGCATTCTTCTTCTTCTTTTGAACATCACAACAAATTAAATTTAGCTCAATCGAATTTTTAGTACGAAAGAATGTGATAGGGATATACAAAACGTGTGAGAAAGAAAGGGATGTGAATTTTAATATCACGAAATTTTTCTGATCTAAAAGGTGTGATGCCTGACACATTACCGACCGAATTTAAATTTTTTACTGACCAAAATTAAATCTGAGTTGTAGCATTTGGTTTATGGATTATATTTATTTTGTGATTTTATCTTCAAAATTTTCTGGAAGAAAATTTAAAGAAAAACACAAAAGTAAAGATCTTAAACCGTTTTATTCTAGAGTAGGTTGGTCACTTTAGACGCCGGTGGGCGCAAAAGAATGCTTCCTGACCACATTTATTTGTTTATTATTTATAAGTATCTCTGTAATTAATTTTTTTTTGTGTATTAGACTTTCAAGAGTGCAAGCTCAAAAGCAATTTGTTGAATAAATTGAAATTGAAATAAATTAAAAATTGCATTTAATTACGATATAAGACATACAGCCTGAGAAGAAGTATTTCCGCCATTTGGCTTTGGAGGCTGGTCATCAACTCTAAGTCGGCGGCGGACGCATGATATTGAGGGTCTAATGTAAATATTGGTAAACTAAATTCAAAAAAGAATATATTTTATCATCTGTATAAAAACATAAACATACATAACATACCCGCAAAATTTTTAGAATGTATCCACCTTCAAATCATTAATGCCATAATTTTATAATAATTCAATAACTTGATAAAAATAATGAAAAAATACAAGAAACATTATTTTCGAAAATCTATATAAACTTTTCGCAAAAGAAAATTATACAACGAGGAATTTGTTAATGTAAAAATAACATAATACAAATCCAGAGGCTAAATTCAATGCAAAATTCAGAATTTTGTATTGAATTTAGCCTTGCGACTTGTTGATTAACGTAAATATGAACATCAACAGCTTTGAATAATTTCCACGAATGATTTTTCAATGTTAAAGATTAAAAACCAATTAAGGCAAGTTTAGAGTTATTTAAAAGGTCTTAGAATCCCCGACCTGTCCGACCCGATTTTAACCAATCATTTATGATTATCCTATAACAATAATACAGTGTACAAAATTGAATATTATTCAAACTTTTCATCATTAGTACCTATTTAATGCGAAACCGATTTTTGGGACATAATAGGACGGCATTCTGCAAAGTATTTTTCATCTGATCAAATCTTTTTCAGCTGGGTTTGGTCATAATAGAGTTCAGTAAACCTTTTAAAATCTTCTTCCCAAGCTATTAAATTCACAGCAATTAAACATCCGCTAAGAATACTCTATAAAAAAAATCAAAAAATCCCAAAATATGATATATAGTCACTAAACATTTTATGAGTGACTTTAAACTATCTTTTTGTGTATTGAGTAAGATTTTTGACTTTCCTTTTTTTCAGTTCTGCAACATAATTTCAATCTATGTTTACTTAATTGATGCAACATCGTTTTTACACAGTTAAGCTATGTTTTTGCAATTTATTGCTGCTAATTTACTTTTCCCCAGTATATGATTTTAACAGCGAAATTGCACTAGCACTTACATAAACTATCTAAGAAATGTTCAGTTGTTGAGTGGCCATCGAAGGGACCATGTGGTGGGGAATATTTAGATAAAAATGGAGGCTTTTTAGTGGTTTTGTGATAACAAAAGTGGGTGTTATTCGTGCACAGAACAAAATGATAATCAGCAGAATTCCGCCTTCTTTTTTTTCTTTAGGATCAAAGTAATTGATTTCTGTGGTGAAGAATTATAGAAGGAGAAACTTTTCTCTTCCAATTTGCCACATAAAAAGTTCTTGTGGTTTTTTTCGTTGAATCAAAGTAATTTTTCTTAATAAAGAATCAAGTTCATTGAAGCGCAATTCCCTTGAATATCTTTCTTATTTTCTATCAAACACTTCATCGTCTTTTCACCAGACACTGAAAATATTGCTCAGCATTCGCAAAGACAACCTTAAATATCTTTTCAAACAAAATTTTCTGAAGGAGGAAATTGAGAAACAAACAGAAAAGTATGAATATATAGACTTTTACAATGAGTCATCATATTCAATTGCGCAAATCTCTCGTGACATATTCGAAGAATCCACAGGTCAATCAGTAAAGCAATTGTCCAAATGATATTATTAAGACATTCATAGATTAACAAAACTTGTTTGAGAATTTTGAAAATTTTCTATGATGCAAAAATACGGCTTGACATTTTATTGCTCGGACTCATCAGAGACAGTTAGGGTAAGTGTGCCAAATTCCGGCCAGCTTGCAATTTCGGCCACCTTTTTTGTTCCTCGAATTTCCACGAACTTTTAGATTCTACGTACTCTAGAGATTATACAATGCAAAAGAATAACAAAAAATGTAGCTTCGACAAACGAGATAACGTGAAAAAGATATTGGAAGAATTTCCGAAGGGCAAGGAACTATGGGAATGAAGGTGGCCGAAATAGGGCACCAAAGCTATGTATGTATTTTTATTCATTTTAAAATGTATTAAGAATGATTTTACAGTAAATCAAGACGGTAAACTCTTTACAAGGTTCCAAGCAACACTTTTTCAGAAGAAAAAATAAAAAAAAATCAATTTGGATTTAAAATATTACATTTCAAACTTGAGATTTCGACGCTTGCATGCAACTATGCCGAAATTTGGCACACTTACCCTATTTATATAATACTTCATTTTTAACTAAACCTGATATATTTCGTTTAGAGATTTTACGATAATAATGCCATTGAATTATTCCTGTTAACCCTTTTAAAAGTATTTCAAGGTCAAACATTAAAAACGGTCTGGAGGAAGAGAATACTTTTCAAGGGCTAACTCAAATCGTCTCTTCAAGATGAAAGTGATCTAATCGCATTTTCTTAGTATTTGGAATCATAGCAAGATGCATCATGATGCGTCGTAACAAATGCTGATACAAAGGAAATACATTTAGAACAGTTTCATTCTGAAAAGACGAAATAGGGGACTGGGGCAAAAAGTCACAAATCGAAAATTTAAAAATTCAATATCTTCCAAGATAAATAAGATAGCGGCTTAAATTTTTTTCCATAAATAGCATCCATAGACCTTCTTCAATGTTGTATATTTCTAGAATCCGTACAAGGAATTTAGAAAATAAAAAATATCAAAATTTTTAGCCTTATTTTTGAAATATTCTCCTTGAAGAATATATCAATCATTATTTACTTATTATTCAAAATTTATGCACTGATGATTATTTCCTAAATGATTTGGATTCTTTGAATACGAAGCCGCTATCTATTTTAGAATTTTACAAAGATTCTTCTCTCAAGAAATCTTTTTATTAAGAACGATCACTTGGGGTAAAAAGTAACAAAAGGTATGGAACAAAAAGTAAAAAAAAAACCGAAACAATTTATGATATCTCACGGCAAAAAAAACGTCAATGCTTGTAGTTTGCATTGGTCAAACGATTTGCAGTCTTTTGTGTGTCTTTTTTTCCAAAATAGCTTGAAAAGCGTTTTTATAATTTATAATAAATTTCCTATGAAAATATGTTATCTAGGTTTTTTTTTTAATTTACGGAATCCCGTAACAAAACGAATCAAAATGTAATAATATCACATGCCTGATACTATTTGCCCCAGCATTTTTGAGAATGGTCACAAAATTGTAGAGCGGTAAATTTCCTATAAAACTGCGCTAATTAGAAATTTCTGGGGCGTTCGAGTAGTTTATAAAAAAAATAAAATATCCGTTTTGTTACTTTTTGCCCCAGTCTCTCCTATACAGTCAAATTCGTTCAAGGAGTTTAAGGAACAACATCTTAAAATGTGATTCTCGAATTCCCCGTGGTTTCTTCGTTATTTTCTTAAGTTCCTTGTCAATTTCTTTGATTCCCCGTGAATTCTATAGATTCCCTGTGTAATTCATACGTTTTCCGTGAGTTTCCTAAACATTTCTCGTGGATTTATCGAATTCAAATCGTTCTTAATAAGTTTACCGGGTTCGCAAGCATTCCTAGGCTGATCTATTTGCTTTCGTAATGATCGAACCCTTATCTAACCGATTTTGACAAGTCCAAAAGATAAATTAGAATTCGATTCAAACGATGAACCGCAGAAAGTTATTTATACGTAATTTGATCGTATTGTTTGTGGACAGTTTTGATAAAGTTTTAGTGTCATTTAGAAAACGGTTTTAATCAATTGAGATGTGAATCAATAAACATAAAGAATATAAAGAATTTTACGAAATTCAAAAAATTATTGCAGAATGAATTTTAGCGACAGCATCTAATTCCCGAATTCGAGCATTCAGCGACTTTACCACCCTTTTTCCTCATCCATTCTCTTCATTTTATTTCCCACTCTAAATAGTTTTGTACATACCACTCTCTTTTACAAAAGTAACCCAATTTTCCTGCGCAATTGTATAGAAAACTAAAGAAATAATGAAAAAAATCCATTTCTCCAATCACAATATCAATTTCCACGGCAAGAGAGAATAAAACAAGAGATTTAAAAAATATAATATCTGTGGACAATTTAATTTCACATCTCATTCTGAAATTATTTCCATTGTAACATTTTTCTTGATGCGATTTTCTTTCACATTTTTGCACTCAATTCCCTCGAAAACACGGAAGATTTTTAGCTTTCAATTTTCACGTATGGAAAAATATTCTTTTTGTTTATGAATAAGTACTGTATTTAAAATAGAAATGCATTTTGAATTTTTAGAGAAACATTTTTTTTATTATTCAATTTTTAATATTGCTCAAAACTTTAACAATATTTTGCAATATATCCACTAAAGTTTGATCCAAATTCTCAAATTTATTTAGTGTATTGCTATTTTTGACACAGGTCTGTATTTCTTTTGAAGTATGAAAAAATTAATTTCCTCAATTGTTCTCGCTTTAAAACAAATAAGAAAATAATAAAAAAAAACAATACAACCTGGAAATTTTCAAATTAATAATGTGGAAGTAAATAAAACTGACTGTATTATTGCAAAAACAAAGTTTGTGTTAAACTTTTTTGAATTCCTCATTGTTTACAATCACCCTCTTTTCCAAAACGATCAATATTTTCCCATCAAACATGTCACATTCTTTGTGTTATTTCATTCAGAAATATTACCCTCTATATTGATTGGTGTAGTTAGGAAAAAAAAGCTTCATGTAGAGAATTGGAGCACTACCCTGTTCCGTATATTAGGAAAACAATTCCACTGAAAGCTTTAAATTGCGAATTCATTGAACTTTCAGTGTGACAATCAATTGATTTTTTTCACTCAATTTCTTTTGTCTGGCTAGAGCTCGAGTGAAAGTGAAAAATGCGCGATTTCTTCATTTTCTCCTAATACAAATATATATCTTAAATCGGAAAACGTGCAGATTGGAGATATTGCTGAGAATTAGTTCATAAATAATTCTTAGAAAAAGACACGCGTCAGATTTGGTCTCATCCTAAGAATGTCCTCTCGAAAGCTCCTACAAGAAACTATTCTTATGAATAAATTAGTCAAGAGATGCGGACAATCGATAACGTTAGATGTTTTATTCATGGGGCGCCGGTCGCATTCATCGAATTGGGTTACCGCCCTCAAAAAGCTCGCTACTATTCTCAACTTGTTTTCCATTTCAAACGAGGATTTTTAATTCAGCCTATGTATACTTCTCATATTTCCCTGACCCAGGACAAGACATCTATTGTAGGGTGAAGCAATGTGGGAAGTATAATTGCGACTTTGATAATGAAGTTGATGAGATAAAACTCCTACGAAATATTAATTGAAGTTTCTATAAATATGAAGGCGTTTAATTAACCCTTTCAGGACACATTTCGTGTATTTTTTCACAAGAATGAACACCGACTCACACGATTTGAGTTACAAATTGAGGATTTAGGGATTAATATTTCAAATCGGATTTTTTACTAATAATAATGTTACAGGTAAATATGGAATTTTCTAAACACGTTTTCTGACTTACTTTACGTTGTTTTCACCGGTTCCGGCCAAAATTCCTAAAGCCGAAATCAGTCCTGGAAGAATGTGAAGAAAAAAACAAATGAAATCCAAGAGAGAAAGATTTCAAAGATAGTCATCTTTTCGGGGTTCTTCGGATTTTGGTTTTTCAGGATTTTAGCTATTCGGTTTTTTGGCATTTCGAGAATTTGGCTTTCCGGATTTTAGATTTTAATTATTTTAGCTTTCAGGATTTAGGGCTTCGGGATTTTGGCTTTTTTTGGGAAATTCGACTTCCAAATTTTTAATTTTTTTGACTTTCGGAATTTTAGCTTTTAGAGACTTTAGCGTTTCGAGATTTTGGCTGTTCGGAATTTCGGCCCATTTGGGATTTTGACTGTTTTCACACTTATGGTGTCTAAAAACTAGGCGAAATTTACGTCAAAAATGGCGTTTAAAAAAATGACGTTTCTGCCTACAATTGATAGGGAAAATTTCTTTAAAAAAAAAACAATTTAAAAAAATGATTCTAATGTGTAGAGACCTTTAAATAAAATACTTTTTTTTCAAAAACAAAACGTAAAAGAATTTGTAAAGTATTAAGAATTGAAAACTTTAGTAAAGAACATGTTCTCTTAGCACAAAGTGCTACTTTTAGTCTTAACAAAAATCGAAAGTCACTAAAGTAACTTATAATTTATCGGAACATAAATTTATTTTTTAAAAAAGGGAAAAACGGGATCGGGAATCTTCGCTTTTTCCATTTTGTTTTTTACACTTTTCTTTTTCTCATTTTGTCTTTGGAATCTTTGTCTTTGGTAATTTTTGTTTTTTGGAAACTTTGTTTTTGGAAATCTTGTCTTTCATAAATTTTTCACAATTTTCGTAAATTTTAACTGTAACACATTTTGCACAAGTATATTTTATAACTTTCCAAAAATTTCCATTTTCTCAGAAAATTTCCATTTGCCCCAAAGGAAGAAACTAAAAACATCCCAAAAATACAGAACATTTCTATTTGACCCGACAGACGATACTGATAACTTCCCAAAACACAGAAAATTTCCCTTTGTACCAAAGGACGAGTCTAAAAATTTACCGAAACACAGAAAATTTCCCTTTGCCTTGAAGGGCGAAAGTAAAAACTTCAAAAAACACCATTGTAATACCATTATTTTATTTAATAAAATATATAAAAGACAAGATTTCCAAAGAACAAAAAATACCGAAGACAAAGATTGCAAAGACAAACTGGGAAAAACAAAAGTGTAGAAAACAAAATGAAAAAAAAACAAAGATTCCGCAAACCGCGAAAAACATATCAGCTTTGGGAAATGCTCGAACTCGTTTGAAACCGAATAAACGTCAAAACAAAATTGTTCAGGTAGCGTTTTGACCATTGACGTACAAGTCATATTTGACGTTTGTTCGGTTTCTAACGGTTCTTGCACAACTTTGATTTACATATTTCACATATACATTCTCAATTTTTTAAAGTTTTTTTTTAAGTATTTACAACGACTTTGAACCGATTTATAAATCATTGAAGAGCTCGCCCAAAATCACTTAGAACTAACACAATCTTAGTTATGGATTCATAACCAATTGTAACCAGTTTATACTTGTCAAAAATTCGAATACATTTCCAATGAACTCAAATGTAATGCCATTTGTTTTGAAACACGTTCTCTAGTGCCTTTTTAAACTTTAATCTTGAAAAATTGTTATTAGGAATCGTCTAATTTGCGAAAATTTATTATAAGAAGTGTTATCCATGAAGAAGTGACAGTCTAGTTTATCATAAAAAACTTGTATTTGAACTCTAAAAAATTTTACCTTTTGGAAATTAATTACATAACTAAAATTTTCCATATATATCTATGCTTCAGTCTTCGTACGTCAACACAATTAAATTATGTCCAGTTTTTAGTATGTTTAAAAAAGTAGCAGAATGTGTTAAAGTTTGAGAATCTGTGGACTTTTCGGAAAATCCTTCACTAAATGGCATGAAGGAAATAAAGACGCTTTTTCAGCTTGTTGGAATAAAGCCCATCAAAAGAACAAGCGCCAGTTTTATATGGAATTTCCAGCGGAAGTTTAATTTTTGCCTCTTTCCCCAAAATATTTCCAGCACTTATAAAATGTAAACGAATTTGGGAACCCATAAGTATTCTTATAATATTATTCCATATAAGAAGTAACTCCCTTCAGGTCAAAAGACACATGATCTCTTTTGTACCTCAAAAGATAGATAGAATTTCTTTCTGTCCCATCCCACACAACGTGACACAAACATCTGCCGGATTTTCCTGTTTACACTCGAGTGACTAATAAATTTTTTTTTCTTACTCTTTGCTTCAGGATATTTTTCTTAGAAGATAGACTTAAATTTCAAGGAAGAAACCCCCAAATATCCTCGGTATGCACAATTAATTTATTTGTACCTTCAAGGTTTTCTTTGAGTCGCACTTTTCAATATCACTAACACGTGTATAAGAGTCAATAAGTTTGCGAATGCCGAAAAAACTTAGCTTATGTGTTAAGTAAACGCAAGAAAGAAAAACCAATTGTAATTATTATTAGTCGTAAGAAGAAATTATTTGCACATAAGGAAGAAGGAAAGAAATACCTCTTTTCTGTTATAAATTTTTCTTTTAATTACTTTACAAATAGCTATAAATAAACAGAAAAAATTCCAATCCAATTTTATGTGAATACCAAGATGAATAAATAATTTTTTTATAGTTATATTATTGGTAATTAAAACAAATATCTGCTTCTTATATTAGATTAATTTAAGAAGATTGATAGATAAGAACTATAAAGTAAAATATGGAAAAAATCTTCGTGAAAGAAAAATCTGTAATTGGAGTAATTTAAGAAATTTAACCCTCGGGTGGTCGGACAAAAAGGACAGCACAAAAGGTTAACTTAGAGCCTCTAGAACGTGTTGTTTAATCTATTATTAAACAAACATTTTTTGACACCTTCAAAGTTCACATCACATTTTGAGTCATTTTGAAAGGTCAAAAATTTTATTATTTTGTAAATGAATTTTCTTGCTTTTATGTTTTCTTATTTCGTATTTATAATTTTTCGAACTCTAATGCCCAGTGCACAATAACTTTTGATTTGATTCAAAATTTCCTATGAGAGTGAGCGAGATGACTAGATGTAGATCTCACTCACTCTCACTGAAATGTCAAAAACATGTTTACAAAACAAAGATTATTGTGCGTTGGACATAATGCTCAGCGAACAATAAGTTTTGTTTGTAAACATGTTCACAAAATTTTCTATGAGAGAGAGCGAAACAACTAGATCTGCATTTCATTCACTCTCATAGGAAATTTTGAAAACATGTTTACAAACAAAAGTTATTGTGCGTTGGTCAAAATGCCCAACGCACAATAGCTTTTGTTTTGCAAACATGTTTTTGAGGCTTACTATATGAGAGAGAACGAGATGACTAGATGTAGATTTCATTCACTCTCATTGAAATGGAAAAACATGTTTACAGGACAAATGTTATTGTGCGCTGAGCATAATAGTTTAGCTTGAATGAATCCCATTTTTCATTGTTTGTTAATTTTGAATTTAAAAATGATTTTCAATAATGGTGTATTTTACTTAAACGGTGATTCATATGAAGAACAATTTATAATTGGTTGACCAATAAATTCGCATATCAAAGAATACTTAAATCAAAAAATAATAAACGGAAAATCCGAAATATCTTGTCATTGAAATATTTTTAAACAGTCATCCCTAGTATTTTCTAACAAAAATTATATTTTGCAATTTTGTAGTAAAATAGACAATATCTAAAGAATTAGATATTTTCTTATAATTATACTGCCGTTGATATTTCGTCGGTTGCGGCTACCTCTGTCGTATCTGCATTTGTTTTGTATTTGCATTCGGAGCAACTACAATACCAGACGTCCCCTCTTGCGTAAAATGCTGACGCAAAAGAAATGCAGATACGACAGAGGTAGCCGCAACTGACGATTTCTAAAAATTACTAAACGAAATTTCTGTTTTTTTTTTGGAGAATATAATGTGAATAAAAACCGACTGTGTCATAGTTAATTCATTTTATCAACATGATTTTGAAAACGATGTAAATGCGATTTTTGTTTTTTAGATCAATCTAAAAAACAATGCAGTTTTCAAGGTTTGGTAGCTTTTGATGTGTTTCAATTTAATTCAATTCAATTTATTCATCTTATTTTCATCTTTTTGCCCCCTTCCCATGCTGCCATCGCTGACTTATCGTCGATTCCAACCTCCGGAATAAAACAATAAAAATACCTTCACTGGTTGTACAGTAGAGTCTCTCAAATTCGAACGATTGGGGGGTATTTTTGACATTTCTCACCTCCCAAATTCGAACGACATTTTTAAAACTAACTGAATTTATGTGAGATTAAATTGCACTTTGAATCCAATTCCCGTAATTTCTCACAAGTTTTAGTGGTAACATACTTCCTTTTCATTTTATTCGCACATAATGTGTGTAAATGTTCAGGGAACAGCACGGACATATGATTTTTAATCATCCACAACACGAATTTTTTTAACATAACCCTACAATTGACATTTTAAATCCAACCGGCGTTCGAATTTGAAAGATTCAGATTTGAGAGACTCTACTGTATGTTTTATGTTACAATATCAATTGGTACAATTTCATTAGAAAGTGGGTAGTTCATACTGAATTTAAAAGAACATAAAACCACTTCCGAGCCTAGGTCTATTTGGAACGTGGGTGACTTTGAATAGAATAATAATAAAAAAATAAATAAAAATTTATATTTAAAAGTTATTATGTCGCTCAGTCGTATCAAAGTGGCGCAACTCTAGCCATAATTATTATATAATATTTTGAATGGAAAATTTTCAAAATTTATCGATCCGTTTTTACAAAAAGGCAAGTATAAGAGCCAGATAAAATCAAAGCTGTTGAAGTATACTTTTGACTGAAGTTAAGTCCCTGTACTCTCGAACGATCGATATATTTTTTAGGTTTTAAAGCTTAAAAGGATGCATATTGTTTTTTTGTCTTGTGCAAAATCTAGAAAAAGCAACAGGCTGAATTTTAGGACTCCAAAGCCCTTGCTATCCATTCAAGTAGTCGAAGAAACACTTATTGCAACTTTAAGAAATCTTATCGTGACCTATTGGCACCCTATTTTCTACCATTTGCCAATAGGTGTTCTCTATAAAACTAGTGTTCCCCTACCATTTTCCGTAGTAACAAAAGTAATCTATAAAAAAAAAAAGGTAAAACTGTTCAAAGCCCGAAGGTACGCAGAGTGTGGAGCCTATAAGACTTTGCATGACCACCCGAGGGTTAACTATTTGATGATTGTCAATAAATTGTCTTTGAGTAGTATAATTTTTGATACATTTTGCTACAAAGATTTTCTTGTTTACCTGGTCAATGCCTCTTGAAAATTTAATGCTCAGGAAAAAGTACTTTATAATAAAGAAGCAACGAAGAGCCACAAAATCATGCTCTGAGTTTCTTGTGTATGAAACTGTGACGATTTTGTCACGTGTTAGAGAAATAAAATTAATTTCACTCTTGAGATTTTATGTGACTAAAAATAGATAAAGTTCGACAGATGAAGACAATCTCTAACTTGAGAGAAAAGAGTCAACGAGATAAAAAAAAGTATTGCTAAATTCGAAATTTCCAACATAAAATTTTATGCATTTGAGAACGAAGGAGAACAGCAGAGTTTAATTCTTTGGAAATAGAATGTGGGTCATTTTGGCAATTCAAGAAGAAACTTTCTTAGGAGTGTTATTGAGTGAAAATTATGCACATTTTCTCCATCCCATTTTTCCTGCACATTGAGTGAGACTTTTGCACAATACAGTGATTTTTTTTCAACGTGATAAAAATCTCAGATCTTATGTGTATAGAGTGTAGAAAGTTTACGACGAAACACCTCAAGACTCACCTTAACTCCACCTTAAGTACAATATGTTTTCTTAAGATTTTTTCCAGATGGAAATACTGGGTATTTTCTGCCTTGATTTTTAATCCAAAAAATTCTCTATTGAGGACTTTAAACTTTTTCTTGCACACTTTTTTGGCCACTCAAAAGCATTCAATCGAAAAAACTTATTCACTTAACTAAAAAAAACTCTCAAGTCTACAAAAATTTAACTCTACTTATTATGTCTCTGTTTTCTTCTCTCTCTCTCTCTCGCTTTTTGTGCACTCCACAGAAAACAACACGTAACAATTCGTTTTTATTCTCGCTGGTTATTTCACGATCATGCAAAAAAACAGCACACAAAACCTTCCTCAGAATCCCGCGAGAATGCAAAACTACCTTCCAAAAAACACAATCGTGATCTTGTAACTAGAAAATTTCCAAAAATTTACTCAAAAGATTTTTCTAACGCACGCACACCTGCAGGAACATGCAATTTGTCTTAAGGTGTACCAAAATAATGAGGAAAATATCAAGAAAAGGTAGTCAAAATGTGGGGAGCGAGACTGAGATACAACGTGACCCACCGAAGTAGACTCAATAAACTGACTTGGGTTGGGATCTCCTAAAGAGAAGTCTTGCCCAAGAGACTCCCCGAAAGACTTGGCGAGACTGTGTGGGAAAATATTGAGGCAGCAAATACACAAGAAAAGGTATGTTTCGATTGAAAAGCGCCAAACACATTCTCAGGCTCATATAGAAACGGAACTCTCTCGACAAAGTGGCAGAGAGAGAGAAAGAGAGGGAGAATTGGATGAGAATTTGATCGGAATCTCTCGTCTGTGACTCCAGTGCATTTTAGGAAGGTTCTTCCACTCGAAAAGTCTCAAGAAATATTTCAAACATTTAACCAAGGGTCAAGAAAGTTGTCCTAACTTCACCTTACTATCTCAAATGAACTACGATTTATGCAAATGCACTCATGACATTTCAAAGATTTAGCTTCGAAAAATTAAGGTGTTTTTTACCATTTAGATTTAGAGGTTTAAATTCTTAAAGTAAAGTGTTTCATTTATTTTAAGAAAAATCTTTAATGAAGCTCACAATCCTCACAATTGATTTAGATTTAGGAATGTACATAGGGGAAAGGCTCATAATTTTGTCCAGTTTCTTATTTTGGACACTTTGAGGATAAAATTGGACACTAAAAATAAATTGATTAAAATGATGGATTTTCATTCCAATATTTGATGAATAATTAATTCTATCTAAATATTTGTTCTTTTTGGAAGATCTTAACACTAAACACGTTAAATTTTGAATATGATTTGAGTTAAAATTGCTTTGTTGAAAATTCAGTGTGAACAATTGCTTACGAAAAATATGACAGAACTTCGTGTTTACTTCAGTCTTATTTAGCTGTGGTGAAGTGCTAACAATGTTTCTTCGCTTTTCTTGAGTGATATTATTGAATATTCATTGAATATTGTGTTGATTCACGTTAGTGGTGATTTGTAAATTTGACCTGAAGTGAGATTTGCCTTGTGAATTAGATTTTTCGTGTGAAAAATTGGAATTTTTTTTAAGACATTTACCAGTGAAGTGATACTCCTTATTTTGGACAGGTGTTTTTCTCACGAAATTTCGTGAATTTTTAGCTTTTGTGATGACTAGGTTAGACAAATTCCTGGAGAAACAAAGAAGCATCATCTCTACGAAAGAGATGTAGTGAGAAATTCTTTGAAAGGCTCCCGGAAAGGCCAGGGAATGAGCGAATCCGCACGTACTTGGAGTACCGAAGTTAACTCACTTTAATGAATGATATGGAAAGTTTCCGGGCTTCTTGTGACATTCTACGTTTCCCTTACATGAACAGGAAGACGACTTGGTAAGATTTGATTCATGAAATAAAGAACAATGGGCATCCTGTTGAGGCAGATTAGCTGTCCAAATTTACAGCCAAGTTGTCCAAATTAATTACCAAATTGTCCAAAAGAAGAGCCAAATTCACCTCTACATATCAATTCATTTTTAAACGTATTAAAACTAATTTTAGTAAAAATAAGACGATAAATAGCTTCCTAAGTTTCTAAATAACCCTTCTGAAAAGAGAGTAAAAAAATGTCAATTAGTATCGAAAATATCGTACTTCAAACTTGGAACATCGATGCTTATAAGCAGACTGGGCAAAATTATGAGCCCTTACCCTACGTGAATTTAACCTCAGTCCGAGAGCTTTGAAAGCAATTCAAAATTTCGATAATTCCTCATAAAATAAATTAGAATCATTGTTTCACAGCCGTCGTAATATAATATATATAATAACTGGCACATTATTCAGTACTATCCGTAATATGACGCTCTGACGACGTCCAAGCGACTTTGTTTTGGAATCCAGAGTAAATTACAGGAATTTCATAGATAAAAGACTTAAGAAATTTCTCTGAAAAGTCGGATAGCAATGTCGGACAAAGCAATTTGAAAATTCGGATTTTGATAATCTAGTAATAATTTAGTAATTAATTTTAGAGTACTTTTCATTGATTTTTTTGAGTTGATTGAGTTGACTAACTCAAAAATTAGTAATGTCCGACATTCCGCACTGGCCAACTTTCCAAAATTTACTTTAAGCCATATGTTCATATCGTTGAGTGTACCATTATTTTTTTTATTTTTGACATGTAAAAGAACTTTACGATATTCAAAATTTCAGCGGGAAAAATTAAATAAAAACCTTATCCTTATAAATAAAAACCATTTTTAATACATTTTAAAATTAATGAAAATATAGATATAGCCGCCGAGATGAGGTACCTTCGAGCGGTTAAGGGAATCACTCGTAGAGATCGAGTGAGGAATGTGGCCGTTCGTGAGGAACTAAGAGTCGAGGAGCTGCTTCTTCGGGTTGAGAGATCACAACTTCGATGGTATGGACATGTTCAACGCATGAATGAAGAAAGATTCCCCAGAAAAGCTATGCAAGCCATTGTGAGGAGACCTCGGCCTCGAGGCAGACCTAGGACAAGGTGGCTGAATCAAATTCAGAATCTTGCCTTGGAACGCCTCGGGATCGAACCCGAACATCTTCCTGAAGTGGCGGAGGATCGACAAGCGTGGGCTGCTAATTTGGATGTCATGGGCCCGCGACCCCACTAGGGATAAGCGGTTGAAAATGAATGAATGAAAAATGAATGAATAGATATAGCCTAGACTAGAGTAATATTTTGGCCACCTTGATTCTCATAGTTCCTTGCCCATCCTAGAGTATAAAAAACTAAAAAATCATGGAAATTTGAGGAAGAAAATAAGTGTCCGAAATTACAAGCTGGCCGAAATTTGGTACAGTTCTCCTAGTAATTGGAAAAAACGAAAAGAGATTAAGCTCGTATGTGAATAAAAGTGAGCGAAGTGGCTATATGGACCTGATACCTGATCGAGTTTAACTGCAGAAACATAAAAAAGAACAAGTAGAAAAAAAGTAATTCACTGATCGTCTGTTGTACAATTTATTCCTTTCTTCGAAGAAGAAAACGATTAACCCTTTAACGACGAGACACTTCTTACGAACTGAAAATCAACAATAAAAATTAAACTGGGAAACATAATCAATGATAAGTCTTACATCTAACTTTGAAAAGTCCAACAGAGTCTGATTCGGTATATTTTGTGCTTCTATGAACGATAGAGACAAAAATATCCCAAAAAATTAAATAATTTTTCTGACAATACCAATGAATAATATTTTTCGCTTTAATGAAAAATATTACGTATGAGTATTGTAGTTTTTATTGTCAAAAGGGTTTTGCTTAAAAAATATTAGGAGCATAAAAAATAAATAAAATCAATTATGAATTTGAGAATTTAAAAATTCGCTATTTTTGAGCTTAAATATTTACTACATAGCAAATAGCTACAGACTTGCAAAAAAATATTCTAGATTCCTTCAACCTTCTACTTTACAATTATGTACAGACATAAGAAAAAAATAACTTTAGGTGGTCAGGAAAAATTATTTTCTTTATGGGACACCGGTGTTCCAATCGTCCTTAAAGAGTTAAAGATCTTATTCGGTTATTTAATTTCCCAAAATTAAGCTTTTTAAATGTGCGGTATCAATTACTTTTTTCGATTTTAGATCGAATAAAAGATCAGTAAAATCTCGATTATTTCATTTAACTGAAAATTCTAAGAGAAGACCATACGATTTTTGTATCCGTGAAGGAATTAAAAATTTATAATTTTGTAAAAACACTTTGTAAATTTTCCAAAATTTCGTCTTCCGATTGAAACTTAATTTGCCTGGCTCCCTCAGAAAGAGGTTTCGTTAGTAAGAACTTGAATTTCTATATGAATTCCTTTGCTGTAGAACTGGTTTTTTTAATATATCTTTCTCTCTTGATACATCTTCTTCTTGTTTCGTGACCCTCTGGCCAGAATTATTCTTTTCTGATCTTCCTTTTGAGCAATAAAATGGGGAAGATTACTTTTTGCCAAAATGTTCCAACTGAATGGAAGATTCTTGGAAGAAAATTGTTGCATTTTGTATCTCATCCGAGAACGCAAATCAGAAAAAAAAATCCCCTGGTTTCGCTTCTGGCCACCTTTTCATCATGCTCTTCGTGCTTTTCGAGATGTATTTGTGTTGGAATCGAGGTAATTACCGACATTTCTTCTCTCATGTTTGCACTGTACACAGTCAAAGCGGACAGGTAGTGAGTCAGGCGACGGGATGGTGAGTGGGTAAATGTCAGGGAAGAACATCCAAGAAACATATTGGAATGCAGAGTGCACAGAGGGAAGAAAAAAGACTCAAGTGTCTGTTGCACGAGAAGTGGAGGTCTTTTATATACTTTTATGGCCATCTCTGGTGGTATAAGAAGCTTAAAATGTATGATTCATCGCTTTAGTCAAAAAAATCTTTTAAAAAATCAGTAATTTGGAAGTATTACGCAATGAATTGATATGTTTTGCATGAAAAGTTGCATATTTAAAAATTCTACATAGTAATTTATGCAATCAATGTAATATACCACCCAGTGGTTAGTTTTACATACTTTATTGAATGCTTCAATGATGGTTTTGCGTGTTAACGCGGAAAAGAGCATTATATTATTAATTACCTGTCCGGAATAATGCACATGGCCCAGGTAAGAAAAAGCGCGCGAATTTCGCCGCAATTCGCCGGAGACCATGCACACCATAAAAGTGAGGTTAGGGAGCTTTGTTTTGAAACTCATAGTCGGAAAAATTCAAGAAATTCTCCAAGGAAGAGGGGCTTTAGATGTTTTAGAACCATGAACATCTCTAGGACATTGAGACTCTTCAGCAAGCACCTAAAATCCCCAAAGTCTCACAGTTCCTACAGCACAGAGAAGGTTTGTGAAGGAAATTTTCTTAAAGGGAAAGACCATTAAAAAGAAATTATTTCCAGCCTTCCTGGCCACGGAAAATCTTCTCAGGGATTCAACCAACTGGAAGCCTTCACATTGGCAACTATTTGGGTGCAATTTCCCGCTGGGTTGAGCTACAGAATTCCGGAGAAGATGTCACATATTGCATTGTGGATCTTCACTCAATCACCTTGCCACAAGATCCCATCCGATTGAGGGATAATATTCTAAATATGACAGCAGCCCTCCTGGCTTGTGGGATTGACCCGAAAAAGTCCACACTCTTCCTCCAGTCGGATGTGAAGCAGCATGCAGAATTAGGATGGATTCTCGGATGTCACACGACAATGGCCCGCCTTGGCCACTTGCCCCAATTCAAGGAAAAGTCTTCAAAGATCAAAGAAATCCCCCTGGGACTATTTGTCTACCCAGTCCTTCAAGCAGCAGACATCCTTCTCTACAAGTTAGTATGACATTTTAAAAAGAAATCCCTTCTGCAATCCTAACGATACCTTTCTAAAGAGCATCCCATGTTCCCGTGGGTGAGGATCAAGTGCAGCACCTTCAACTGGCTCAGCACCTTGCAAAGACCTTCAACACGAAATTTGGCGCAACCTTTCCTCACTGCCATGCCCTTGTGGCCAATGATTTGAGCAACAGGATAAAGAGTTTACGAGATCCTAGCAAGAAAATGTCAAAATCCGACTCAGATCCCAAATCAACTATCTACCTGACCGATTCCCCTGACACCGTGGCAGATAAAGTCAAGAAAGCCATCACTGACTTCACTTCCGAGGTGACTTTTGATCCAGAAGTTCGTCCGGGAGTATCAAATCTCGTAACAATCCACTCTCTGATGAGTGGAAAATCCCCTGAAGAGATTTGTGCAATGAACAAGGATGTGGATACGGGAAAATACAAAGCAAGGGTGGCAGAGGCTGTAGTGGAGCACCTAAATCCCATCCGGATGCGAATTGAGGCCTTTTCCCGGCATCCGGAATACTTATCTCAAGTACTGGAAGAAGGGGCTCAGAGAGCAAGCGAAATCGCCGAAACGACAATACAAGAAGTGAAGGAAAAACTAGGATTGGGGAGACTAAGAGCCCCCAAGTCAAGAAAAAGTTTAGAAAATTAAAAAGCGGAGGAAGAAATAGCTTTTGTTTCAAGAAATTATAGATTAAATTTATAATTTGTTTTATTCCACTTACCAAATATCAAGCCAAATATGAGGAAATAGTTGATTGGTAATCCAATAAAAAGAAAAAGCTTTTGGAAAATATGGAAAATCACAATAACTCCTGCGAGTATCAAGATGAAAACTCCCATTAAAATCCTTCATATCACTAGAAAACAAAATCTCCAGGCAGTTTGAACATTTTCTCTGGCTTACTTTTTTATTTACATACATTCTACGATTTCACTCTTACATTTTCCTAAGGATTTTTTACCGGTTTTTCATTTTCACTCAACTCTAGCAGTCCTTAACCTCAAAGAAATTTTCCCTCTCAAACCAAACCAAACCGCGGCGGATTGAATACTCGGCGCGGCCACTCTGGGTCTGATCTCGGCTAAAAAACCACAGAAAATTCTAAATTCTAAACATTTTAAACAACTCCCAAAAAACACTGAGAATTAATTTTTATTTTGGTAGCATGAAAATATGAAAAAAATTTCACTAATTTTCGTTTGTATTAAAAATATTATGCATTGTTATTGTAGTTTCTAGTGCCAAGAGATTTGTGCTTAAAACATTTGAGAATATAAAAAATAATAATAATAATCATTCATCAATGCGTTTTTTTTTGTAAACTCGTCACTTTTTGAGCTTAAATATTTATTACTTAGCAAATAGTTGAAGATTTGCAAAAAAAAAATCCTAGATTCCCACAACCTTCTACATTGCGATTCCGTACAAACATTAGAAAGAAATTATTTTAGGTGGTCAGGAAAAATTATTTTTTCTATGGGTCACGAATCACCTAATCGTCCTTAAAAGGTTAACCCATTCGCATCTTCGCTCTGGGCGGTTTTGAATCATTTATTTCTGCGCAATTAATATCCAAATTACGGTTGGTATATGGATTTTTAGTTACTTTATTAGGCCTTCAAATACTTGGGAAAAATAGCCTGGCAAAGATAGAAATACATTTTGTTGTTTTTTTTCGTTTCGCGGAAAGTGATGCAATTTGTTAAAATTAGCCTGTCCTCTTTCCTGATTTGAATTCTGGTTTCCACTTTGTTATCTTGGATAGTTATTCTGTTTATTCTATTTAAATTCTATCTAATTCTAATTCTATCAAAGGAATTTAAATTCAGTGATCATTAAAGCGTATGCTTGACAGCCGCTCCCCGCACCCCCATAATAATTTTTTTTTTTTTATAATAATCTAACGGTTTCGCCACACAGTTTAGGAAAATTTCATGAAGTCAACATTAATATCCCTTTCTTTCTCAAAAGTTTTGCATAGGTGTATCTCACTCTCTCGCACTCTTCTTCTTCTTTTGAACATCACTAAATTAAATTTAATTACAGTAGACTCTCTCAAATTCGGGATTCGGGCATGGGGCCGAAATGTCAACCGAATTAGACAGAAATTCGGGCTACAAACTTTTTGAAATGCAACGATTTTCTATTCATGTGCATATACAGTAGACTCTCTCTCAATCGTGAATATGGGGCAAAATGTCATCCGGTTTAGCGATAGAATTTAGCGTCAAAGCCTCTGTAAATTCCACAAAAAGTGCTCAATTATAAAGAATCACGATAAAATAGGAAGAACTACGGCGAATTTGAGCAAATTAGCTTCATAATTAAGCGTGAAAACTGTCAACAAAATTTGACACCCGAATGAAAAAGAGCCGATTGAGTGAGAGTCTACTGTAGATATTGAGTTTACACACTGATTATATCGTAAATTGCATGAAAATCCCTCAATAATGCAAAATCACATCAAAACTAAGACAAACCATACCAAATTTGAGCATATTTGATTCATTTGATAATCATAATCGAACTCGAAAAATGTCAACAAACTTTTTTCAAATTTAACTGCTACCCGAATTAAGAAGTAGCCCGATCTTAAAAGATCCGAATTAGCGAGAGTCTACTGTACAGTAGACTCTTACTCAATCGGCTCATTTTCAATCGGGCGACAAATTTTGTTGATAATTTTCACGTTTAATTATGAAGCTAATTCGCTCAAATTCGCCGTAGTTCTTCCTATTTTATCGTGATTCTTTATAATTGAGCGCTTTTTGTGGAATTTACAAAGGCTTTGACGCTAAATTCTATCGCTAAACCGGATAACATTTTGCCCCATATTCCCGATTGAGAGAGAGTCTACTGTAGTCCTATTTTGAGTCCGAAAAAATATTTCTTCATAGAGTTTAAAAACGTCGAGTGACGGGCAGAAAAAGGCTCATTTGCGGGAACTTCTGTTGTTCTGCTTTCGTAGAGACAGTGCCACTAAATCGTGGCAAACATTTTATCAAAGTTCGAATTTTTCGCGTTCTTCACATATTGTTGCTGGGTCATAGGGCTGTTTCATCCAGACGAGTCCTGAGCAAGAAGAGCAAAATGATATTGCTTTGATCAAAGAAGTCCTATAAAGATGAATTTTGGAGTAGGAATTGCTTAATATGACAGATGTCCGCTTCATCCGGATGGAATTTTTGAATTTGTTCAACGTCTAGAAAATATAATACATACAATGTTTTTTTTTGTAGAATTATAATAAAAGTTTTAAAGAAGCTTAAAAAGACATAATTAGAGAATTATGCTATTATACTTCATTTATTAAACAAAAATATCACAGTAATTCTTTTTTATTGCTGAACACACATGCATACATGACCTCAAAATTATTTTAAATGTAACCGTCGATAACTCGTCCGGATTACGCCGATCCGGATTAGAGAGCGAGCACTGTATTTCGCGATACAATTCTTGGGTTTCTCCGTTTCTCGGGTTTCGCGATGCAAAAAGTGGATTTCTCTGGTTTCCCAAAGCATTTCTCGGACAATTGACGAGGGTTTCTCAGTATGAGTTACCCCTTGATTTTTTTTTCAAAATTTGGAAAATCTTTTTCAATGATTTTCGGATAAGATTTGTAGTTTTGTGGTAATTTATGGAGTAGTATAAATCGGTAATTAAGCTGATAACCCAAAAATTCTAAGGAAACGAATCATCACGTAGAACTCTATATATCGTATCGTGAGTTCGAGCACTCCGCGAAGCTTAAAACGCTTTGTCTCCATTTTATTTTTTAAATCTTAAACGTTTTTTTGTGAAAAAGTTAGTTTTTTTTTGAGTTTCCGGTGACTCACAGTCGTCAAAGGGTTAATTGGACTTCGTTTATGACTATTTTTTTATCATTGTATGATTCTTTTATCTTTTTTGTCACTTTTTCTCGTGCGATTTCCGTTGAAATCTTTATGTTTAGAACGTTAGAATTGGTGAATTTTATCACTAGTTTAGAAATGGTGAATTTGTCATAACCGCACCGCATCAATATTCACCTCACGGTAAGTTTCGTTTCCCTTCCATCTGTTTTTTCATGTTTTGTCGTTGGGAAGTTGCCGGAAAGTGAATTTATTTCAACAATCATAGTGACTGATATTCCAAAAAATCCCCTTAAAAAGATGGCTAAGCGTCTGAAACTCGAAATTATCGAAGAAGCGCATTATGAGAAAAAGGATCCTGTATTTTCTACGACGCTCTTTGACCTTCCTGTGCAGGATATCGCATGTACCCATATTGCAAAATATTTGAGTGTGGAGGATATCTTCAACTTCAGAGAATGCTCCCCGGATTGCCTGAATCTAGGAAATGAGATACTTGCAAATCTTCGGGTTATTTTATTAGAGGACTATGATTTGTGTATTCCTCATAGTTCTAAAGGCCGTGTGATCAACAATGAATATTATGCGTTGATTAAATATTGCAGAAATCTGCAAAAACTTACGCTGAAACGCCTCAGGTATGTTACAAGCGCAATACTTTGTGGTCTTCTACGGAACAATCCACATCTCAGAGATATAACAATCGAATCATGCAAGACAATCTACTACCGACCTCTCTATACGATTGCCGTAAGATGCAAGAACTTGACCAGGTTGTCACTAAGTGGCATGTACTGCAATGAACGCTTCCTGTATATTCTTGCCAAGCACAATACCAATCTCGTGGCACTGGAAATTATTTGTAACAAAAGAACAATTTCGCAAAAATGCCTTGAGGAATTCTTTGCGAAGCAACCAAATTTGGAATGGATCAATCTTGAAAAACTCACACCATGCTTCATGAGGGACATATCACCAGTTTTGGCAGTAATTGCAGGAGTCTGTCGCAACTTGAGATACTTGAACATTTCCCGTTGTCCAGGTGTGGAAAATGAGTCTTTGATGTAAGTAGTATCATCTTTGAAAAAGTCCAAAAAGAAAAAAAATGTTTAAGACCTAGAATTGTTTTCCAGAAATATTGCAAAGAGCTGCCCTAAAATGGAAAAAATAGTACTGTATTTGGTTGATGAATATGACTATTCTGATGATGAATCCATTGACACATATTATTCCGACGATTCGCATAACTACGCCAAGGTATCCAAAGGTACCTACAGATTTCTAAAAAGCAAGAATATACATGTTCAAATAAATTATTGAAGAGTTTATGAAGTCCTAATCCAGAACTACAAGTTTAAAAATAGCTTGGCGCCTCCTTGCTTATTCTAATTCCATTTTTTCCGCTAAAAAATACTAATACATATCTATTTTTATTATTAATGTAATATGAATATCATTCGATTTTGAAATAAAAAAGAGAACTGAATATTAATAAAATTATTATTATCGACAAAAAAAATCCAATGAAAGATGAACATTTTTTTTTAGTATTTTACTGTTCTCAAGTGCTTCTACATGATCGACTTTTCTTTGTGTTAGTTCCTGTCACGATTGTTTGGTGGTTTTAGTTTAGATAAAATACCGGCGAGGACTAAGGAAAATAGTCGAGACAAAAACCAGAAATTCGATAATGCAGAAACACTTGAGAACAGCAAAGTGCTAAAAAAAAGAGAAAATTTTCTCCTGAACGTTATTTTCAGGAGGGGAATTCTGTAACGCTCTGGCAATGCCATATGACAAATTGGGTTTGAATCTCAGGAGAGCTTTTTCGAAAATGCGATTCTGTAGCCGTAGCCATTTCAGCTCAACTGGCATTGTCAGAAGTCACAAATTTGTGATTTCTGACAATTCAAATGACAATGAATGTTGTTAAACAAATCAACCAAGACGTACTGTATTTTCATAAAATCATCAAGTAAAGAAATTTCATTAAAAATTCAATGAATTGCATTTTCGAACTCATATGATATGACAGAAAAAGCTCAAATGGCATTATCAGATTTCGAACACACGCGTGACAATGCCACGAAAATTACAGAATTCTCCTACAGGTATTAAATAATAACACCACTCATTTTCAGTATCAGGGATACTGATACTCCATACATAAAACCTTGTTAATATCAGACCGATCGGAAGTCGCGGAGAAAGCAACAATCTCAGACGAGCTTAATGGTGCTATTTCAACAAAAAACGAACATGTTTTTTTTTAATAGGGGATAGTGATAGTACAGTAGAGCCTCGCTATAGGCCATACAGTAGACTCTCTCAAATTCGGGCAGTTGGGACTGAAATGTCAACCGAATTAGAGAGAAATTCGGGCAGCAAATTGTTTGAAATGCAAAGATTTTTTGTTCATTTGCATATACAGTAGACTCTCTCAAATTCGGGCATATAGGACCGAAATGTCAGCCGAATTAGACAGAAATTCGGGCGACATGTGCATTATAGATATTGAGTTTACACACTGATATATATCGTAAATTGCATGAAAATCCCTCAATAATGCAAAATCACATCAAAACTAAGACAAATCATGGCAAATTTGAGCATATTTGCTTCATTTGATAAACATAATCGAACTTGAAAAATGTCAACAAACTTTTTCGAATTTAACTGCCGCCCGAATTGAAAAGCAGCCCGATCTTAAAAGAGCCGAATAAGCGAGAGTCTACTGTATTTGGTTCTAGATTTGACACTTGGGTCGCACTATGTAAATTTTCTTTTATTTTTTCCTAATTACACATTTTGACCCATATAAAATTCAAACGACTTCCGACGAGATATCGACTTCCGGTCTTCGATGACCCCTCCTCAAATGACATTATTTCGAAAGTATAATCTCTTTATCTTTTCTGCCTCCCCTTTTTTATTAAATATTATACTTAGTTAGCTTATTATCAATTATTGATATTTTTGTGATAATTACGTGGAAGTCGCTTAGGCAAAATAAAAGAAATTCACATTATTCGAAGGCATGAACGTTCGAATGGAGAGCACAGTAGAACCCCGCTATTGGCCACTCACCCGGGAAATTCTGCAGAAATTCGTCAGATTTGAAAATGTAACTGCCGAAAATTCTGCAGAATTTCTACAGAAAATTTTATGAATTTTCGGCACTTTTCTGTCAAAATGGACTTGGAATATTTTCTCTGAAATTATTTATCAACTTGGTAGAATTTACTTTAATTTAAAGGAAGAAGAAGAAAAATTGCGGAATTGCAGAACGAAGTTTTGCTGGGCAGCGGTCTATAGTCCACAATTTATCAACCGTTGATTTCAAAACACTGATTTTAAGTTAGGTTATGTTTTTTAGTACGCGACATGCAATGTTGTCATAATTTTATTTTAATATTTTTAGCAATCTTTATTGAGTAGTTGTGATAATTGTGATCCATAATGAAGAGAGCGCGGGCAAGTACCACAATCGCAAAGAAAGTATGTAGAAGTACTTGAGAACAGAAGTTCTAAAAAAAATCATTTTTCATTGGAATCGCACCCACTTTCCGGATCGGTGTCCCCAAATTTTATTTTTTTCTATATCGAGCTTTTAGTATTAGCCGTAAGAACTAAATTTTTAATATTAAAATTTAGCTCAAAAATTAAGTTAAATTAAATCGTTTTCTTAAGTACCTCGATCGAGTCCTACAAGGCGAAAAACATTCTTATTAGGAAACCTTGCAGTGTTTTTACTTGGAATAATCTAACGGATTTCAGTCCGAGTAGCAGCAGGTAAAGCGCATTATATAATTTATCATATAAAAATTTAGCAGTTCATTATTTTTTAATCTACAAGTCGAACATTTTATTTATAATTTATTCCTTCTCGAATTTATAGCGTCACTGGAATTTTGCACTGTTTCTCCTTCCTAAATACCCTTAATATATATTTTTCTATATATATATATATATATATATTCAAAGGTTTCAAACGAGCATTCTGCAAGTATAAACACTTTTTCTTCCTTATCACTAGGCGTTAATATAACCAAGCCTTCCCAAGAATATAGCAAAGATTTTAATTAAAACTCTCAATGTAATTGAATTGTGGCCCTAAAAAGGGCCGTTTTTTGAGTAAAAGAATTTTAAGCTGTTTAAGCACGTTCTCCACGAATACGACGAGCCAGCTGAATGTCCTTGGGCATGATCGTGACGCGCTTGGCATGGATGGCGCACAGATTGGTGTCCTCAAACAAGCCCACGAGGTAAGCCTCACTGGACTCCTGGAGAGCCATCACGGCGGAGCTCTGGAACCTCAGATCGGTCTTGAAATCCTGAGCAATCTCACGCACTAGACGCTGGAATGGCAGCTTACGGATGAGCAATTCTGTGCTCTTTTGGTACCGACGGATCTCACGGAGAGCCACTGTTCCTGGGCGGTAACGATGGGGCTTCTTGACTCCACCAGTTGCTGGAGCACTCTTGCGAGCAGCCTTGGTAGCCAGCTGCTTGCGAGGAGCCTTTCCTCCGGTTGATTTACGGGCAGTCTGCTTGGTACGGGCCATTGTTCTGCGAATCCACTGACGATGTGCACTCTTCGAGAAGTCGAGAGAAACTATGCCGATCGGGGCCTTTTCGGGCCTTTTATGCAATCGCTTTTCTGCGGTGGAAGGAAAAATATCGTAATTATTACTATTTTTAATTTGGTATTATAATTCTTTTTAATATATTTTATTCTGAAACTATGAAAAAAAAGGAAATTGAATTTATAAAACAAGTTATTGGAATTATTAAATTGCTTTAGTCAATTCCCAAAGAAAAAAAGTATTTTGCTTAAAATTACACTTAAAGTTAATAAATTTAAATTTGAATAAGGATAAATATTGAGAAATTGAGATTTTCTATTGTTTAAAAAATAAAACTAGTTGGAAATTTGTGGAATATGAGAAATATTTTGAGAAGGGGCGTGGCATTGTTAACAAAAGGCCGGTTCAAGGCCCAAATCTCCGTAGTTTGTTCGTGACTGTCTTTGGAGTAAGATCTCAGATTAAACAAGCAGCAAGCAAAAATGACTGGTCGTGGTAAAGGAGGCAAGGGACTCGGCAAAGGAGGCGCCAAGAGGCACAGGAAGGTGTTGCGTGACAACATCCAGGGCATCACGAAGCCAGCCATCCGTCGTCTGGCTCGTCGTGGCGGCGTGAAACGTATCTCTGGACTGATCTACGAGGAAACCCGCGGTGTCCTCAAAGTCTTCCTGGAGAACGTGATCCGTGACGCCGTGACTTACACCGAACACGCCAAGAGGAAGACAGTCACTGCCATGGACGTTGTCTATGCCCTCAAGCGCCAAGGTCGCACTTTGTACGGTTTTGGTGGCTAAATCCTTCATCATCTTCATCTACCCGACAAAAAAAACGGTCCTTTTGAGGACCACTAAACAATATTTAAAGAGTTTACCGCAAAGTCTTTAAAAACCGTATTTTCGCTTTTGTTTCTTAATTGCTTTTATCCAACAAGAAACCCTTTTGAACCCAAATTCAAGTCAATTTTTTAATAAATTGTTTCTGTATTTGCTGAAAACAAATACAATAAAATATTACTTGAATTGCTTAAAAAATTAAGTTTCTTATTCGACACAAATAAGAGACAATTTGATTTATTCTTGTTATTGGAGGAACAAATTTTCTGATTAATTTCCAACACGAATGAGTATAAAAATGTGCCGTATTTCTGAGTTTAATTTTATTTACATCTAAGTAAAAAAAATTAATGGAAAGCCGAAAGTATTCTATATAAATTGATCCCCTAATAAAAGCGTTCATCGCCATTATTATCAATTTATGTTTTTTTTTACAATTAACTTTAAAAGATCATAACTCTTATAGTCGCACAAATTCACAAATTTTATGCAACAGACAGCACAATATATGATCTTTACAAATGCAAATCTGGAAGAACTGTCTAAAAAAACATTTGAAAAAGAGAGAATAGCTTTTTAACCTAAATTTGCCAATATCCAGCCTAAATATTCATCAAAAAATTAAAAATATTGGAGACTTCCTTATTATACTTTAATAAGGATACTAATAAATATACTTTTACTCCTTTTATTATAGAAGTAAAAGAAAGCATGAAAAAGCGAAACAACTTTTCTTGTGATAAAATTATGAACGCTCAAGTGAATCGCCATTTTGTTGTGCTGCTTCTCGATTCTTAAATATTTTTTCAGAGAATTGCGAGACAATGAGATTATTTCCCAGAAATTGAAGAATGATCAAAAACTCTTTATGAAATGTATTTGTGGCCCTCAAAAGGGCCGTTTTTTGTTGCAAATCAGAAGATTTGGAAGAATTTACTTGGAGCTGGTGTATTTAGTGACGGCTTTAGTTCCTTCACTCACGGCGTGCTTGGCCAATTCTCCGGGCAGCAGGAGACGCACAGCAGTCTGGATCTCGCGACTCGTGATGGTCGAGCGTTTGTTGTAATGGGCCAGACGAGAAGCCTCTGCAGCAATGCGCTCAAAAATATCATTCACGAAGCTGTTCATGATACTCATGGCTTTGCTGCTGATGCCAGTGTCAGGATGGACCTGCTTCAGCACTTTGTAGATGTAAATGGCATAGCTCTCCTTCCTCTTGCGCTTCTTCTTTTTGTCCGTCTTCGAGATGTTCTTCTGGGCCTTTCCAGCCTTCTTGGCAGCCTTTCCACTAGTCTTCGGAGCCATCCTAGTTGAAGTATTCTCAGTGAAGTAACTTTCGATACTAAAAAGTCGTACAGGGAACACCAGTATTTATGGACTTCGTAACCCGAAATGTTTCAGATTGGCTCTCACACATTCTAACTCACACAATTGAACATCTGTTCATTCCAATAGGAAAGGCCTTGAGTGGAGGGGGAAGTGAGATAGTGTGCAACAGCTCTGACTTGACTTTTTCGGGCAACTAAACGCATAAATACAGGAAGTTAGTGATGATTTTTTAATAGTCAGTCAACTGCTCTTGCTGAGTGTACTTCGTGTGACTTCAAACAAAGGAAAACCATCTGAAATGTCTGGACGCGGAAAGGGAGGAAAAGTGAAGGGAAAGGCAAAGACTCGCTCCAATCGTGCTGGGCTTCAATTCCCCGTGGGACGTATCCATCGTCTCCTCCGGAAGGGAAATTACGCTGAAAGAGTCGGTGCTGGAGCTCCAGTTTATTTGGCTGCCGTTATGGAATATCTGGCTGCTGAAGTTCTTGAGTTGGCCGGCAATGCTGCCCGTGACAACAAAAAGACCAGAATCATTCCTCGTCATCTTCAATTGGCCATCCGCAATGACGAAGAATTGAACAAATTGCTGTCCGGAGTCACAATTGCCCAAGGCGGTGTTCTGCCCAATATCCAGGCAGTTCTCCTGCCCAAGAAGACCGAAAAGAAGACATAAATTCTGCAAATCAACTGCTCTACAAGAAAAAAAACGCCCTTTTTAGGGCGACCAAATCGTTTGATAAAGAGTTTATTGAAATCTGGAATTGTTATTCCGGTTATACCATTTTATTGGAAAAGGACACTTGCTGTTTCATTTTTTTCGATTCATCGTATACACGCAATCATAAAACCACTTCAAAACAACATTTTGAAACAATTGAAATTGAGAATTATCTTTTTAGCAAAATTTGGAGATTAAAGAATTATAATTACATAATATTTATTTCATTTGGAGTTTAGACAGGCTTGAACAGTCTTAAAAAAAAACTAATAACTGTTGCAAAGGAGTTTAATAAAGCCTCAATTAATAAAAATTAGATAAAATAAGTTTTTAAAGTAAGTAAAAAAAACCTATAACTTAAAGATCACTAAGTATTTATAATTAAATTTTTTATTGATATTCTGAGTAATAAGAAACCAATGGAAGTAGGGGAGACCGGGGTAGAATTAGCCAGCAAATGAAGCTTTTTTTCGCGCGTGGTTTGTGAAAAATGATGTTTGTCTAATATTTTTGTGTTTCATAAGTAGCATTAGGATAGTGGTTGTATGAAACAGTGTAGTCCAAAGCTCTAAAATCCTTGAGTTTTTCTAAAGAGGATAATGAAAAAAAAGTATGAGACATTGGCTACACTTGCCCCGGATCGGGTAGATCGGTAGATAATAGCCACTTTTGGGGTACGAATTGCCACTAGTTTTCCAGACGAAATTTTAAACTGGAGATTACCGAATATTGTTTCGCTGGTTTCGCTTGAGACACTGAAGCCCACTGATGCTAAATATGCCACTTAAGTTTAATGAAAAAGGCATTAGCCGACTTTTTATGACATTTTTGAAATTGCGGTAAAATTGATGAAAATATCCTGAAAAAATCTATTTCGCAAATTTTTCATCCGAATGGAAATATTGCTTGGAATATCAATAGTACTTTTTCATCTAACAATTATCCATGTATTAGTGAAAAATCAATGATAGTTTTAGCCCGCCCGGAGGAGTGGCTACAATTGCCCCGAGGGCTGTTTTAGTGTTTATCATCTTATAGAAAAAATTGGATAATTATTATCCAAGTGAAAAATATTTTTAATTAGGTTCATTAAACTAAAAACGAGGTAAAACTAGGAAAACTTGACTAGAAACTCAGAAAACCAAATGCTGGTCCAAAAACTGTAACATCAAAATTACAATTTTATACCCATTTTATAAAAAATGCTTCTAAATTGTAGGATAACTGGATCAGACTTATAAATATTTCTGTACATTTCAAGAAAAACGAGAAAAATCCACTGACTAATTCTACCCCTGGCTATAGGTACCCCGGTCTCCCCTATAATGGAAATTAGCCTTTTTTGTTTCGTGTGAAAATTCCTTTACATTTTATCTCAAATTAAAAAAAAATGCAAAAACCACAAGAAAACGGAAAAATCTTTATTGGAAAATGAAGTTATAGGTCCTAAAGTTATATCAAACTGGCTATCCCCCTGGTTATAGAAGTCTTGCAAAATAAAAATTTATAGAAAACTTGCTGTTAATTCTTTCGTCTCTTTTGGGATTCTGAGTACCCAAAGCAGCATATGAATGTTCTGTGAAAAACAATGTTTTTTAATTATTCAGAACTGATAAAAATCCTATTCTTGTGGATGATTAGAAATATAAGAATGTCCAAATGTAAGATATTTTTTGTAGGACCTCAATTAATTCCTGAGCTTAGATATTTTTGATTAAAAAATGGTGAAATTGGCTTGAAGTATGTTGCGGTCTGGAAAGTTAACCTGAGAATGTCTCTTTACTGGTCCTTTATACTAATTGGTATTCTAATACGATTTTTTGCAACGGGTTTTTAACTAATCCACCTATATCTTCCTAAAAGAATTGTGTGAATGTATCCTAATAGGGGACTAATAAGGCGCCAATGAGAAAGGTTCTGACACGAGTTCTTAAAGTTCCAATAGGTGTTCCTTCGACCCTACTAAAACACAATTTTAGAGATATTAATTTAATTGTGTTTTTAAGAATCAAGATTTGTTAAAACTCTTTATAAAAAAATTTGATAGCCCTAAAAAGGGCTGTTTTTGTGAGGTTTTTTTTCCCAATGTGGGAAGAGAAGTTGAAAGGAGATTTGAAGAAAGTTACTTCTTCTTGGCTGCTGTCTTCTTTGGTGCAGCTTTCTTCGGTGATCCAGCCTTCTTCGGCTTGGGAACTTTTGGCTTTGTTCCTGTGGATTTCGTAGATGCCTTTGTGGACTTTTGTTTGGGAGCAGACTTCTTTGCTGCAGCTTTCTTTGGTGCAGCTGCCTTCTTCTTCTCACCACTTGGCTTCTTTGCTGCTACTGCCTTCTTGGCTGTAGTAGTTGCCTTCTTCTTGGGTGATGCAGCCTTCTTCACTTTCTTCTCTCCAGAAGCTTTCTTCACACGGGGCTTCTTTGCTACTGCCTTATCGCCTTTTGCTCCAGCCAACTTGAATGAGCCCGAGGCTCCCTTTCCTTTTGTCTGAACCAGAGCTCCACTTGTCACGGCGGATTTCAGGTAGCGTCTGATGAATGGGGCCAACTTCTCTGCATCAACCTTGTAGTTGGCTGCCACGAACTTCTTGATGGCCTGCAGGGATGATCCACCACGTTCCTTCAGATCCTTAATGGCATTGTTAACCATTTCAGAAGTCTTTGGGTGCGTTGGTTTCACTCGAGGCTTCTTGGCGGTTTTTGGGGCCTTGGTCTTCTTCCCCGCTGGGGACACTGCTGGGGCTACTTCCACGGATGTCTCTTCTGCCATTCTTTGCGATTTCTGGGTAGATATCTCAAGAAAATTACTAGAAAATACCTCATTTTACCTTACTCACAAAGGTAACCCATTTATTGGAACCGGAATTTTGCTTTAATCTGCACTCAAATTTTCAGTCCATTTGCAAGACTTTCAAAAAAACTTAATTAATTAATAATTTTAGGTGTTCCTACTTAGTGAATTCGAAAGACTGGATGTCTATTAAATATATTTAAAAGATGCAACCTTCTTATTCTTCTATATTCTAAAATAATCGCAAATTTGCTACAACAAAGTTGATCATAAATATTGGCGAAAAGTGATAGCATTTGAATTTTATGTTAATTTTATGCAATTAAAATTATCACTCTTCTAATTAACATTCTTAAAATATATTTAAATATATTTTCAATGTTCTTCTGATGTTAAAAGCTAAATTTATAAAGCGGAATATGTCGATTTTTAAAGCTAAATATCGCATTTGTTGCAAATTCAAAGTAATGGTGTAATTCTAATGATATTTTGAAGCAGTTTTGGATGAAAAATTAATTTTATTTTTACATTACTTGTTAATAAGACATAAGAAGAGGTGATTTATGTTGAAATATTATCAAATTAATGACATATCGAAAGGCATTTGGATATTTTCACAGGGATTGCATATTGGAAGTTGCTGCGTAGATCTCTTTTTTGTAATCTGGGAAGAACATTTTGAATTATTTTATGTTATACTTTTGTAGAAAATTAGCTTTTTAATAATTTAATAATTACTACTGTATTCAAATTAAAAACAAAATATTACCTGAAGACTGTTCATTTTTAAAATATTCTGATAAGAATATTTTCCACACCTATTGTAATTCATATTGAATGTGAAAATTTATATAAAGATGAAATTAATCATTGTATATCTCTTCTATTTGCAAATACTTTATGTTATTACTTAAAATCATGAATCAATGCAAATGAATTTTACATTTGAATATTTTTATTCAAACGATTTCTGAACAAATTCTTATTAATATTGTTTAACATTTAGGAAAAAAAACTTTAAAACGTCTAAACTGGAGCATGGTTTTAGTCGTTTATATAATGTAAAATCTTCTAAAATTTTATTTTGATTTAATTTGAAGTACAAAAAAAATATAATTACTAATCTTAAATGATTTTAAAATTGAAAAAAAGGTTTTTTTTTAATTTTTTTCTCATTCACATTTTTTTGTATCAGATAATTTAAATTAATTTATGTTTTTGTTCGCCCCATTTTTGCAATTTCTATTATTTTTGTTTTAAATGATTTTATCTTAAATTTACGACGGTTCAAAAGTAAAAAACCTTTTTTTTATATACTTGTTCGATTTTAATCAATGGGCTCATTGCATTGAAATTAAATTATTTTGGCTACTATTCTGCAATTCTTAGAATATTCATTTTTTGTCTATCTACGTAATTTCTACTAGACTAGAAATTGATCCATTTAATTCTTTTACAAATTAGTATTGGTCTTCATGTATATAATATCCTCGGATTTAAACTATCTCAAAACTAATAAGTCTGGTTAATGTCTCTAAATGGTACCTAATTGCGTAGGATTAACCAGAATTCAAATTCGTTTTTATCTGAAACATAAATGTCCTTTTCTAATCAAACGGAATAACAAAATGAAAAGGTAATTTAAGTTTTCAATAAACTCTTTATCAAATGATTTGGTCGCCCTAAAAAGGGCGTTTTTTTTCTTGTAGAGCAGTTGATTTGCAGAATTTATGTCTTCTTTTCGGTCTTCTTGGGCAGGAGAACTGCCTGGATATTGGGCAGAACACCGCCTTGGGCAATTGTGACTCCGGACAGCAATTTGTTCAATTCTTCGTCATTGCGGATGGCCAATTGAAGATGACGAGGAATGATTCTGGTCTTTTTGTTGTCACGGGCAGCATTGCCGGCCAACTCAAGAACTTCAGCAGCCAGATATTCCATAACGGCAGCCAAATAAACTGGAGCTCCAGCACCGACTCTTTCAGCGTAATTTCCCTTCCGGAGGAGACGATGGATACGTCCCACGGGGAATTGAAGCCCAGCACGATTGGAGCGAGTCTTTGCCTTTCCCTTCACTTTTCCTCCCTTTCCGCGTCCAGACATTTCAGATGGTTTTCCTTTGTTTGAAGTCACACGAAGTACACTCAGCAAGAGCAGTTGACTGACTATTAAAAAATCACCACTAACTTCCTGTATTTATGCGTTTAGTTGCCCGAAAAAGTCAAGTCAGAGCTGTTGCACACTATCTCACTTCCCCCTCCACTCAAGGCCTTTCCTATTGGAATGAACAGATGTTCAATTGTGTGAGTTAGAATGTGTGAGAGCCAATCTGAAACATTTCGGGTTACGAAGTCCATAAATACTGGTGTTCCCTGTACGACTTTTTAGTATCGAAAGTTACTTCACTGAGAATACTTCAACTAGGATGGCTCCGAAGACTAGTGGAAAGGCTGCCAAGAAGGCTGGAAAGGCCCAGAAGAACATCTCGAAGACGGACAAAAAGAAGAAGCGCAAGAGGAAGGAGAGCTATGCCATTTACATCTACAAAGTGCTGAAGCAGGTCCATCCTGACACTGGCATCAGCAGCAAAGCCATGAGTATCATGAACAGCTTCGTGAATGATATTTTTGAGCGCATTGCTGCAGAGGCTTCTCGTCTGGCCCATTACAACAAACGCTCGACCATCACGAGTCGCGAGATCCAGACTGCTGTGCGTCTCCTGCTGCCCGGAGAATTGGCCAAGCACGCCGTGAGTGAAGGAACTAAAGCCGTCACTAAATACACCAGCTCCAAGTAAATTCTTCCAAATCTTCTGATTTGCAACAAAAAACGGCCCTTTTGAGGGCCACAAATACATTTCATAAAGAGTTTGTGATCATTCTTCAATTTCTGGGAAATAATCTTATTGTCTCGCAATTCTCTGAAAAATATTTAAGAATCGAGAAGCAGCACAACAAAATGGCGATTCACTTGAGCGTTCATAATTTTATCACAAGAAAAGTTGTTTCGCTTTTTCATGCTTTCTTTTACTTCTATAATAAAAGGAGTAAAAGTATATTAGTATCCTTATTAAAATATAATAAGAAAGTCTCCAATATTTTTAATTTTTTGATGAATATTTAGGGTGGATATTGGCAAATTTAGGTTAAAAAGCTATTCTCTCTTTTTCAAATGTTTTTTTAGACAGTTCTTCCAGACTTGCATAAAATTTGTGCGACTATAAGAGTTATGATCTTTTAAAGTTAATTGTAAAAAAAACATAAAATGATAATAATGGCGATGAACGCTTTTATTAGGGGATCAATTTATATAGAATACTTTTGGCGTTCCATTAGATTATTTTTTACTTAGATGTAAATAAAATTGAACTCAGAAATACGATTTAAAATACTTTATAAACATTTTCATACTCATTCGTGTTAGAAATTAATCAGAAAATTTGTTCCTCCAATCACAAGAATAAATCAAATTGTCTCTTATTTGTGTCGAATAAGAAACTTAATTTTTTAAGCAATTCAAGTAATATTTTATTATATTTGTTTTGAGCAAATACAGAAACAATTAAAAAATTGACCTGAATTTGGGTTCAAAAGGGTTTCTTTTGTTGGACAAATTAAGGAACAAAAGCGAATGTACGGTTTTTAAAGAATTTGCGGTAAACTCTTTAAATATTGTTTAGTGGTCCTCAAAAGGACCGTTTTTTTTTGTTGAATTGATGAAGATGATGAAGGATTTAGCCACCAAAACCGTACAATGTGCGACCTTGGCGCTTGAGGGCATAGACAACGTCCATGGCAGTGACTGTCTTCCTCTTGGCATGTTCGGTGTAAGTCACGGCGTCACGGATCACGTTCTCCAGGAAGACCTTGAGGACACCGCGGGTCTCCTCGTAGATCAGTCCAGAGATACGTTTCACGCCGCCACGACGAGCCAGACGACGGATGGCTGGCTTTGTGATGCCCTGGATGTTGTCACGCAACACCTTCCTGTGCCTCTTGGCGCCTCCTTTGCCGAGTCCCTTGCCTCCTTTACCACGACCAGTCATTTTTGCTTGCTGCTTGTTTAATCTGAGATCTTACTCCAAAGACAGTCACGAACAAACTACGGAGATTTGGGCCTTGAACCGGCCTTTTGTTAACAATGCCACGCCCCTTCTCAAAATATTTCTCAAATATTCCACAAATTTCCAACAATTTTTATTTTTTAAACAATAGAAAATCCCAATTTTTCAATATTTATCCTTATTCTAATTTTAATTAATTAACTTTAAGTGTAATTTTTAGCAAAATAACTTTTTCCTTTGGGAATTGACTAAAGAAATTCAATAATTGCAATCAACCTTTATAAATTCAATTTCCTATAGTTTTTGTAGTTCCAGAAGAATATTATATTAAAAAAAACAAGAATTACCAAATAAAAATAGTAATAATTACGATATTTTTCCTTCCACCGCAGAAAGGCGATTGCATAAAAGGCCCGAAAAGGCCCCGATCGGCATAGTTTCTCTCGACTTCTCGAAGAGTGCACATCGTCAGTGGATTCGCAGAACAATGGCCCGTACCAAGCAGACTGCCCGTAAATCAACCGGAGGAAAGGCTCCTCGCAAGCAGCTGGCTACCAAGGCTGCTCGCAAGAGTGCTCCAGCAACTGGTGGAGTCAAGAAGCCCCATCGTTACCGCCCAGGAACAGTGGCTCTCCGTGAGATCCGTCGGTACCAAAAGAGCACAGAATTGCTCATCCGTAAGCTGCCCTTCCAGCGTCTAGTGCGTGAGATCGCTCAGGATTTTAAGACCGATTTGAGGTTCCAGAGCTCCGCCGTGATGGCTCTCCAGGAGTCCAGTGAGGCTTACCTCGTGGGCTTGTTTGAGGACACCAATCTGTGCGCCATCCATGCCAAGCGCGTCACAATCATGCCCAAGGACATTCAGCTGGCTCGTCGTATTCGTGGAGAACGTGCTTAAACAGCTTAAATTTCTTTTACCCCAAAAAACGGCCCTTTTTAGGGCCACAATTCAATTACATTGAGAGTTTTAATTAAAATCTTTGCTATATTCTTGGGAAGGCTTGGAAATATTAACGCCTAGTGATAAGACTAGTAGATGGAATAGGAATAAAAGATAAACAGCATATTAGCAGAATGCTCGATTCATCTTCTTCTCTTCTTTAAAGTTTTTGTAGGAGCCGGCTCGATTCATCATCATCATTCGATATGCTTTTGTCACCCTATAAAAGATTAGATTTAGAAGAGTCTGGCGGCAGAGTGAAAACATCCACTGATCCACGGACAATTCCTATTTGTCTATGGAAGTTTAGAATTTGAATTGTTTAGAAAATGGTGAATATCAAAATTCACCACAGTGAGACTCATAAAAATCATACATGTTCGATCGTGTTAAGGTTGCGGATGAAAAAATAGAAAAAGTGAAAATTTCAACTAAAAGAAACATCGTTAAAGTGAGAAAATCGTCTTAAAAAGATGTCAAAGCGTGCAAAGCGTTTAAAGCTGAACAAAATCAAAGATAAAGATCAAGAAAACAGGGATAATTTGTTTTCCACGTTGATTAATCTTGGGGAGGATATCATACGTACTGTCTGCACCAATATTGCGAAATACTTGAGACTGGAGGATATTCTTGAGTTCAAAAAATGCTCCTGGGATTGCCTAAGCATAGGAAACGAGATGCTTGCAAATCTTCATGCTATTGAATTGGATGGTAATATCAATTATATGCTCTTCTTTCTCTGATTGAAGAGTTTGATATATTTGCTCAACCGGCTAAACATTGTCGAAGTCTTCGACGACTTGACTTGAAAAACTTAGTCTTTCGCAAGAGCAAGACGATTTCTGATCTTATACGAAATAATCCACATCTCAAAAGTATAAAAATCTATTCTTGCCAGACAATCGATTACAAAAATCCACTATATACGATTGCCGTAACATGCAAGAATTTGACCATGTTATCCCTAAAAGATATGCCCTGCGATGAAGTATTCCTAGATTATCTTGCCAAACACAATACCAATCTTGTGAAACTGATGATTATGAATAACCAAATGTCAATTTCACAACAATGCCTTCAACACTTCTTTTCGAAGCAACCACATTTGCAATTTATCGACATTAGAAAAATGCGTTTGACCGATATGAAACCGATATCACCAGTCTTGGCGATACTTTTAAAAGTTTGTCGTAACTTGCAGTATTTGAACATCTACAAATGCTTTGGTGTGGACAATAAGATCTTGGCGTAAGTATGAGCACCGAAAACCTCAAGGAATATTTTAAAATTATCGTATTTTTCAGGGAAATCGCAGAAAGATGCCCTAAAATTGTGTACTCGGTATACTCATAGCGGAGGGGCATTTATAACGAAGATATGAGTAAAAACATGATTGAAGTTCTTGGAAAGCAAGAATATTAAGATAAATTAAAGGACTTTGAATTCTTAACCAAAAACATCAAGAAAAGAATTGCCTGAAGTTTTTGTCTTTTCTGATGGTTTTGATCGTTTTGATTCATTTTTTTTCTTGAAAGGAAAACCGAGTGAAAAACTGCTTTCATCAAATGAAGTAAAAAAAAAATGTCTTCATTTTATTTTATTTATTTTTTAATCTTGTGAAAGTGAATTTCTGTATCACTTTACCCTGGAGTAATAAAAGAAACTTGTTTTTCTATAGTCAAGAATAATAAAATCTGGGAATTGGACCCCAAAATCATTTTTCTTACACGGGCTTCAGATTTTAAGATTTAGCCAAATGGAGCTCTAGGGGCTTCTGATGCGTCGCTAAAGTTGTGTTCGGCTTGGCGTTGTCTTGATGGAACACAATGCCCTTCCTATTGACAAATTCTGGGCGCCTCTGGTTGATCGCCTCCTTCAATCTGATTAGTTAGATAATTCTCTTCCAATCCCACCATACACATAGCAAAACCCTTTTGGCCATTAATCCGGGCCTGGCTATTGTTGGAGCCGGCTTATCACGCTTGTATACTACGATTTTTTCCGACTGATGTTCTTGTATGTGGCTCTGTTTTATTGTGAGTCGCCATTCCTTTCAAAAATGGGTCTAGGCCTAGTTTAAAGTCTAAAGGTTCTTCTGCGATTCGTTGTTCGTTCTTCCTGAGATTAGATTACGTAAATTCAGTTCTTGGTCAATAGAATAATTGCTCATGTGCTGGTCCAACCGGTCCAACTCAACAATTTTCATAATTTTATCTACAGGGGGTCTTTGGATTATGCATATGATGGAATTATGCATCTTTGCCTACCATTAGGAGCTCATGTGTGAAATCATTTTTGAAATTCCCCTAAATGTATGTATTTTTTTCGAGGCCATAAGTTTGAAATGCGTAACTTATGAACAGTTATCACAGAAATAGCCCCAAAAATTGGCGCCAATAATATTTTGAATATTTAACGACGTCTCCTGAGAATATGAAAAATTTCTGTAAGCATACCTAAAACTATTTCGCGCGCTTTTCTCGATCTCAAAAATATTTCATATATTTCATTTTACCAGAATGGAATCATTTGAACCACCACTTTACTTTTGCATCACAAATCAGATACTGTGTTAAGTCCATAAACAGTACAATTTGTTATGGGTGCTTTCTTCGCTTTTTACTGGCTATCATATCGGTTTTTTCTTGTTTTGGCTTCATTTTGAAGAGCTGTAAACAGGTTTTACTACCACACACAAAAATTGTTAAAGTACTTTTTCAGAAGTGTCGTCACCTTGAAAACACCGTTTAGTATGGTACACGGTAAAAACTTTTGGACACTGACGAAAATATTGGAACAAGTTTTCCTTGGAACAAATTTTTTTGGAATCAATTTATACCTAGAGAAGATATTTGTTTGTTCCAAAAAGTTTTCTTTACAATTTCGTTACAAAATACAGTTGCAATTTTGTTAGAGTTTTCTTTTGGAACCGTTTTGATACAGTGGAATGTCTACAAATTTAAGTTGATTTCGTTTCATACAAATTTGTTCCCGAAATTTGGAACAGAATTTGTTGCACTCGGTTGTTTTGTTCCCACTGTCAGTAACAAATTGGTACATATTTTTTATAACAATATTATTCCTACATCTGTAACATATTTGTTCCAAAAATTTTCGATGTCCGTGGACGAGGTAATTTTTGGAACCAAATTGTTACTCATATGGGGAGTCTTTTTGTTCCCATACTCGGGAACAAATTCGTGTAAGTGATTTCGTCTTACAGTTAAGGCCTATACTTCAGTCGAGATGGATTTCGGTGGCGAAAGTTCATAAGGTTCATCAAATAAGAATTAACTTAAGAGTGTTTTATACAGACGCATGCATGACGAAATCATATGCGAGTGCTGGCAGCAGGAGGGGAATCTCGAATTAAAAAAGTTAAATCATGTAGCACGAAAATTGAGACAGATTTGGCGTCCTCTTCACTTCGGTGACGGGTGACTGAGTGTGAGAGGAGGGATACGCTTTTATACTAGACGAGCTATTTATTGGAACAAATTCGTTACTAATATTGGGTATCTTTTTGTTCCTCCTAGAAGTTACAAATTTGTTCCAAAAATTATGGTGCCCGTGGACGAGCTAACTTTTGGAACAAATACGTGCCGAAATTTTTTACCGTGTATGACGCGATGCGATTTATTTATAAATGTATAAATTTATTTATAAATTTATAAATTATTTATAAATGTAAAGTGCCCTCTAGTCGACTAGTTCCTCGACTCGACCGGTGGTCAATATTTGAATGTTTGATGGTGAATTTCTACAAAATTGTCACTGATTCGTATATATTTATGGAATAATTGATCTATTAATGTTAGATCAAACGCTAAATATTACTGCAAATATAAATAAATTGAATAAATAACTTTACCGGTCGAATTGAGGAACCGGTCGACTTGAGGGCACTTTACCTTATAATTGTTTTATCATTTTTTCACAAGATCTATCCTTAAGTGGTCGACATAGGGTACTTTACCTTATATTAGATAAATTTATTATTATTATAAAAGACTCATATGACTTTTAGAAATAGTTTTACCTTTTCAAATATATTTTTAATACAAAAAATAAAGTTCTACCATACAATTTTGCTATATTTGTTTATTTTAAATAAATTTAGCTTATTTAAATGATAAACCCACGCAAAAAGTTTTTTTTAAACAATTTTACTAAATTTTAATAAAATTGCACTAAATAAATGACTAAATTTTAATTTCCTAAAATGTTATGAAATTTTCATAAAATATAAAATCTAATTAACGGTTGAAGTTTAGAATTTCTAAACATCGGGTATATTTTTTCTCACCATAACCGAGGGCGAGGCATCTGGATCAGTCCACTTTGTAGTGTTTTGACGTACACAAGTTGAGATTTTGCGTCGCGTCTTGAAATTCTAGTATTTTCTGGGTTATCGTGTGTTTTTCATTGCATACCATGTTTGCGGCTTCCCCGCTGAATGTCACCAATTCCTTTGGAGGAGCTCCACAGACAACTAATGTGAATCCCATGAAGGATTTCGAGGTAACATCTCCGCCCGAAGACACTGTCTCCTGCATGGAGTTCAGCCCGGCAAGCGTGGCTCAGAATTTCTTGATAGCCGGCAGCTGGGATAGCTGTGTGAGGTGCTGGGAGGTGGAGATGACCGGAAAGACCGTACCCAAGCAGATGAAGACAATGGGGGGCCCTGTACTGGATGTCTGTTGGTCAGATGATGGTGGAAAGGTGTTTATTGCATCTTGCGACAAGCAAGTCAAATGCTGGGATCTTGCTTCTGATCAGATGGTTCAAGTGGCAGCCCATGATGCTCCTGTAAAGACTTGTCACTGGGTCAAGGGATCCAACTACACGTGCCTCATGACAGGATCTTGGGATAAAACCCTCAAGTTCTGGGACACACGATCCCCCAATCCCATGATGGCCATCACTCTTCCCGAGAGATGCTACTGTGCCGATGTGGACTACCCAATGGCAGTGGTGGGAATGGCTCAGCGTGGTCTTATCATCTATTCGTTGGAAAATAAACCCACGGAGTACAAGAGGCAGGACAGCCCTCTCAAGTATCAACACAGGGCAGTTAGCATCTTCCGGGACAAGAAAAAGACTCCCGTGGGATATGCCTTGGGATCTATTGAAGGACGTGTGGCCATTCAGTATGTAAATCCGACCAATGCCAAGGACAACTTCACATTCAAATGCCATCGTTCCAATGGGAATTCCGGATATCAGGACATTTACGCTGTCAATGACATTGCTTTCCATCCGGTTCATGGGACTCTGGCCACTGTTGGGAGCGATGGGACCTTCAGTTTCTGGGACAAGGATGCCCGAACCAAGCTCAAGTCATCGGAGACCATGGATCAGTCCATCACAAAGTGCTGCTTCAATTCCAACGGGCAAATATTTGCCTACGCCATTGGCTACGACTGGTCCAAGGGGCATGAGTACAATCTCAATCACAAGACCTACATCTGCCTCCGACCCTGCTACGACGAGCTCAAGCCCCGAGCCAGCTCCTAAAAACCTCCATTTCAATGAGAGATCAAATAAAAAATACCAGAAATTTTCTCATCTACAATCAATTTATTGAATTATCTTTGCCTAATGATGCCCCTCCTCGCCATGTCCATGTCCATGCGCATGGCGTCCTCCTGTGTAGTCAATGTTGAATGCTTTCTCAATCCCAATGGTGGCCAGGAAGGCGGCAAATCCAATCCCGAAGCCACGGAAGAGCACAGACATCAAACGCTGACGATGTGTTCCGAATTGCTTGACATCGTACCGCCAGACTTCATTTCGCAGCCAAGGATCCCTCAATCCCTGACGCGACAGAGATTTCTGAACTTCCAGCAGTTCTGGAACATCCTCAACTTTGTAGATGGATGCATCTGGGACCTTTGGTAAGTGGTGACCTCCCATGTTTTGATTTTTCTCCCGGAACCTGCAACATAACCTCACTTTTATATTATGTAATTGATAATGCAGAAAATCGCCAGAAAACCCACTGAAATCACTTCCAAATCCCCAAATATCCCTTTAATTCCTATCCTAAACCTTCAAAAGGCCAAAAAATCAACAATATTCACCAATTATCTCAGAAAAGCAAGAAAAAAACATTCTAGTTTATTTTACGTAGTTGCACTTTTTGGTTCCTTTAACACTTTATTGGGTATTTGCACACTATTTATTATTACCTTGTGTACTCCTATGGGTATCACTTAATTATCTACAGTTGCAGTGTGCAAGGATTTTGAGGAAAAATCCCCAAAAATTAACAATTTGCACACAGGAAAATTTTCTCACAGGCAGTTTCTAATTTTGTTGGTAGGAGGCGCTGGAAGAGCTGAGAAGAATTTTAACACGTTCAAAAGAGATAGCAATTGTGTGAGAGAGAGTGGTAAAATGTTTACATTTTGCGAAGGGGGTTGAGAGTTGAGATTGAGAATTTTAAGAAATACTGGATTTACCCAGGATTTTACAGAAAATTTTATTGGAAATCGCAGTTATCTTACTTAAAATAGGTTAATTGTTTGCTTATTTAATTTATTCAAGTGATGCTTCTTGCAATTATTTTGTACTTTTTGAGGAGAATGCAATTTTTCATTTGTAAACAATGATCATCCAACTGCGGCTCGTATCCTCAACTTTGTGAGAGAAGACTTTACGCGAGCTTCTCTCCGTGACATTTTCTCCTATTTTTCCCACCTGACCGCTCTCCGTATCCACGAATAGGAGAGAAGCAGGTGAGATTTTCGTGTGGAACTTTTTGTGGAAATCGTTTTTTGACATTCCGCGCGCTGGTTTTTGGTCGCGAAAAACACTGAGTACTGAAGTACAGTAGAGTCTCTCAAATTCGAACGCTCGGGGGGTATTTTTGACATTTCTCACCTCCCAAATTCGAACGATTTTTTCAAAACTAACGAAATTTATGTGAGATTAAATTGTACTTTGAATCAAATTGCCGTATTTTCTCGCAAGTCTTAGTGGTAACATACTTCCTTTTCATTTTACACGACCATAATGTATGTAAACATTCAGGAAGAAGCACACAAATATGATTTTCATTCACCAAGAATACGAACTTTCTAACATAACCTCACAATTGACAATTTGAATCCAAACGGCGTTCGAATTTGAGAGATTCAGATTTGAGAGACTACTGTAATTATAAATTCAATGAATGAATAAACAATTAAATAACATTGTTATAAGCTTTGATTTATTTATCGCGACTCCTCTTATGTACTTAAATTACTGCAACGGCATTTCATGCCAAATTTCTCTTTTTAATATTTTACTACAGTAAAAAAACTTAAAAAAAAACCCTTTACATTTGTATTAATTCAATTATAAATACGAATTTATACGTATAAAGATTTTCTCATTTTCTTGTGGTTTTGTATAAATTTTCTGAAAATTGTCAAATAATGCTAAAGTGAATTTTCAGATATTTTTATAACAAAAAAATAATTTCCATTGTATTTTTCTTTTTTTAAGCAATTTGACAAAGATTATTGGATTCATATCAATATATTTTTCTGTAAAATTTAAAAAATCTCATTTATAATTTGCGTTTAAAAAAAATAGTAAGTAAAATTCCAACAGGAATTCTGAAAAGAAAAAAGTTATAAAGCTAATTTTCATCTTATTTTTCTCTGCAATATTATTCGGTAGTAATTCTTATTATTTATTTTTTTCAATATTTTCACATTTTCTTATATTTTTTGTGATTTTTCAAACCAATTTTCAAGCGACGAGGCATATATAAATGTTAAGAGGTTATGAGTTTTCGCCAAGAAAATTTTTCTTAGTCGATAATTTGGTAATTTTTTTCAGATTTGACGAGTATTTTTGTAACATTTTTGCAATACTTGAGAACCTCGTCAAATATTCATGATATTTTCGCAATGTTTGATAAACAATTCACACTTCCGCTATTTTAATGGCAGTTTCAGGATTTTTTGATTATTAGAGAATTAGATAGAGAATTTTATTCCCTTTCAGAATCCGGTTTTATCCCTATAAAAACACATATACACGAACTATATCAATTTAAGAAAAATACAAAGATCATTGAAAATTTTAAATTTTGTAGATACAGATATGCGGAAAATTCTAGACATTATCCGTTTTCTTTTCTATTTTACGTGGAGTAATTTGAAGGAATTTTCTCAAATAAAGACTATATCAACCTAAAGAAAAGCGTTTAAAACATTGTAAATAGTTTTTCAATGGAGAAGTTATAATTTTTTTAGATTGTATGTCGAATAAAAAAGGATAATATAGATGTGAATATCAAGAATCTCACTCAATAAATTTTTTCTAATTTAGAACAAGATGTAACTATACGATTTTTAAATATTTGTTCAATTTTATTAATTTTATAATATGTGGTATTGTTTCACTACTAATATTTGTTTTGTTGGTTCTTGAGATCTAACAATTTCAACTTTACTAAAAAGAACCTTTTCCCGATAAACTCCTATAAATTATGCGATCTTTTTTCATCGGTTTTAGTTAAAACAAAAATTAACTGCTAAAATCTGTTCAATTTCGTATTTACTAAGAGTATAAATAAGTTTATCAAAGATCTAATCATTAAGTGCCCACAACCGTTTTCTTTTTTACGAGAGCTGAAACAAAATAACATTAAAATAATAAACAATTTGGAAAATGATTAGTATCAAAATCAAACAATTAGAAAAATAATAAGAGATAATAAGAAAAAAGTTCGAAATGCCTGCACAGTTATTAAAAAAAAACTTCATTGAAATTTATTATAAATATACGGAAATTGTATTTATTAAGTGAAATAATCATTTAGAAAACATTTAAAACTTAAAAAAAACGCGATATTTTAATTTATTTGCTTATTTTCTATTGTATATTAATCAAACTCTCACCGGGAATACCACTCGAGAATTCTCCCCGGTTTTTTATGAGAAAATTTCCAATCGAAAATTTCGTGGATACCAAATAGGCGAGTTCCACACGGAGAGTTGGCTTTTCCCACAAAATCAAACTCTCACATATCTGGAGGATACGGCCCCGAGGATACGGCCCTGGGAAAAGAGGGGTGAAATGGCGGGAGAATTTCTTCACAATTTTATGATAATTTTCATTGCAAAAGTTGAAAAGTCGAGAAAAATACTAACTGGAAAGCAGTACAAGAATTTGAAAAAGATCTACATACATACATTGTAAGAAAAACTTCAATAATGTGTATTGATATTGATGGAAGTGCAAGATTGCGTATTTCTCTGGTTTTCCTCTCTAGAAGTCGACTGACCGAAGTAAAGGTGAGTTTTTATGTTTTTTTTAATCTTTTTAATGTTATAATCTCTTTCACGATTATGTACACAATTTCTAGTAACTCTTTTTATAAAAATGATTTCAAAATGCAAAAAATACCTTATACGAATTTTACAGTGTAAAAAATTAAAAACAAAAAAACATAGAATTTGGCGATGTTTTATCTCGAGTTGTCAATTTGAAAACGTTTTTTTGTTGTCCGGAAACTACCGTTGCTGTTTTTCTCGATTTCCATGTGTCTTCCTAGTGTTTCCAATCCTGCGGGATTGCCAATTTCTTCAGTGGTTGACAGGGATCTCATGACTGTGAGTATGGCCTTTCTGGTTGCCTGTGGAAAGACAGAATTGCAGGACGCCAAGCAGCAGTATTCAGAGAAGATCGATCGAGCATTCAGGAAGCTGGTCAGAGCACAGGAGAATCTCGTGCTGCTAGACAAAAATGTAAAGAAGGTTCTCGATATGGCTGATATTCTGCAGTCTATAGATCTTCTCACAGAATTCCTGGAAGGCTTCATTGGTCAGATTGCTGAATTTGCGGAAAATCTCCAAGAATTGTCCCGGAAGATGGATGCTGTCAAGAATGAGAATCTCAATTGGGAGGAAAATGATCAGACCGAGGATGCAGAGGCTGTGACGGAGGTGAAAGATGAATTTAGCGAGAAGTTGAAGAAGGATTTCAGAGATCTGACAGAGGCTGTAAATTTCTTCGTGAGATCAACAAATACCTACGTTAAGAACTACAACAGGAAGATTGAAGAGATTCTGGAGATGTCATCAGCATGAGGAAATCATAATTGAAAACTACTTTGGATTTTTATTGGATCTCTGAATAAAAAAATAATGCTTTTGTAACAGTTTCTTCTATTTTTCCTCACTACATTTTTTTGTAAGGGAAATGAGTTCCTGCAAAGAACATTTTCGGGATCCAGGCCAGGATTTCGTCTCCTGTTCATAAAAATTCCATTCACAGAGACATATCACTTAATGTTTGTACAAAAATTATTAAAAACCCTTCAGCTTAATCGTAAATTTAGGACTCAAGGGGCTATGTAATATAATTTCCAATTCCCTTCTTTTTAATTTGTAATTTTTGTAAATAATTCTAAAAAATCTGAAATATCCTTTTTATAATATAATATATTATAAAATATAATATATATCTTTTTATATATGCATTCGCTTCAGATTCGAATTCAATTGTGCAACATAAGATTTCACATGAGTAGCAAAGCTTAATAATTACATTTTATAATTATTACACCTTGTAAAAAATGAAAAAAGTTGCATTAAAAAATTCAGGTGCTGCTTTACACATATTATTTTGATTTTGGTAGCAATTGCCAACAATGGGGGTATGCATAGTAACAAGTTGATTTATTAATTCGTTAATAAATAAGAAAACCTATGCACAGTAACCAGTTTACTTTATTTATAAATAAGATACTTATTACAATGGCCGTTAAAAGCTTAATTTCAAATTAATAAGTGTTCCTAGCACAGAACCTGACATTTTATTAATTAATAATTTTTTTTATTTATAAACATGGTCCTTGAGAGGAGATTGTTACACTTATTATCGTCAAATTAAGTATACAAAAAACATTAATAATTGATAAATTTCATGCAGTAAATTACGATTGGTGCGATCTTAGGCTGTTTTACAGGTGATTGCCTTAAAATCATGCAAAATATTCTTGATGAAACTCTTTAAGAAATTTTCATTTTTTTTGTAATCATAACCTCCGACTGTCAGGCAAAAGTAATTAATTTTATATTTTTCAAAGAAGTTTGAATCTTAACGATTTTTATTAAAGATTTAGTTAAAACTTAAACCTCATTTGACAATAGTCAGATTACCTTTTCTATATTTATATTTATACTGTAAATTTTATAATTTTTCGCTTCAAATTTTTTTTCAATCTTTCTTTTTGGAGCATTAATCAGTGATTTTTATCTACCCAAAAATTGAGCCCTTCTTTCAATTAATTTATGAATATTTTCAAATTCGTCGTGTATTCTGAGTTTGCTCTAATAATATTTTCTGATTATTTTTTAGTTTTTTCATCAAATATTTGTGTAAAAAATTGCTAAGGGTTCATGCGTTATAAAAACGAATGCACATTTTCTTCCACAAATTAGTAACATTTTCTTTACGAAATCCACAAAGAAAATAAATGCTCATACATTACAAAAAAGATTTTCAACATCTCACAGTGAAAAAACCTAAAATAAACCCAAAAAATAATTTCTTGAATGTCTCAAAATGTACAAAATTTTTTGAACTTAGAAACCTCTCAAGTTTTTCTCAGCGCTAGTTCTGCCCTCGGCCGGTGGATAGAGGAAATCCTCTGATTTATTAACAGAGCTTTCGGGACGTCATTTTCTGTGTCTGTGCATAGGTTTTCTGATTAATTAATAAATAAGCCTAATAAATAAGTGTTACTGTGCATACATACCACGCAATATTTGCTTTAATTTCAGCATTTATTCTCGATTTTGCTTTAATGTCAGAATGGTAATATAAATGAAAATTGATCTAACTGTGAAAAGTTTCTGTAATTGACTTGTTTAGAAATTTGATACCTTCTGGAAACTAAATTAAACTTCTAAGGCGGTATGGGATATAGTATGACCAGAAGAAACTTGATAGAGAATTTTCTTTGCTCTGGTTTGCTCAAGGGATTAAATGTTACTTTTCTTCCTTTCCGTTCAAAAAAATTATAGGAGAGGTCGGAGTCAAATTACTCAGCAAAGTTGTTTTGCTTATTAATTTGTGAAAAAATATTTAAATCAAATTGAAAATATCTCAATGAATATATATAATATCTCACAGTCTCATTTTAATAATAATACAATAATAAATAATCCTGGCACAACACTCCATGAAGGAACAAGGCATTCTCGCAAGGGGATTTCTAGACAAGCATTATTATTTTTTCATATACGGGATGAGGTTGTCAGTACCATGCCCGTGGAATCAAGTGCAGTGTAGCTACTGGATGCAATTCGAACACCTTTAACGCCATAAAATTCCTGGTGATCTAAATGGGGTTGGAACTTGGAACCAGGGGACACTTGTAACATAGAGGGAGTGCTCTACTATTTGACGCGCTTGACCCATTGAGTTCCCTACTGTCTCATTCTACCTCTGGCTAATTCTGCCCTGGTTCTCCCTAGTTTGAAAAATAAAAATACAGTAAGGATTTTTTATTTATGACTTAATGACTTTGTTAATAGTGTTCTTAGTTGAGCTATTGAAATAACAGATAATCAATAATGCAATAATGATTACCATTAAAAAATATGTTTTTATAATTATTCATTTTTAAATTGCTTATCAGGCAGTCTCTAGAAGATTGAATTATACATTAAAAAAACTTTTTCATTTTAATTTTTTCAAGCTCATTGCTATTTATAATAATAAGAGTTTCTGATTTCTCGTTGTGATGTAAATCTTGAGTTTGTCGGGTTTCGCGCAGCATTTCTTGGATAATTCACAAGGATAAGGGTTTCTCAATGAGTTACCCCTTGTTTTATAGATTTCGATTTAAATTTGGGATTGTACTTCATTTTAAGAGGCTTGTGTTTCAATGAACATGTGGGTATACAATAAAAAAAATCAGAGTAATTCTTATAATATTAAGATATTTATTAAATTATTGTATATTAAAAAAATGAAAACTGAAGAAAACTTAAAAATAGTTATGAAAAATTTTCAAAGATTTGAATTGAAGTAAGACTGTGAAGTTGGTAACAAATGCGTAAGAAACGAAGTGAGCCGAAATGTGTAAATGTTTTGCAGTTTGTTCTGAAAGATTTCAGTGTTGTGTGTGTTTTTCCGGCATTAAAACACATTTCACGGCTGGTGTCGGTTGTTTGAGGAGCGAAAAATGGTGAAAAACTGCTGTCTTAATAGCAGAAAGTTATTTGATGCTGTTATCTTGTAGGTGAAGTGTGGGAAAATGAGTGAAAATTGAAGAAAAAGTTGAGCGTTGGGGTCAAAAAGTTCCTTGTTTTTTTTTCTTATTGTGCGGAGCGTGCTTTTGTGTGCGTTGCATTTTTCTCTTTGTCGTGTTTGTGTGTGTGTGTGTTGTTTATAAAATGATGAAAATAATCGGTGCCACTTGACTTAAAAAAAAAAAGAAAAACAAGAGTATGTGAGAAAAAAGATAATACATTAGGTGAATTAGAAATTACATAAAGTGTGTGACAAGTGGAGGCTTTCCAAGAAAAATCTATCTGAGATTTTCCGATAGAGACGGAGAGGCTGAAAAAATTTGTCAAATATTAGTGAAAAAGAATCATTTCGAGAAAGAAAATGCATTGCAAAAGTTTTTTATTCACTTTTTTCCTCTTCGCTGTGTTGTCTTGCACACGAGACACTGCGGAGGCACTAGATGCCGGGACCACAGCTGATACTCATCCGGAAGTCACAACAAAAACATCCACATTTCGACCAATAGACACATCAATTACTTCATCAAATCCTCCAAGTAAGTTATATATTCTTATTTCATCTCGCAATTTTAGTATTTTATTTCTCCAAAAGGAACATACCAATTTATTCACATTGCACCAACTCTACACAGAAGCTTATTTTCATTTTTTTTTACACTCACAAACACATTTAAATTCTGTAATTCGATAGCTATAGCACTAGGTCAAAAGTTCACGTCTCAATTACAACCCAGCTATGTGATTAGCAACAAAAGTAATATTCCGTCATTCACAAGAAATGATGAAAAACGCAATGCGAAGGAAAAATCGCAAAATGCTCGAATTCAAAAGGCTTCTCAGAATTTTAATTCTTAATGGTTTCAAAGAAATTGATAAATTATAAAAAAAATGCGCGGTGGAATTAAGATTGATTAAATATGTTTAAGATTTGTTGATGAAGTCTAAGGTATTTCAAAGGAATTAAATTAAAATTATTAGAAAAATAACTACTTGTGTTGTGATTTGAGATATCTAATTTTGAAAATTCTTGCAAGGTCTGTGAAACTTTTAAAATATAGGAGAACAAATTAAAATTGAATTCATATTCTTATTGTTAAATGTATAAAATCATTATATTGTACAGTCAGTGGTACACATACTTTATATTTTTTCTAAATTAAATACTATTGTACAGGGTGAGTAAATTAAACTGTAACTCTCTATAAGACCCAGTATTTTTCCAAAGTATTTTTTATGTGAGCGGTGAAACTATATAAAATTTTCAATGTAACTACCTTTGGCACCCATAGGCGTACCGTCGATCGTCCTGGGCGCTGTAAAAATTAGGGGCGCCGTAAAGCAACCAAAACTTAGAGACACAAGAAAATTAAAGTATTATAAAGTAAATGCGCTTTAAAAATAAGCACTTATAAAATTAGAGTTCCTAGGCGCTAAACAATTAGTAAGAAAAAATAGTGGCGCAAGAAATCGGGAATATTTAAAAATTAGGACATTTAAATTAGAAAGCCCAAAAAATAGAGGCGCCGAAAAATGAGAAATCTTAACTCTTTCCGAACCACAACATATCCAGCGAACGAATTCCAGTAAAACTCACTTTATTGTAAGTCTTAGTGGTCAAATATGATACTTTTGTAGAGAAAGAATTTTTTTCGCCTCTGGGTAATTGGAAAACTCATGGGTACTCTCGTCCCCAAAAGAACGAAAAGGAGACAAACTTCAATTTTCCAAAAGCCAATAAATATCTATTTTGTAAATTATTTTTGCGTGTCAAGTGACTCCTTTACAATGTTTATCACTAAAACAAGAAGAATTCTAGACCAGTATCTTGTGGAATATCCAGGAAGTGGTCAAGAAAACACCAAATTCCTGCTTGCCAACAGATTCCTCAAAATATTTCACACAAAAACACTTTAAAACACATTTTTTTCAACACGATGTTATTGTAGACACATTAAGCTTTCTCAAAAGCATAAAAGACACTTCCTGGACTATCAGAATTCACCAAAATCAGTAAAAGTAGGAAAAACTTCCCTGAAAGCAATCTCATTCGCTGCCAAATGTGAAAATTATCGGCCATATTGGGAAAAATTTCGCTCCTGCTTGAAATTTTCTTACAAGGTTGGTGTCAAAAAGCAAATGGCGGGCATTGGCGGGATAACCTTACATTTGACCTCTAGATTTTTGGGGACGAGAGTACCCATAATGTTTGAGCAAGTTTTTTGAAAATTTAAGAAAAAATTGTTTTCGAATTTATGTAATCTGTAATTGTTAGTTATCATACTTATTGGCCCCGAGAGGTTTTTCCTTATTCTGGTCTAGAAATATGAAAAAGTCATAATATCTGCAAGAAAGCAGAAAATCGAAAATTCACGATTTTTGACCAAAAATATCTGAGCTCAGGAGTTAATTAGGATCATGCAAAAAATATCCTAGATTTGGACATCCTTATAGTTTGTAATTATCCAGAAGAATCGGATTTTTATCGATTCTAGATAGTCTAAAAAAAATTGTTGTTTCCATGGGTACCCAGAGTCCCAAAGGAGACGAAAGAGTTAACCGATTTTGATCGTTAGTAATCAGTGGCGGATATAAGGGGTAGCAAAGTGGCAATGCTGACGGGGCCTTAGCCTACAACAAAGGAACCCCCTGAACAGTTGAAAAAAATATATAGGGGAAACTGGGGCACCACCAAACACGGGGTAGCACCAAACACTAATTTTTATTTCTAAACTATTTGGACTATCTCGACCATTTCTTCAGTGGACAAGCATTCTTATAATGCCTAAAAATTTCTATAAGTCTTGTCCTCTGAAGTCGAATAACCGATTAAAAAATTGCACTGTTTGGTGGTACCCCGTGTTTGGTGGTGCCCCAGTTTCCCCTATTTTGTACGTTTTTTAACTCATAAGACAATTAATTCCATCCATTTGGCCCGTTTAATCCCTTTAATATTGCAAGTTTTAAAGTTTAAATTTATTATTCGATTCTAATTAAACACTAAACAAGTATAGAAAACACCTGCTACAGTCACTTCCTGGAGGTTTACAATTAGAGGGAGGGGGCTGTTTTCGCTCCCGCACGATATGCAAAAACAAAAACATTAAAATTTCATGAGCTATGAGCTATGAGCTTTCCAAAAATTTCTAAATCCTTACCAAAATTATTTAAGTAAGACTGAAAATCGTTAAAAAAAAATCGATGAAATATATTAAAAGAATTGTGTATAAATATATAATGTAATATTTTAATTTTAAAATGTTCAAAAGTGGGTTTTTCTCATAAGAAGGGACAATGTCGTCTTGAAGAGGTTTTTGGAGATCGTAAAATGCAGTTTATATAGTATTTTTGATCAATTTTGCAGTATTCTCTTCAAGGAGACGTCTTGTTGGTGGCTTTAGCAAGATTTCAGCTTACGAAATCCGTCGAATTATTGAATTTAAATTAAATGATTATAAACACATCAAGAAGAACATTTCTTTTCTTTATGAGAATTTACACCCAAAAAAAGCTAAATTTGGAAATATTTAAAACGTTTTATTTGTGAAAGATGTTATAGTAAATTTAGATTTTTTTTGTGTATCTGTTCTTGAAAATTTTTTTGAGTGGATTTCGTTTTCCTAGGGTCTTTATTGAGGATTTTATTGATTTTTAAATAAGTTCAAATATGTAAAAATTGGACTTATTTTCGCAAAGTTTCGGGAAAGCTCTTTTTTCGTTAAAAAAAAGGGTTTTTTTTGGAGATAATTCTCTAATTTGATCACTTTTCTTCTAAAATCTTGGCTACATATCTGTGATATCTAGTTAATGCGATATCTAGTTGACTATCTTAGATATGCGATATCTAGTTAACTGTGATTGTTGATAAAAAAAATACCTATAAAATAAATGCAACTTCGGATATGATTGACGATTAATATGTGTTCTTAGCATCACGATGTCTATAATGAATTAGTTGAAAACCTAGTAAGTTTTTTTTTGTTTGATAGATATAAAGTGCAGCTATTACATATTAAAATTTGAGTTCGATCAATGTCATAGAAACCGAGTTGTTAAGAAAATGAAAAAGGGGAGTCTTCCAAATGCAGAAAGTAAGAGTTAGGGTATGTGTGCCAAAATTCCGGCCAGCTTGCAATTCCGGACACCATTTTTGTTCCTTCAATTTCCATAAATTTTTAGTTTTTACATACTCTAGAAGAGATTATACAATGTAAAATAATAACAAAAAATGTAGCTTTGACAAACGAGAAGATGTGAAAAAGACATTGGAAGAATTCCCGAAGGGCAAGGAATTATGAGAATGAAGGTGGCCGAAATAAGGCACCAAAGTTATGTTTACATTTTCATTCATTTTAAAATGTATTAAGAATGATTTTAGAGTAAATAAAGACGATAAACTATTTAAAAGGTTCCAAACAACGCTCCTTATGAAGAAGAAATAAAAAAAATTAATTTGCATTAAAAATATTATATTTCAAACTTGAGACATTGGCGCTTGCATGCAACTATGCCGAAATTTGGCACACTTACCCTATACAGCCATTACCAAAAAACCGCAAGTCGATATCTATCTTACTTCGGGAGTCATTAAGATTCAAAGAGCAGCCGGACGGACGAATGGCCGGAAACTCTTCTTAGCCATTCATGATCGAGGACAGGCAAAACATATTTTGGTAAAGCTTGGGCCCGATTGAAGAATGTGAGATTTGGTTAGGATTATAGTAGACGCGATTGCTAGGAATCTGACCTAATAAAGTGTTTTTGAGTTAAACTAAACACATGGCCAAATTCGTAACAATACTTTGTTTTTAGATCCATCCATGTAATCTATTGAATAATGGTTAATCGCAGTGTTCCAATTTAGTTTTTGCTTAACTTTTAATAAATGTTACACTTTAAATTTAAAAAATCTTGATGACATTTCAAATGTCTATATAGAGACTTAAAGATTTACTTGACAATTGAGGTTTGATCTTACAGATAAAAATAAAATATAATTTTTGATTATATTTTGTGAAAGCGATTAGGAGCTAAAAAGGAAAGTTACTTACAGAACTACAAGAGTTGTAATAAAAAGACTTGCTCTTCATTTTATATGTTTAAAAAAAAAAGTTTGTTCTGCATTTTAATTAAATGATGTTTCATTCGAAAAGTTTAAGAAAATTGCACTTTCAATAGGGAATGATTTTTTTCGTGACTTTTTTAGTCCGGATATGTAAATCTTGTTATACTGTTAAAATAGAATAAACTTTTTTTCCTTACCAAATATTGATTTATTTATTTTTTACCATTCAGAGTACGGTTAATAAATTGGATATTCAAACGTGTTGAGACATTTTTGGCAAATGTAGTGCAATTATGAATATAAAATTATATACAGCAGTCCTCAATATTGATTTGATGAAATATAAACACGCATAGCGTAAGAGCAATAAAAAAGAAATGAAAAACTTATGATTGTAACCAAGGAATTCCAAATACACTTGTCTTCTGTGAGAGAGACTTCTAGTACGCTTTAATATAGCTACTGGAAATCTCAATTTTACGCTCGTCATACAATTTATCATGTAATTTATTCAAATATAACAAATTGGAATGTTGTTGACGTTCGTGGTAATATTAGTTTGAATATACATGAAATGAATGGGATGATGTGTTTTACATTCACAACAGAAATTGGATTATTCTTCTTGTACTTTTCTTATTTATGTGATTTTTGCTAAAAGAGAGAAAAATTTCCAGAAATTATCTTATAAATTACCTTTTTTTCTTTTAGTACTTTTGTATTCATTTTAATTTGTTATATAGCTTGAGTTGGAGTTATGTTGTTTTGTACTTAAACTATGATGGGATAAAATTTACTGGGTCAGAGAACGTGAATGCGGAAAATGCCCTTAATGCAGTGGATGATAAATTCATGGAAATTGAGGAATTCAGTTGGAACAAAAGAGATACAAGAAGAAAGAATGTTACAATTATTTTCTTTTTTGCATTGAGAGAATAATATGCAAAATTTCGGAGAATTTGCAATTTATAGTGCTTCTGTATGTGAGATTTTCTTGTAAGAATATTATTCTATAAATATAGATTTTGAAATTGGTGTTTTGGCTCTAAAGTACTTCTATCGAATCAGTTAAAATGTAAATATTTACATTATTTCTAATTGTTTCGACAAGCACAACTTGATTTTGTTTAAATTCTTGCGGTCTTAAGGCGAATATTTCCTATCCTTAAGAATTTTCTTGGCAGTAGATTGTCCTAAATACGTAAATTATTGGTCTATTTTCAGCATGTCCCCCATCACACTTTGCGTGTCGCGATGGAACATGCATTCCATTGTTTTGGAAGTGTGATTCAAATACAGACTGTGATGATGGTTCTGATGAACCACCTGAATGTGCCCATTCTTTGGGATGTCTTGAGGGTCAATTTCGATGCACAGGCACACAAAAGTGCATTCCCAGTGGGTGGCTGTGTGATGGGGACTTTGACTGCGGGGTTCACAAGAAGACACTCATCGCTGATCAATCTGATGAGAACAACGAAAAATGTAAGTTCAACCTTATTATGGCATTCGCACAATTGTTTTTGTTATGCAAACATTTCGTTCAAAATCTAGTTAAAATGTAAAAAAACATATTTAGAAAACAAAATTAATTGTGTAGTACTCTTTATAATATTTGAAATTGTCTTATGGTGTTTTTTTCACAATTAAATTTGTTGATATAACTGCATCTGGCAATACTTATTTTGTTTTTCATTTCTAGTATGGGAATGAAGAATAATGCTTAACGCACAATAAATTTTGTTTTCTAAACATGTTTTTGATATGTCAATGAGTGTGAGTGAGATCTAGATCTAGTCATCTCGCTCACTCTTATAGAAATTTTTGAAAACATGTTTACAAACAAAAGTTATTGTGCCCTGGTCATAATTCGTTTTGTAAAAATGAATTCGTTCACTGAAAGTTGTCATAATTTACAACTTACTTTACTTTCATTTAATCTGTGTTTCAAAAAAAAATGTTTACAAAACAAATGTTATTGTGCACACACTATTACATCTACAGTAGTCTGTATAGCATGTCGACTAAAGCCAAGCAATTTACTGAATATCCTATCCCGCTCTATTCAGAAGATGACTAATTGGAATTTGCAGTTTATGCCTTTCTGAAAATATAAAATACTTTTTAATAATCCTTATTTAATTATCTAGGTTGAAAAACCGTATTTTACATATTTATTAATCTAATAATTTTTTTTTGAAAAAGTAAATGCACTAGACTGAATTGAAATACTCAGACGGTAATTGCTAAATATTCGCAATAATCGGTAATATTCATTGTGGGATCGGGACAAGGATTTCCAAAGGTAAAGTTTCCAAAAAACAAGGATTACCGAAGACAAAGATTCCAAAGACAAACTAGGAAAACAAAAGTGTAAAAAACAAAAATTCCGCAAATCATTCATTGTATTCCCAAATATTCACCACAATTGCCAAGTATTCGCAATAATTGCTATATTTACTTACTATATTCGCCAAATACTCGCGATATAAGCATTTTTTTACTTTAGGCTATAATTCTTGCGAGAAACGCATATGGTGTCTGAAAAATGGAACAAACTAAAACGCTGTGCATTATTCTAAGTTTTTCTTTAACTTTGTTTGACCAAAGCGTTTTAAAATGCTACTATTATCCTAGTACGAAGTTAAGTTTCCAAAACCGTAAAGCTGATGGGGCTCACTTAAATAAAATACAGAATTATAGAAGGAAATTGAAGAACGAAGGTGCCACCCATTTTTCACTTTATGAGAGTGAACCATCCCTCGGTGACTGATGCTCACCCATTGCAGGCTGAGAGCAGTTATCTAACAGTAAGGGCCCCAAAGCAGTGGCGTACCTAGGTACTTATGCGGGGGGTGCGGTTGTACCTCGAAGGCGCCCTTACCATGGAAAAAATGTTCGATCGAGGGGAAGGGGGTAGGAGGTCATATCTCAAAAGCAGAAGTATCACAACAAACACATATTCAACCTATGGATGATTGCACAAGTGTGTGGGACTTTTTCACGCAGGTCGTTAAGGGGTATCCCGTAGTTTACCGTAGTTTTTTATTTGTACTGAAAAGATTATAGTGTCTTACATCCCTCTAATGCCAAGTATCCTTCAAACAAGTCGAGATGTCTTTTGAAGAACTTTTCCAAAAGGCGGAACAAAAAGTTGCATTTGCAGGATTTAATGTTAGGCCAATTTTGGAAAGGTTCAAGTGGTTCAAGTAATGGACTTTCACGGAAAAACATTTTAGCCATTTATTTAGATCATGTTCTTGCTCTCAGCAGAATGATTAAAAGGTGTCTTGGAAAATGTTGAACTAGGGATATATCCTTCGAAACATCGACTGCATTTTAAACGACCTCTAACATTGATGGCAGTATTGTTAGTGTCCTAGTGAAAGAAAAGTTGTGGGTCACAATTTAACAGATTGTTAAGATGTTGAATGACAATAATTCGATCGTATTTCCCTATTAGAAAAGCTTTGATATGTTTAAAAGCCCGATACATGGGTGCCACATCTTTTGACTGAAAGGAATAAGGGGAACCATATTGAGCGTTTTATATTTAGTTATCGTTTATATTTAGTTATATTATTAAATTTAAGAATTTAATAACTGTATACCGATTTTTTAGCACCACCCTATATATTTTGTAATTGAACTGTGCGTATCTTCGGCATAATGTAAATCGTTTTATACTTGAACTGTGCAGATTTTATGCACAATATGAGAAGTGCGAGTTTTATGCACAATCTGAACCATCTTATGCTTGAGCTCTGTGTCTTTTCACAATAATCTTGATTTAAAATTTTAAAGTATTTTTTTTTTATTTCAACTCGAAATCTTGAAAGACTATAAGGACGAAATGCATTTTAAAAGCCAGAGGGGCGCCAAGAAAGCTCTGCAAAAAAAAAACTTGAAGCCCCCAGAAATCTTGCAAAAATATAAGGACAAAGTGCTTTTTGAGAACCAGAGGGGCGCCCCAGAAAGTCTGAGAGAATAAAGTTTTTTTTTTTTTTTTAAAATTTAAACGCGAAGTTTTGATAGATTAAACCACATAAAGCATTTCAAGAATTAGATTTACATTTTACAATTACAATTGCATTTCAAGAATTGTCTCTGAGTCTTTTTTATTATAATATTTTTTAGTTCAACATGTCAAAAATAAAGGATCTCGTGAGCTACGAGGCAACTCATGACAGTTCATTTGATTAAAAAAAAATAGCTAAACCGGCGCCCTTGAAGAAGTTTTAAATTTAATGAACAGAATAAAAGTTATAATTGTTTATATGCGAAAAAAGGCAAAAAGAGTTTTGTCTACATTAAGGGGTACAAGGGTAAATTGTTGGCAAAAAAATCACAAGAAATATTGCTTGATAAACCAAAAACAAAATTATATTTGTATTATTGAAATTATTTGAAAAAATAATAGTATTTTGTAATTAATTTTTCCTGAAGGTGTTAACGTAACGAAATGTCCACCTAATAAGGTGGCATGTGAGCCGGGAGTTTGTTTGGAAATTGAAAAATTTTGCGATGGAAAGTGGGATTGTGTCAATGATGAATTGAATTGCTCGAAGAATCTCTCAAGATGTGGATCTCTCAAATGTTCTTTTGATTGTCGAGACACCCCTGAGGGGCCTAAGTGCTTTTGTCCACCTGGACAGGAGCCAAATGGTACAGCGTGTCAAGATCTCGATGAATGTAAAATTGAGGGCACATGTGATCAACTTTGTACAAATCTCCCAGGCAGTTTTCGCTGTTCTTGCGTAGCTGGATACACCAATGTTAGTAACATGTGATTAATGCTTAAACTGCGAAGGGAAAATTGAGGGTATTTTTTCTACGCCATTGCAGATCAATTCAAGATGCCAGGCTATAAATGTGCCAAAGGAGGAACCTCCGTCTCTAGTGTTTATTACACAGAAAGATCTTCGTCGAGTGGGAATGAATGGGGATCTCTGGTCATTTAATCCTGTCTATCCTGTACAGAATCCAATAGCACTTGAATTCTGGCATCGGAACCGAAGTGTTTGTCTTCTCAGTCCGTCCGTGGACGGTGTTGTGGAATTTTACTGTCACAACATTGATAATTTCAGCAAGCGATGGCAGCTACCACTTCCCGATGCCTATCTCAATCTCGATACAGTTGAGCAGGTGATGCTCGATTGGATTTCAGGCAATTGGTATTACTTGGATGCTGGAAAAGAGATTGTCTTTGTCTGCAATAGTCAAATGCAACATTGCACGGTGATACTGGAGAAAGACATGAGAACGGTATGTGAATTTTTGCAATTTATTATGGGTGTCACATTTTCCAAATTTTCGAGCGACAATTAAATGAAGGTTTTTAGTGAACTACACAGTAAAAAAAAATTAACACTATTATAGTGTGTAATTTTTCACACCACTATTATAGTGTTAAATTTGGAAAAAGTGTTTAATATAAAATTGTTTAATTTAAAGTTGTTGAATTCCAAGATGTCGAATTTGGAATTGTTGAATTTAAAAATTGTTGAATTTTTATGTGTAAACTCAAAAATTGTTGAATTCTGTTTATGTTGAATTTTCATTTCATTTCGAAGATTTTGATTTTTTGTCTTTTTAGACATTTCTAATGTTTTTTTTTGTACTTGGGATACCCCCCCCCCTAATGCGAAATGATTACATCTGATGCTCGAATCTTCACGATATACTTATTATGCTTATATATATTTGATGTTCTATATGACTGTCGCCCAATGCAAAGCATCTCGACTGAAGTATAAGTCTCAAAAGGAAATTCAACAATTTTTACACTACTTTTGTTTAAAAATTCAACAACTTTTGTCTGAAAATTCAACAATTTTGGTTGAAATACACAAGGCTTCACACTATAATAGTGTGAAAAATTATGATCATACTATAATAGTGTCACGCGACAAAATATACCATAAAGTTGTGTATTTTTTACACTATAATAATGTGAAAAACTATTATCATACTATAATGGGGGTAATTTTTAGATTTTTTCAACAGTTTTAAGTCACGAAACATTGTTAAAAAAAGTTATGACAAGAAATTTTACACAGATCGCAATTAAATAATTAATTTATCCGATTTCACACTATTATAGTGTTAAAATTTTACACATTTTCAAATTAAACAATATTGTTGAAAATTTTTCTAACTATAATAGTGGTAATTCTCAATCACGTGACAATAAATTACCAAAATGTTGTGCATTTTTAAACATTTTTAAATTAAACAACTGAAATGGTCAATTTTGCACTACTATAGTAGTAAAATTTTGCACATTTTTTACTGTGTTCCAACGTTCCAAGATGACATTCTAACAGCAGAATGATAATTTTAATATCCAGCTAGTAAATTTTACTATCTGCATATTAGAATGTAATACAGTGGGACCTCGATGCAGTCAACTAATTATTTCCAGTCCTGTTGACTCCATTGGATTCGGTGACTCTATCGGAGTCCGAAAAAAGTCAATTAAAATGTGAAATTTTGATATAAAGGGGTATTATTTTATGTTTGTGAAAGATAATTGATAAATTTAACACGATAGTAGAATATTTTATTTAATTAACCCATAAATTCTGCACCCTCTGGTCCAAAAAGTCGTATATGTTTGGGCAAAAGTTGGAGATTGAGGAATGATTTTACACAATGTTTTCATTATAGTGAAAATTACTATCCGTGTGATAATATTGAGGTCCATTCACGATGTTAAGATTAGGAAATGGCGTCTTAAACATTTCTTTTTTCACTTTTTTTAGAAGAGCTCCAGTAAATATTTAATTGTTGAAAATTCTGATGCAATTAACGTTATTAAAATAACATTCCGGAAATGTTTATTTTACCCTGCAGTATTGATCCGAAATCGGTGTAACTATTATGCTTTTTAGGTGTATTAGGGGTTAAAGTTACCCTTTTTCATGTTAATTTTACCCTTAAAAAGGTGTAAAATTAACATTAAAAAATGTTGATATATTTTTACACCTAAAAAGTGTTAAAGTTATGAGGAAAAAAGTTAATCACACCCGTTTTTTCTCAGTGTAGAAATTGTCTAAAACGCGATGACATGATGAGAAAAGTGGTCCCGGAGGGTGAAAGGTGGAAATAATGCGGGATGAAAAAGTCAAGGGATTATTTATATTGCTCTTGCTCTCTTTGTGAAGTTCGAAAAAAGACTTTTGGGAAAGTATGAAACTTTCTTAGAGGTTTCTGTTCACTAAGAAAAAAACGGGGTTGCGATTAACTTTTTTTCCTCATAACTGTAACACTTTTTAGGTGTAAAAATATATCAACTTTTTTTTAATATTAATTTTACATGTTTTTAAGGGTAAAATTAACATGAAAAAGGGTAACTTTAACCCCTAATACACCTAAAAAGCATAATAGTTACACCGATTTCGGATCAATACTGCAGGGTAAAATAAACATTTCCGGAATGTTATTTTAACTTTTTCGGATTTCTCTCAGTGTTAATCTATTCGTCTCTAAAGGATTCAGAATTGAAGTTTAACACATTTTTTGCAGTTCTTCAATTTATGAACAAAAGGAAATTGCAGTCATTTTTCAAAGTTAGAAAGATTGTAGTAAATCCCCTTATACAATTCTAAGTGGAAAAAAATCACCGAAAAATTATTTTAGCCAGTTAAGAAATTAAAGCAGAAAAATAGTCAGTAGCGCAATTCTGTAACAGTATGTCAATGTCATATGATAAATTAAAAAAAAATATGTGGTTAACTCTGAAAAATTAATCGTCAATCAGTTTTATATCAGTGACTAAGAGCTTCATAGAGCTAATTGTAATGACCATGTTCTTTAATACAGTAGACTCTCTCTCAAATGGGCATTTGGGGCGAAATGTCGGACGGTTATCTATAGATTTGGGCGTTAAAGCTTTTGTAAATTCCACAAAAAGCGCTCAATTATAAAGAATCACGATAAAATAGGAAGAACTGCAGCGAATTTGAGCAAATTAGCTTTATAATTAAACGTGAAAATTGTCAACAACATTTTACGCCCGATTGAAAAAGAGCCGATTGAGAGTCTACTGTATTGCCCTACTTTCGAATTTATTACGAAAATTTGTCATATGACTTTGTCATAGCCTTACAGAATCGCCTTATAAGTTTTATGACAATTTAATTGAATGAAAAGGGAATCCATAAAATATCTCTGATTTGGTTTAAATGGGACACCCTGTTTATATTATTTGCCTGTGCTTCAATTAAATAAGGGTTGGTAAATGAATGCTTTAGGTGAGAGGAATGGCTATTGATCCAACGGCAGGATTTATCTTTTTCACAAAATGGGGCAATAATCCGGCAGCTCTGGAACGATGTCTCCTTGATGGAAGCAATCGCACAAAACTCGTAACGCACAAAATAGTTTATCCAAATGGCGTGACTCTGGATCTGGCCAATAAGCACGTGTACTGGGTGGATACGTACATGGATTTTATCGAAAGGGTGAATTACAATGGGCAAAATCGCTGGAGCATTAAGAAACAATCCACTGATATGACACTCATTCAGTCTCTGCATGGCATTACGATTTTCGAAAATGTTATTTATGTGACTTCTTGGAAGAATCACACGGTAATTGCATTGGACAAATTTACCACAGAGGCTCGTGTACTTGTGGCAAATTCTTCAGTTCCGGTGAGTATTCATGTATTCCATCGCCAAAGGCAACCGGAAGTATCTCATCCGTGTCGCGAGAGAAATGGCGAATGTCAGCATCTGTGTATTCCGCTTTGGAAGAAGAATGTGGCCACAGCTCAGTGTCTCTGTGCTCCGGGATATCGCCTGAAGGGCCGAACTCAGTGTGTTCTGGTCAAATTCTCATCTTTCTTGGTCTATGCCCGTGAACAACCTACAATGATAAAGGGCATTCCCATGAAGAAACAATCTACAATACAGGATGCTATTGTGCCCATTGCCAATATTGAATGGCCAGTTAATCTGGATATTGGAGTAAAGGATCAGGTGATTTTCTTTGCGCACAAAGATAGAAAAACGCACACATTCACGATTGAAAGCCAGAAAATTGATGGAACTCAGAGGAAAATTATCATGGGAAATATAACATCATGCAATGGAATAGCTTATGACTGGATGGGTGGGAATCTCTTTTATACTGATTCCACCTTCAATTTGATATCAGTGGTGAAGGTGGCAGATCCTCCAATTGCCAAAACTCTCATCATAGATGGAATCGTTCATCCAGAGTGAGTACAATTTTTATTACTTTGAAATTTAACAATTTGTGCTCTCCCAAATTGTGTCAGATTCCAGAAACAGAAGCTTTAATTTTGAAAAATATTTCTTTTTCTTAATGCGGTATTCTTTATCTATTGTTCCTTTTACTAATTGAGGAGGGAGTAGTATGCAAGGGGATTGAATACAGGGGTTCCAGTCAAAATCCTGAAGAGCCGAAATTCAGAAAAGTAACAATACCGAATGGGAAAAAAACAGAGAAGCCAAAATTCCGAAAGGTCTCAAGTCCTAAAAAACCAAAATCCCAAAAAGCCAAAATTCCGAAAGGACAAAAATCCTGAATGGGCCAAAACCCCGAATGGGCCAAAATCCCGAAAGGCCAAAATTCGAAAACCCAATATTCCGAAAGGACCAAAATCCTCAATGGGCCAAAACCCCGAATGGGCCAAAATCCCTAAAGGCCAAAATCCCGAAAAACCAAAATTCTGAGAGGACCAAAATCCTGAATGGGCCAAAACCCCGAATGGGCAAAAATGCCGAAAAGACAAGATCCCGAAATGACCAAAATCCCGAAATGTCCAAAACCTTGAAAGGCCAAAATCCCGAATAGGACAAAATACCAAAAAGCCAAAATCACGGAAGGTCCAAAATCCCGAAAGACCAAAATCCTGAAAGGTCCCAAAATCCTGAATGGGCCAAAATCCCGAAAGGCCAAAACCCAGACAAACCAAAATTCCGAAAGGTCCAAAACCTCGAATGGGCCAAAATACTGAAAAGACAAAATCCGGAAATGTCCACAATCCCGAAAAGCCAAAATCCCGAAAGGCCAAAATCCTAAAAGACCCAAAATCCCGAATGGGCCAAAATCTCGAACGGGCCAAAAAGGCGAAAATCCAAAATCCCGAAAGGCCAAAACCCAGAAAAACCAAAATCACGGAAGGTCCAAAACCTCGAATGGGCCAAAATACCGTAAAGCCTACATCCCGGAAGGCCAAAACCCTGAAAAACCAAAATCTCGAAAGATCCAAAACCTCGAATGGGCCAAAATACCGAAAAGCCTAAATCCCGAAAGGTCAAAAATTCCGAAAAGCTAAAAATCCTGAATAGGCTAAAATCTAAAAAAGCCAAAATCTTGAAAGCTAAAATTCCGAATGGACCAAAATCCAGAATAGGTCAAAATCCCGTAAACCAAAAATTCGTTATCTTTACAATTTTACCCGGGCTTGCTAGAAACACAGGCAAATTTTCTGTGTTTCCTGAAATTATTCCTCACATTATCCTCAATATAATTTTGTGTTTTTCAGGATTTTGACCTTTTGGGATTTTGTCTCTTTGGGATTTTGGCGCTTGTGATTTTTGGTTTTCGGGATTTTGGCCTTCTTTAAATTATAGTGTTTGGGATTTTGGGTTTTCAATGTTTTGGCCCGTTCCTTATTTCGACCCATTCGGGATTCTGTCTCTTCAGGATTTTGGCATTTCTGGATTTTGGCTTTTCGGAATTGTGGTCCATTTGGTATTTTGGCTTTCCGTGTTTTAACTTTCAGGATTTTGGCTTTTAGGAATTTGTCTTTTCGGGATTTTGGCTTTCAGGAATTTGTTTTTTCGGAATTTTGGCATTCGGAATTTTTGGCTTTTAGATTTTTGGTTTTCAAAATTTTTGCGTTCGGAATTTGGCCTATTTCGGGATTTTGATATTTGAGATTTTAGCTTTTGAGATTTTGCTCCTTTCCGGATTTTAGTGATTGGGATTTTTGTCTATTCGGTATTTTGGCTTTCGGGGTTTTTACTTTCAGGATTTTGGCCTTTTCGGGATTTTAGCCTTTTTGGGATTTTGGCTTTCGGGAATTTGTCTTTTCGGAATTTTGGCATTCGGAATTTTTGGCTTTTGGATTTTTGGTTTTCAAAATTTTTGCGTTCGGAATTTGGCCTATTTCGGGATTTTGATTTTCAAGATTTCAGGCTTTCGAAATTTCACTCCTTTCCGGATTTTAGTGTTTGGAATTTTTGCCCATTCGGTATTTTGGCTTTCGGGGTTTTTATTTTCAGGATTTTGGCCCTTTCGGGATTTTGTCTTTTCGGAATTTTGCCCATTTCGGGATTGCAATTTTCAAGATATTAGCTTTCGGAATTTGGTCCTTTCGAAATTTTAGTGTTCGGGATTTTGTGTCTTCGGAATTTTGGCTGTCGGGATTTCGGTCCTAAAAAACATTTCCTAAAAAAGACCAAGGATCAAATTCATTGAATAACAATCAAGTTTAATAGAACTTCTGTCATCAAATCATTACTTCTGATTTCTTCATGTGAAGAATAAATAAGTTTTTTGAGTTCAATGGGATGTTCAATTCCAGTGCAATTGTTGTGGATCCCCAGCGTGGAATGATGTACTGGACAACGTGGGTTGTTAATGGGTATATTGGGTCAATTCAGAGCGCCTGGATGGATGGGACACATCGTGAAGTGTTGGTACAATCCAATTTGCACTGGCCTACGGGATTAACAATTGACTACCGAGGTAAAAAGTTGTACTGGTGTGATCCCATAATGCCACTGATTGAGCGAGTGGACTTGGATGGGAAGAATCGTCAATTGCTGTACAATGGCATGGCTGAACATTTTTATCCCCATTCAATGGCCTTTAATGGGGAAATGATCTTCTGGACGGACAATGTTCAGGGCAATATTCGGAGTCTTGTGCTCAATGGTGGCGATGTGCAAGATTCTGGAGAACCTTTGTTGTTTGAGAAGAGTTTGTTAGGAAGTATGAAGATTTTTGACAATTCCAGTCAAACTGGTACAAATGCCTGCACAGATAATAAGAATTGTCCAGGAGTTTGTTTGATGACACCTCAGGGATCTGTTTGTAAATGTGGGGATGGTTTTTCTCTGAATGCCAGTGGAACAACGTGTATTCCGAGAGAAAATTATGTTCCACCGACAGATTGTTCCCCTGGCTTCTTCCGGTGTCGCTATCCGCAGCATCTCTGCATTGAGGAGAGATTTCTGTGCGATGGGGACAATGATTGTGCTGATGGCAGTGATGAAGCTGTTGGACTTGATGGGCCATGTTCAGCTAAAGAGCATTGCAATGTAACAGCAGGATATTTTCAGTGCGATGGCAATCGCTGCATTCACAATTCCACAGTTTGCGATGGTATTGCCCATTGCATCGATGCGAGCGATGAAGATACTAAACTCTGCCCGAGTATCAAGTGCACTGACAGTCAGTTTCAGTGCAAGAAAAGTTTGAGGTGCATCCCAAATATTTGGTACTGCGATCAACATGCAGATTGCGGTCCTGGGGATACGTCAGATGAGCCCGAGGACTGTGCAGAATGTGTGGAGTATGAGTGCCACAATAAGGTTTGCGTGTCCTATGAGATGCTCTGCGATGGCTTCGACAATTGCGGAGACAATTCCGATGAGAAGGGTTGCATGAAGGAATGTCAATTGGGAGAGATTTATTGCATGCCCAAAGGATGTCTCAACGAAAGTCTTATCTGTGATGGCATTGTCGATTGCTTTGATGCCAGGGATGAACAACATTGCGACAATGTGACTTTGGTGAGTGTTTTAAATTTTTTTGTTACAGTAAACTCTCGCTCAATCGACTCTTTTTCAATCGGGCAAAAAATTTTGTGGACAATTTTCACGTTTAATTATGAAGCTAATTCGCTCAAATTCGCTTTAGTTCTTTATATTTTATCGTGATTCTTTATAATTGAGCGCTTTATGTGAAATTTACAATGGCTTTGACGCCCAAATCTATCGATAAACCGGATGGCATTTTGCCCCAAATGCCCCATTGAGAGAGAGTCTACTGTATTTAATTTAATTAAATTAATTTTATATTTAATTTATTTTTATTATTATATTTATATATAATTATAATTAATTTAATTAATAATTCCAATAATTTGCTTTTAATTAAATTATTTTAAACTTTATATACAACATTTTAATATCTTTCGCGATAAAAAAGGGGGGTAGCAAAGCGTCCAAGGCTTTGTAAAGTTCTTGAACTCATGACGTAGATGCTATACCTCAAAACTACTTTCGCATCATTTACTATTTTACCGATTGTCAACCGATTTAAACTGACTCTTATATCGAATTTCGAAGAAAAATACTTATTGGTTCATGACCTGTACATTACCGGGTTGAAACCGATTTGAATCGATTTACAAATCACTCAAAACATTGATCAAAATAAACTTCAGGAGCAATATAATTAAAATTCGAATAAAATTTAGATATCGGTTATGAATCGGGTCATTACCGATTTAGAATCTATTGGAACGGGTTCAGTTTTATCGGGAATTCCAAGACCTTTCCAACGAGCCCAAACGTGATACCATTCGGTTGAGAAATACGCTTTCTAGAGCCTTTTTTTAACATTTGACCTTGAAAACCCGTTGTTAGGAATGATTCAACGATACTTTCGTATCAGGACGAAATGTCGGCCTGGGTAATCCCTAAAACATATCTGAAAATGAAAAAAATTACACCACCCATTTTCGATTACTCCCAAAAAACATGGTTTTGTTAGGATAGGGATTAGGTTTGACGTGGGAGATGAGGGGCATTTTAAGGATTTTAGAGGAATATCTCCGGTGATTGCCAGTTAAAAGGTTAGTCACCCTAAGATGAAAACAGTTTTTTGGTTTTGCCCAGAGCTTTCGATCCTGATACCGTCAAATCGTACAACTTTGTGCAAGGGGGTGCAACTTTGTGCCACCCTATTTTTAGACATGAAAAGCTTTCTAGCGGAATTGGTAGTTGCGGGGAAGCTCTCCAAAAATTCTGTAAGGTAGCTCTAACATACGTAAAGTAATTATGGGTATTTCCGTTTATATGCTTTTGTTACCAAAGGTTGGTAAAAATTCCATCATTATCTGTGTTGGTTCTTCATTTTTCCAAATCTGCAGAAAAGTGTCCTCCAGAACACACCTTTTAAAAATTTTCTGATTTATTTCGTGGGTCTTGTCGTATTCCTTGACTACTGAGGATAATATAGCTGAACCGGCGATTTCATAGGTTGTTCCATCTTCTTGTGGTGACGTGTTAATCTCAAAAACGGGGAAAATGCAGTACAACTTTGTGCCACTAGTTTTACAGATAATTTGACCCTTATATTATCGATATCGTTCAAATTTCAACTACTCAGATCTTTCAAACAAGATAAATTTGACCCCCTCCAACCACCCTGACCAGTAATATTGGTCAAAAAACAATAAATTTTGTGACTTTTTATAATCATTTAAAAGACTTTATTTATTTTGAGCCGTTCTAGTTGTCAGAATTTGATTATTGATGGTGTAAATTTAAGGTCTCATGAAAATATACAATTCTTGGGAGCATTACAACTTTGAGCGACCACCGCCAGGGGCGCTTAATCGAAAAATTGATTTTCGTAATTTCGAAATCGAATATTTCGAAATCACGTTTCCAATTTCAACGAAAATTTGGTATGTTGTAGCCGTTGTAGCTAATGCTGAGACCTTAATGATGGGTCTCACTAGCCTCTCGATCTTAGTAGAATCAACTTATAAAAAAAATCTATGAACAATAATTAATTAAATTAAATTCAAGGAAACTGAAAATAAAACTTTATGTACTGTTTAATTGTGATGATTTGAAGCCAAAATTGTGAGATTGGACAAGTTCAACATCAAGTTTATTGATAAAAAGAGGGTGGCACAAAATTGCACAAATTTCGTTTACAACTCTGTGCCACATACAAGAAATTTTTCTCCTTGTCCAAAGATACCTGGATTTTTTTTCAACTAATTTGGAAAATATTCAAGAAAAACTTGAAAAAGTGGCACAAAGTTGTATGATATGACGGTATGCGTACATCTGTTCTTTCTGTATTGGGTAAGACTAAGACATGTGTAAAATTTAGATAAAGCAAGGCACGTTTTATTTAGATTTAGACAATTTGCCATAGTTATATTTTCATATGACTATGGGAAAGCGCTCCTGGGTGGTCTATAATGGACTTAACTTATTCTTCCACTGCAGGATATTACATTGTAAAAATGATTTACCTTGTTATATAAGTATCTCGATACGATTAATAATAATACGGGATAATATCGAATTAGAAGCCCTTCAAACTTATCAGGGATTCAAAGACCTTTCCAATGAACCCAAATTTATGCAAAAAGTTTGAGGAATTTATTCTCTATGGCCTTTTAAATCTGTGACCTTGAAAAGAAAACTTAATAGTGTTAATTTTTGATTATGTGAGAAAAAATACCATAATGTTGTATATTTTTTCACACTATAAATAATGTGAAAACTGTAATCATACTATAATAGTGGTAATTTTTAGAATTTGTCAAACAATTTTAAATCACGAATCATTGTTGAAAATTTTTTATGATTATAACAGTGAGAAATTTTACACAGATTGCAATTAAATAATTATTTTAACCGATTTCACACTATTATAGTGTTAAATTTTTACACATTTTCAAATTAAACAACGTTGTTGAAAATTTTTAACTATTATAGTGGTAATTTTCAATCACGTGACAATAAATTATCAAAATGTTGTGCTTTTTTTTTAAACATTTTTAAATTAAACAACTAAAATGGTCGATTTTGCACTATTATAGTAGTAAAGTTTTACACATTTTTTTTTACTGTGTATGTTAGATCCGTCAGGAAATCTGTAAAGGCAGAGCCTTTAAGGCAATCGCGTGGATGAGCGCCTAGGCCGTTAGAGATTTCTCCAGAACCCTCAGCATTCTTCCTACGACAATCCAACATCAACTAACTTTCTCAATACTAATTCTCTCCACTATACCCCTCCCGAAGGGGTAACTCACAGCTAACACAAGGAACGGTCTTAGGAGAAATCGGTGCCGCCCCAAGAGACATCTATGATGTCAATTCAAACCAACGGCGGGGGGAGGGGGTTAACCGTTGGGGAGAAGCTGGCGCTCACAGTTAGGAATGATTAAACGGCGTTTTCGTATATCTTGGAAATGGGTTATTTCTTAACCGGTTTCAGGAAATTTGGCGTCGTTGTAAATGACGTGGTATCTGAAATGGTAACCAGCTATAAACCGATAGTTTAAATCGGTTATGAATCGGTAAATGATAAATGAAACATTTTCGGCATTGTCTATCTGAATAAACAGTTGAAATAAGATTTCAGGAAGGGAAGCTCGATAAAATGAGATTGTGAAGAATCTCAGAGAATCTCAGCTCGTTGATTGTAAACTGATAGAATTTCATTTGCAATACAATGCACTTTCAGAGTGACAACAAGACAATTCGACCAGAAGTAACGTGCGGTCGCGATGAATTAAAATGCCTGAATGGGATTGAATGCTATGCAAAACACTTGCGTTGTGATTCGGTATATGATTGCTTGGACAAATCAGATGAGCTGAATTGCACAACAATCAATCGCCGTCCGAGTTTCAATGAAACAATCAAGTGTGAAGATCCAGACAGATATTGCCATCGGGACAATACATGCATAAGAGTTGAACAACTCTGCAATGGTGCTGTGGATTGTTCTGATGGGTCCGATGAGGGATTCCGCTGCAGTGAGAAACTCTGTGACTATGAGAATGAATGTTCGCACTTTTGTCACAATGCTCCAGAGGGTATTGTGTGTTCATGTCCACCTCATATGTTCCTCTCTAGCAATGGCCATCGGTGTACGATGGAACATGCATGTGAGCATTGGGGAACGTGTTCGCAGATTTGCGTGCAGAAGGACAAGAAGTACATGTGCCAGTGCCATGAGGGCTTTATGCTGCAATTTGATAAATTTTCCTGTCGCAGCACAAACAAAGATTCTCCCTATGTGATCTTTAGCAATCGCCAGGAGATCCGTGGAGTGGATCTCAAGACACTCGCAGTGAAAAATTTCTATTCAGCCTTGAGGAATACCATTGCTCTTGACTTTTACTATGGCAATGATTCCGTACAGATTTACTGGACGGATGTGATTGACGATAAAATCTACAGGGCATCCCTGGTTGGGGATTCCTTGACTAATGTCGAGGCTGTTGTTCAGTCGGGACTGTCAACGGCTGAGGGTTTAGCAGTGGATTGGATTGGAATGAATCTCTACTGGGTGGACTCGAATTTGGACCAGATTGAAGTGTCAAAGGTTAATGGGCGCTTCCGCAGGACTCTAGTAGCCGGAGATATGGAGAGTCCTCGGGCTATAGCTCTTGATCCACGAGATGGACTTCTGTTCTGGACGGACTGGGATGAAGTATCACCGAGAGTGGAAAGATGCTCAATGGCAGGAGAGTACAGGAAGACAATTATGCAGGTTAGTACCTTATCTGAGATTCCTTACTAAACTTATGATACGGAATTCCTGTTATAATATTTCGATGATCAACTTTTAGAAAATAAGACTTTATTAATACTTTTGCATATTTTGAGAGTCTTGAGTACCCAAAGAAAAATATGGTTGTTCTGGGAAGCGACATCTTTTCAATATTTAGTTAATTTATTAAAAATCAGATTCTTCTGGATAATTACAAACTAAAAGGATGTCCAAATTTAGCTTTTATGCAGGAGCCTGATTTATAGTGCTATTCAAATCATATCCTTCTGCATTATCAACTTTTCTTATACAGGTTCCTGTCTTGACTGTTTTCCCCACAGTAAAAAATATTAACACTATTATAGTGTGTAATCTTTCACATCACTATAATAGTGTTAAATTTGGAAAAAAATGTTTAATTTAAAATTGTTTAATTTAAAGTTGTTGAATTTCAAGTTTTTGAATTTGGAGTTGTAGAATCTAAAAATTATTGAATTTTTGTGTGTAAACTCAAAAATCGTTAAATTTTCATTTAATTTCGTTTATTTCAGTTTTTTTTTTGTCTTTTTGGACATTTGTAATGTTTTTTCCTGTACTTGGGATCCTCCCTAATGCGAGATAATTACATCTGATGCTCAGATCTTCGCGATATACTTATTATACATATAAATATTTGATGTTCTATATGACTTTTGCCCAATGAAAAGCATCTCGACTGAAGTATAAGTCTTAATTGGAAATTCAGCAATTTTTACACAACTTTTGTTTAAAAATTCAACAAATTTGGTTGAAATACACAAGGCTTCACACTATAATAGTGTTAATTTTTGATCATGCGACAAAAAATACCATAAAGCTGTGTATTTTTTCACACTATAATAATATGAAAAACTATAATAATACTATAATAGTGGTAATTTTTAGAAGTTTTCAACAGTTTTAAATTACAAAACATTGTTGAAAATTTTTTATGACTATAATAGTGAGAAATTTTACATAGATCGCAATTAAATAATTAATTTATCCGATTTCACACTATTATAGTGTTAAAATTTTACACATTTTCAAATTAAACAACATTGTTGAAAATTTTTAACTATAATAGTGGTAATTTTCAATCACGTGAAAATAAATTACCAAATTATTGTGCATTTTTTAAACATTTTTAAATTAAACAACTAAAATGGTCGATTTTGCACTATTATATTAGTAAAATTTGACACATTTTTTACTGTGTATATAAGGTAAATTACCTTCACTCGACCGGGTTTCTCGATTCGACCGGTGGGTCAATTTTTGAATGTTTGATAGCCAATTTCGTCAATTGCTACACTAAGAAAAACCTAAAAAGTCAGAACAACTCTATGGCAGACAGAGTTGAATTAACTCTGCAAATATCGATGTAATTGCAACTCTTTTTGTTGTAAATTTTAGTAAATAGAGTTGAAACAACTCTTTGTACGAGTTGAATTAATTCGTGGAATATCTATGTAATTATTTACTCTTTTTCGATGTAAAATTTCATCTCGACTGAAGTATATGCTTAAGTGTTTTCGTTTTAAGAATATACTTCAGTCAAGAAGATTTTCGCGTGACAAAGTTCATATGCAACATTAACTAGAAAATGCCTAACAGTGTTTCATAAAGACATGTGCGTGCATCATACGTGATATTTTGCTCGCAACATAGGGAACTTGAGGTCAAGAAAATATTAATAAAGAAAATGATAAAATAAAAAAAAAACATAAAATTGCAAAACATATTAATTTTGGGATTTGGAAGGGTTACTTTAACTCTAAAAAAGATTTTTTTTAACTCTTCAAACGAGTTATTTTAACTCTTTAAACGAGTTACTTTCAGTCTTAAAAAGAGTTACTTACACTCTTTTGTCATATAAATTTTAGGAAAAAAAGTTAAAACAACTCTTCCGAATATTACACCAAAATAGAAGTAAAATCAACTCTAAAATATAGTTAATCGAAAATCAAAAACGAAAAAGAGTTAATTCAACATCGTTTCGAGTAAGTTTTACTCGATTATTTTTCTGAGTGTATGAATTTGCCACTGGATCGTATTATTCATGGAATAATTGACCTATTAATGTTAGATCATACGCAAAATATTATAGCAAATATAAATAAATTGAATAAATAAATCTACCGGTCGAGACAACGAACTGGTGGAGCGAGGGCGCTTTACCTTACTGTTTTACTACCGATCAGGGGCCTCTCGACATTTCATTTTCCCATACGTTATTACATAGAGGCACTGAAGACTATTGGCAAGTTTTTTTCTAAAGAGAATCATATCAGAAATATATCAGACTTATCAGTCTGATATATTTCGAAATCGTGCATTAAAAACTATCTAAAAATACATATTTGATAATGTTCGCCAAAATAATACAAAAACTACGAGCAAATTTGTTTAAGTCGCGGTGCAATATCTGCAAAATTTTTACAAGAAAATATGAAAAATAGTTTCACTTTTTATTAGGATTGATGGGCCCCTGCTACCGATTAAATTGATTCATAAATTTGAAAAGCTATTCCGAAATAAGAAACTACTTAATAAAATCAGATCTTAGAATATTTTAGCTGACGTTTTGCAAAGTCGCAGTTCAATTGGATTACCCTGTTTGAATATTTAATTTTACTGTTTATGGATATTTCCCTATACAGTTCAAGAAGAATTCCCGCAATTATTCAGATAACTTCCATATAAAAAGTAAAATTTACTTTTCGGAAAAACCTTTATAAATTATAAAATTGGCTTATTCAGTTTTATTTTTCCAAAAGCAGTAAATTTTCTATAAATTAGAATACTTTTCCACATAAAGTAAGTATGAAAATTGGTTTTAGGTGCAACAAATTCAGGGAG